>NW_022900935.1:60761396-60788852 GCF_012274545.1 Fukomys damarensis
CACCGCGCCCCGCCGGGACTCCGCTCCTGGGAGACCCTCGCCGCGGAAATAGTTGGGGTCCGCATCCCGCTCGCCGCCGCTGTCGGCCGCTCCGGACCCTGCGGAGCCCCTGAGCCCGCGGGGAGGTGTCTCTGGGTCTGGTCCTTGCTAGATTTTGAAATAGGGGCAGCCCTGGTCCTGGGTGCCACTTGGTTTCTCCGGATGCCCGCGCAGGGTGTTTATCTGAACCTGAGCATCCGAAGCTGGGAACTGGCCGGGGTTCAGAGAAGCTGGTGAATTAGCAGGTTCTTCAGTGTAGTCAATTTGGGCTCCGCCAAGCAGTGGAATCCGGAATGGATGTCAGTTTCTTAAGAGAGCATCACGCGTCCTTGCATTCTCTTCCCACCTCTGCCTGTACCCGGTAGTCATCCTCTTACCTGGGAGATACCTCAAAATTAATTTTCCCAGTTAAAAATTTAAAATCTGACCTCCTTCCTGCTGTGCACCAGCGTTTGCAGGGTTGGCAAAAGTAAACAGAAAACGGTCCGGTGCACCAGGACGTGTCAGTCCCAGAATCAAGATTATTGTAGGATTCGAGCCGAGTTTGGAGGACAGCTTGGAGTTTCGCTGTGATTTTCATTCACCGTGTTAGAGCTGGAACTGTTTCAAGATCGTCAGTTCCAAACCTCGCTCCCCCCCGCAACCCTCGCTTTTCTCCGAGGAGAGCGGGGAAGAAAAGTGGTTTGCTCGAGGTCACTCATTTGATCCTTAGCCGTTTTTCCGACCGTGGGATAGTTGTTTTCCAGCAGAACCTGCGCCTTCTGAGAGGTAAAAAGTTCCAGATCACTGTGGAGTAAACAGTAATAACAGGGATAGCAGTTTTTTGAAATAAAATTCATCTTCATTTTTTTTTTTTTTTTTTTACCATTTTACAGCTAGACTTTAGGACCCTGAAAGATATTTGGAACTATTACAGCTAGACTTTAGGACCCTGAAAGATATTTGGATTTGTACTTTTGAATATCCTCTCAGCATATTCAGTATAAGCACTCTTAATGATTATCCTCTGCGGGACGGGTAGGCTTGTTGGATTTATCTTTGTTCCTCTTTTTTGTTTTGTTTTGTTTTTCTTCCTCATTTTCCAATAAACAAGAGTCCCAGACGACTCCAAACACAAGTGCGTTTTCAGGAGAATCCATGTAGGCTAGTGCTGGAGAGTTATCATGTAGTTTCAGGAGTGTTTGCACGAGCAGGGGAGTTGGTTGACTGACATCATTGCTACAGAGGCTGGAGATTACAGGGAGTCCCTTTATGCAGGTAGCTGGGCCCCCCTGCCCTTTGAAGACAGTCTCTGATACAGTAGTGTACACAGCACAGAAAACAAGAATTACAGTTCTCTCTGAAGCTGGCTTTCAAGGTGAATTCCATAACCTGAGATAACAATGGTGTTTTTCCCCCTATTTTCGTTTCTGTGTATCATTCAGAACTAATATCGTAATGTGTTACCATTTTTATTTGGCTCTCAGTAGAAGTTGTTTGAGAGAAAGTGATTAGAATCATAGAACCCTAATGTGTTACTAATGGACGGTGCCAGGTCATTCAGCCCACTGCAGAGGAGCAGTGCTGCTGATGAGGGGGATCAAGGCCTCTACCCTCAGACCAGTTTGCCTTCCCTCGTTCCAGCTGGGCTTTCTTCACGTTTTTTGGTTGTTTTATCACTTCCCCTGGCACTTGTGTATTTCAGTATCTCTTGATTTTAATTTTTGTGTGGTGCATCATGGGCCTGTTTCACCCTTAGAAGGTTAGCTGTGATATGTTAATGCAGACTTAGTTTTTTCCTGTACCATGATTATTGATCACATGTGTTTATGTTTTGCAGGTGTGAGAGGATTACTATTGTACTGCAATCATGGTGCAGAAATACCAATCACCAGTGAGGGTGTACAAACACCCCTTTGAATTAATTATGGCTGTAAGTACTCTACATTTCACTTTACTCTCTGACTCCTTATTTTTTCATTATTAGACTCTGAGTATCTGTAAACTTATATTCATTTTTTGTCTTCATTGCTTCACTAATTCTACTATGCATATGAACTGTATCTAGAGTATGTGACATTTTTAGATACGAGTCTCTGAAAATCAAAATCTGCAGTGTTTTTAAAAAGTGCCTATCAGAGTAATGTGTGGATTTGTGTTAATTCCCCTTTTGAAAACACAGAAGTGGGATTCTGACTACTTCCTGTGAATTTTGCTGTTTTTCTTTTCATTTATTAAAATTATTTTTAATTTTGTTTTTTTAGACAGGGTCTCACTTTGTAGCCCTGGCTGGCCTTGAACTCACTGTGTAGCCCAGGCTGGCCTGAACTCGCAACGATCTTTCTTTCTGTCTCAGCCTCCCAAGGGCTGGGGTTACAGTCGTGCACCACCACACCTGGCTCATTGCTTTTCTTTGTTAACATAGCAAAGGGATTTGGAGTATAGTTTCTTCCTTCTGCTACTAGTGTGGAGAGTGCTCTGGTTGTGGGTGAATTCACACTGGGGGACTTCAGAACCAGGAATTGTAGGATGCAGTTTTACTGGGTTATCAAGCCATCCCATTGAATGAGTCTTCCACTTTACAGGCGCAGGAGTCAACTTAGAATCCTGAAAATAAGGGGCTAAGGTCTTTTTATTACCAACCTGCAGAATTTGGCTGAAAATGACATTTTACTAGAAATAAAAAAACAAGCCTTTCCCAGTTACTTTTAAATCACTATAGGATATTCTTTCCCTTCTCTCTTGTGTTATTACTAAGGAGATATCTCTGTCTGTCTGTCTGTCTGTCTGTCTCCAAGTCAAATTCAGTGGTTTAGGTTCATTGTTGATCTTTTGGGGAAATTTGATTTGGTTCTTGTCCAGTTTGTGACCAGAATCGTGGGAAGAATGAAGTTCATGAACCTTGAGCACCACTGTATTCACGCAGGATTCATACAGGAAAAACGCTTCTGTCATGAATATACATGTTATCAGACTGAACACACACCTGTGTTTCTCGTGTTAAGATAGGGCGCAGAATACGAGCAGCCTGCTATGAAGTCCTGCTGTGCTCTTTTGGGTCCCTGCTCCCCATCCTTTCCAAGTGAGGCGTGATCTTGACTTCTGCCACTGCAGGTGACTCTTCTTTCTGTTCTTTACAGAACAGTTGTTTTTTATCTGGCTGCTGCTCCTCAGTGTTATATTTGTGAGGATAGGCTCAGTGACAGAGCACTGACCTAGCACGCACAGGCCCGGGACTTGCATCTCTATCATCACAAAAAAGAAACAGAAAATTCAAGTGCTCTCAAGGGAACAAGAGGAGGCTTATTTGATTACTTTTAAAATTGAAATTAATTTGCATATAGTGAAATAGTTATTAGCTGTATAGTTTAATCAGCTTTAATGAGAGTCACCCATACCTCTATTAAGACAGGATCCATTTACATCCTTAGCCAACACGTGTTTTGGACCCCTTCCCTGTGAGCTGGGAGACTTGTTTGTGTGGGTGGTGTGGATATTTCTTAAAAATAGTTCTATTTTTCCCTTAAATATGTTTAAGTTGGGTTGCCCAGTGTTTTACTGAAAGACTTTATCAGCAGGGTGCTTTCCTATCTGCTGCTTTGGGCAGATTTGGCTTTGATTGTGTGGAGTAGAGACCCATTGCAGCCAGCTTGAAAGCGAGGTTTGTTAGTGGCAACACACGTGGTATGATAGGAATCACACACAAGTACAGGAGTTCCGGCTGGGACAGGCTGCAGCCTGGCGGTGGAGGGTGGTTCCTGGCAGCTCTGGGGCTCCTGCAGCAGTTGTCCCTGGAACCTCACCCGGTGGGGCCCTGTCACACTCCATATGCAGGGCCTTTTTATTCTGCCTACCAACTGGCTTCTCTGTTCCCTTGAGTTTCTCCTCCTCTGTGGCCCCAGCTCATGTGCTTTCAGCTGGCCAAAACCTTTCTGGCTCAGGTTCAGCTTTGTGGTATTTCTTGTTGCGTTCTTCTCAGCTTCTAGGTGACATGTTCTGGTCATATTTCCTAGTTCACATTCCTGAGAACCTTGATCTGGCTCACTTCTTTCCCTGGACCACTCGGGGGGCCAGAGGGCTCTATGAGTGGCTTGCATAACCCTTGTTCCCATTTCTGCAGTCTGTGGACAATGGGGCAAGAGGTGTCTGACAGTAGGGGAGAGAAGCTCCTGTGCCCTCTGTGAGAGGGACAGGCACTAGGATCCTCTGGCTGTTTTCCAAGACCTTTTTTAAGTATGATTTGAAAACCTGGAGGCAACCCTAATAGTTCAAAAGTTGGTCTCTTATCCCAACATTAGGTTTAATAAAGAGATATTTTTATTATCGAATGTTCAGCACTTCCTTATTTCCCTTCCTTTACTATGTTCAAAACCATGAAGTTTGCATTGCAAATTTTATGCATTAATTTACAGGAGAATTCAAAATTCAAATTCTGAACTGACCTCAGTCTTGACAAATTAAGCCATTAGGAAATTGGCTTTTTAAGCAGTGGTTAATTTTCTTTTGAATTATTAGAAAATAGTTTTTAATCTGAAGATGAAATATAGTTACCTTTCTCTTTTCCAAACTAGAGTATTTGTTAAGTGGTTATGATTTTTGAGTGGTGTAATTTGTTCCTTTTTCTGACTGTAATTGTGTGGTGTAACATCCTCAGTATTTAGTTTGTTTGTTTTTTTTTTCTCATTAGGAAAAACAATGGTGTATTAGAGTTACTCCGAGGTGTCCTTTTCTCTTCATTATTCACCATAAGGAAAGAAGTGCACAGTTAGCGCGAGGCCTGCGCTATGCCTGGCTGAAGTATTTGTGAGAACCTCAGAAAGCGCGCTCAGTAAGCCTAGGCATGGTGAAGGCAGAGCAGCTGTGGGCTTTCAGTAATGCGTAGGGGCATCTGAGTCCTCATTTATGTGGGTTCTGAGAGGAGAAAGGCTGGGAGAAAATGAACTCACCCAACTTAATGCTCTTTTGGAGTTTTTTAAACAAGAATTTAATTGTAATTTAAGATTGCCAGAAAATTGTTTAGGTTGAAAGTGCCTAATGCAAGTAGATAAACAGTAGGGTCAAACGTGAATTGCGTCTCAAATGGTTTGTTTTGGGATCAGCATTAAAAATCAAGTTAAAGTTCTCAGGCACTCATTTGAATTACAGAATGGTATTTATGCAATCAAACTGGAGTGGAGGTTTTCAACAGGTGTCTGCGGCCTTCCTTTCGTTAGATGTTAAGCGCAGGCGCGGAAAGCCAGAGTGGCAGCGAGTTGGAGAAATGGAGAAATCACTGAGCTCAGCCCTGCTTTCCTGGTTGCAGCCCCTGAGACTGAGGAGGTAAAACTTGCCCATTTAGTGGCAGGGATTTGACTTCAGTTTAGTGCTGTTTTTATCACACTGTGCTTCTCTCTGCCCTCAAGTAATGTTTATCCTGAAGCATTTTATGAAGGTTCTTGTCCATGAAGATGTCTTTAGCTCTTCTAGTGTCAGCCAGACACATTTTCCTGGCTTTTGGGGAGGAGAAAAGAGACAGCAAAAGATACCCCAACTGATTGTGCCTTAAAGGGTTTATGGTCTCACTGGGTATCGGGATGTGTCCCACAGACTAGGAGCTTAAGACGGGAAACACATCTGAGATGCTTGGTGGGAGTGTTTTATCTTGGAATTTCTAGGATGAAACACAGGTGTGAAAGCTCAGGCCAGTGCAGCCCTTTCTCCTTGTAATGGCTCCCTGGCTGAGAGTTTTTAAGAGAGGGCAACCTGTGAGTATGGCTCTGGCTTGGTCTCCATCTTTTTTCTGTTGATAACAGCTGTCCCTTTGATAGGTTGGGACACATGATAGAAGACGCTCCAGTAGCTTCTGTGTACCGTAGACCCCCGGACCTTATCCTTTCCCTTTCTGACAGGGCTTCAGTGAGCAGAACAGATTCCTTCCTCTCCTCCTCACCCATCTCTGTTTCCCCATTCTCTCAGTCCTACTGCCTCCCAGAATGCCTTCCTCCTCACTGTTCCCGTGGGGATAGACATCTGTGTAGCCCGAGACTTTGTCTCTGTGGAAACAGTGAGCAGAGGTTACCTGATCATTGGACTTTCTGTTTCCATCCTAAAGGAACACGCACACTTTCCATGTTGTGTAGGTGGTTTCCTGCTCTCTGGCCTCTCACTCCTAAACCCCTTTACCTTTTCTTCAAAGCTCTTTCTACCTCTGTTCTGCCCTGCCCATATTACTTTATTTCACAGATTGTGTAAATTTCCCAACACGAACATTAAAATCTATTCCATGCTGTCCTGGTCGGCTCTAACGCAGTCTTCTCTGCCTGCCCCTCCCCTCCCCTTCATACTTCTTTGCCTCAGACGCTTGCCTTTCCCCATCTGTCTTTCCAGCTCCTCCTCTTGTCTGGTCCTGCTTCCTGATGCCTTTGAAGGGGTGCCTCATGTTTCTTCCTCTTCCTCTGATGTGTTCTTGTTTTTCAGTGCTGGGGATGGAACCCAGGGCTGCATACACGCATGCTAGGCACTTGTGCTACCACTGAGCTACATCCTCAGCCTCTGAAGTGGTTTTTTTTGGTATTGGGGTTCAAACTCAGGACCTTGCCCTTGCTAGGCAGGCAGCGGAATCCCTGAGCCAAATCCCTGGCCCTGACGTGTTCTTGACATTGTGTCAGTATTAGGTATTTTGACTTGTAATTGTACTTGGTTTCTTTTTTTAGGTCTTGAATGTTGTTCTCCAGTCACTTTTCATATTCCTGCAGGGCAGTGGATTGGTTCTTAAAGTGTTGGTACGAAGTACATAGGCATGCAGATGTGTGTGATTGGCCGATTTCTATTTTTCACATGAACTTTGAGTATAAGGTCTTTGTGAGTGGAAACTCAGATCTAAAAAGTAACTGCAGTCCAGGTTTCAGACGAGAGAAGTGTGTTGCTTCCACGGAAGACAAGTAACATGCTCTGTCCCTTCATTTAGCCAATGCTTCTTCAAAGGGCAAGGCCCTTTGTGATGAAGTCAGTTCATTTTTTTATGTTCTTCATAAATTACGCAAAACTTGACAAACACTAATAGCAACTTAGTGGTATGTTTTCCCACGTTGAATAACCAAGAAACCTGTTTGCCATCTAGTTGTTTATTAAATGGCATAGTAAACAAAACTTGGTTTTGCTCTTTTCTTTTGCGGAACCAGGGCTCGAACTCAGGATCTTGCACTTGCAAGGCAGGTGGCAGCACCACTGAGCTAAATCCCCAGTCCTGCTTTTGCTTTTCTTGTCCCGTTTCTTTATTTTGTTTTTTTGTCTCCTTAGGGTCTTCCTTTTTCCTCTCAAGTCTTACATCTTCTCACTGAGGATAGAGGGAGAAAGGAGAAGAAAGATTTGCTCAGAAAATAGTGTGAATCTGGGCCTGCCATCAACTAATTCTGTCCCCTAGTAACTAGGCCAGCAGCCAGCTGAGCTGTGCGGAAGTGATGGGATGAAACAGACTCCAGCGGTGAGGGAGGAGAGACAGCGCCTGGTGATGGTCCCCTTGTGACGTCCTGCCCTTTCCCCACCTCCTAATACTAGACAAAGGGAGTCCCTTCGTATGTAAAAGTGACTCTGTTGTGAGTGCATGTATCTCTTCCAGACCAGTAGGTCCTAATATTTAGGTTTTATTTCCCCCATACCAGCCAGGGAGACATGTGGAGACTGATAGTCTTACCTTCCCGTAGCCTGAGAAGAGCTTGCCCTTCCTTAAGTTTGCTCTGGCTGTGTGGGGTGAGGGAGTGTTATGCTAACGTTTTTGGGGCGGGGTGGTGTGCAGCGATCTGAGACTGGAGTGCCTCCTGAGGAGATACCTACTCCCCATGCAGCGGTGTGCAGCTGTCCGGCTGGCTGGGTGGGTGCTGGAACCATCCTGCGTTTCCTTCTTCCTTAGTCCGTGTGGCAGCCAGCTGTCCTCCCATCTCCCATCTGTTCACCCATCCCTTCCTTGCTGAAAATATCTTGAGCTGATTGTCCCCTTTTTTCTTTCTCTCTCTCACCCAAGTCCTGTGCATATCAGATTTAATTTTAAAGCAGATTTAATTACTTTAATTACTGTGATTTTTTGTTTGTTTGTTTGTATCAGTACTGGGGATCGAACTCCTCAGGACTTTGTGCTTGGGAGGCAGGTGACAGCACTGAGCTAAGTTCTTGGCCGACTATGATATATTTTTAATTCGTCCTTAATTTTCTCAAAGTACATCTTCCTTTTATCTCTGTGCCTTTCTGTATTTCTGTTTCTGGTTTCCAAGTCCCTCGTGGTTAGGTATGACACTAAAATATACCTTTTTTGGCCTGGGGGTGTAGCTCAGTGGTAGACCACTTGCTTAGTGTGTGGGAGGCCCTGGATGTGATTTTCCAGCTCTGTGGAGTGGTGGGGGTGCTTATTCTTTTATTGAGGTATTATTAGATCTTCAAGCAACCTAGTGTGTAGTAAACCTCTTTTTTTTTTTTTTTGAGACAGGGTCTTAGTAGTTTGCCCAGGCTGGCCTTAAACTCAACCCTCCCACAGAATTTAGAGTTCATTTTTGCTTAGATAAGTATTCTACTCTGGGAGAGGCTGGCTCAAAATCCAGCTTTGGGCCTGCCTCAAAAGCGCAAGGTCCAGAGTTTGATCCCTGGTACCAAAACAAAACAAAACAAAAAAACCAGCTTTGTTCAAACCTGGCAGTGAAGGAAAGTGTTCATTGTCTCTGATGGGGAACTCAGGGTGCTGGTTGTCTTTATTTGTTTTTGGTTTTTTAAGACAGGGTCTTACTATGTAATCCAAGTTGGCCTCAAACTCACAACGATCCTCCTGCCTCAGCCTCCTGAGTGCTGGGATTATAGGTGTGCTCCACCATGCCTGGCGGTCTGGTCGTCATTTTTTTTTTTTTTTTAGTTTTTTGAGACAGGGTCTCACTATGTAGTTGAGACTGACCTGGAACTCACTATGTAGCCCAGGCTGGTCTCGAACTCAGTGATCCTCCTGCCTCGGCCTCCCAAGTGCTGGGATTACAGGCGTGCGCCACCACGCCTGGCTCCTGGTCGTCTTTTAGTGGAGGATTATGCTCTTCTCATCTGTAAAGGTTTTGAATGTCCATAGCGTGAGTCCTGTTGAATCTAATAAAAGCTTCGTGTTAAAAAGGCACAAGTACTGTCTGTGCTCAGGGCATGCCCTTCACCGAGAGCTGGGCATCTCTTTCTTCCCTTCCTACACTCCCGTGGTGTTGTAGCCCTTGCTTTGAATTGTTTCTAATGGGCTGGGGGAAGTGGTGATGGTGCTGAAGGAAAATACATCAAGTAGGGGTGGGGGATTTGGTTCAGTGGTTCTGCTGCCTGCCTCACAAGTGCAAGGGTCAGAGTTCGATCCCCAGTACCAAAAAAAAAAAAAAAAACCAAGGAGAAATCCGGTAGGATCAGATTGAGCTCCTTGCCTCTCCCATTTATTTACCTGCTTTTGTTAAGAAGTAAATAGAAAAACCAAAAGCCTTGTGTTATGGAAAATTTTTAGCATACACAAGTAGAGAGAACTGTACAGGTGTAGATTTGAGATATCTTGTTAATTCATTGATAAGTATTTCAGCAGGCACGTCTGACCATTGTTAATTCATTGATAAATATTTTAGCAGGCACGTCTGACCATTAAGGACTTTTTCAAACACAACGCTCATGTTGTTATCACACCCAGTAAAGATATTAATAATTTCTTGATATCTAATATCATATCCTTGTTCATATTTTCTCAGTTGTCTAAAAAAGTCTTTGTATAAATTGTTTTGTTTTTTGGTACCGGGATCAAACTTGGAACCTTGTGCTTGTAAGGCAGGTGGCAGTTTGTATAAATTGTTTAGATCCCACTTGGAGTAAAATCATTTGCATTTGGTGAATATTTCTTAAGTGTGTTTTTCTCCGCCATTCTCCCTTCCCTTTCGTTTCCTTTATGCCACTGATTTGTTAGAGAAACTGGGACATCTGTCTGGTGCACGCACCTCAAGCTTTTGCTGAATTAATTGTTTCTTACAGCTAATAGGCAGAGGAGAGGGCCAGGCCTCAATGCAATCAGTTCAGCCACTTTCCACCAGTTCTGTTTAAACATAGCTGATAGAAATTGGCACTGATAATGGTTAAAGCCAGCTGTTTCTCTTTTGTTACCATGATGGTTCTAGGTAATTCTGCAAATAAGGTACAAAATATCTTTGCCCAAATTAAACTGGGCCATTCTATTTATAGTTCCTTATTAGCTCACGGACGAGCCACACACCGTGTTTCACCCAGAGAGGAGAGAGTGTATTGGCGGGTCTCTGTGCAGTGTGTGCCCCGAGCACTGGGCAGAATGGCCCGTGAGGAGTGAGCAGCTGGTGCATTGCAGTGGGCCAAGTTCTCCAGTGGTGCTGCTCACTCAGTCTCCTCCTTTCCCGTATTTCTTGCCTTGTGGCTTTGAATGGGGATATTGAGCTGCACGGGGGAAGGATGCTCCATGGAGAAATCTACTGTAGAGAGGGACTGGGTTGGCATCTGTTATAATTGACCCATCTTTCTCTCTTGATTTTTAACTTACAGAGTGAAACAGTTCTAGTGAAATTCACTACTAATTATATGCCTGCTGGGGCCAGGAAACACACAATACACAGCTAGGGGTCCCTAGCAGCAAGACTATTTTAAATGTCATAAAGAAAGCATATATTGTGTGTGATCCTCTTTGAAAGGTGCAATTTCTTTTTCTTTCTGTCTTTTTTTTTTTTGTACTGGGGATTGAACTCGGGTCCTTAGCAAAGCAGGCGGCAGAACCACTGAGCTAAATCCCCAGTTCTTGAAAGGTGTAATTTCATGTTAGGAGTACTAGCCTTTTTTGTTGTTGCAAAGCAAAGTCTGACCGGGTATGGTAGTCCCAGCTGATAGAAGAATGCCTGAGCCTGGGAGTTCGAGGCTGGCACAGGCAATGTGAGATACCCATCTCAAGAAAAAGAAAAAAGAAATCTGCCTGCATATTTCACAGACATATATTGCCCTGTTTTCTTTTTTTGGTACTGGGGATCAAACTTGGGTTCTTGTGCTTTCACGGCAAAGAGTGGAACAACTGAGCTAAATCCCTGGCACTGCCCTGTTTTGACACTACAAGATTGGAGGTACTGCTAAGGTACCTAGGTTTGTACACGTCATATATTTGGTAGATGGCTATGTGTTTAGCTTTCTTTTTGCATCGGCCCACCCTTTTGATGTTTCTGGTTTTTCTTTCACTGCCCCACTTCCTTGCCTTCTCAGGGAAAGATGAGCTCTTTATTTCCTTCTAGTTTTGCTGTTGGGAACCTCCAGTTGTATATTTTGTGTTTTATGGCCACAATAGGCATTTAATTAGTAGTTACTGCTATTTTAGAAATAGCTGTCCAGTTCTCTCTCCCCTGATGTCTCTTGGACAACCTCATTTAAATGTGTGCCTTCAGCTCTCACTTGATAAATCAGATATCTCAAAGCCTTATTCAGCCTGCATGCCTCCCAGTAGCTTCCAGACTCCCAGCCCTCTGGACATCTCCCTTTGACTATTCCGAGGCAGATATACTACATCTGAAACGGAATTCACCTGCTTCTCCTGCCTGGACAAAACATACACGCCCCAGGAAACACACACATACACACACGTGAAAACCAAACCCAGAAAATGCCTCTTGAAAGCTCTACCTTTCTCTGAGCAGCTGCCTCTGGCATCACACACTCACCCTTGTAGCAGAAACCTCGGTCATGGGTAGCCGTCCCCTCACTCTCCAGTCTTACTGATGACTGCACAGACTACTGGCTGGCAGAGACGTCTGCCAAAGGGGCTCTGGCTCTGCCCCTCTCATCTGGGTGGCTCAGCCCCAGACTCCAGATCCATTCTCAACTCACCCCAGAAAGATCTCTGAATTGTAAGTCTGACCACTCCACTTGCTAGTTTGAAATTCTGAAGCGGCTGTACCTTGCCTTTAAGAGAAGTTCAAACTCCTTAGCTTGGTACTCAGAGCCCTGCATCATCTGCCTGCTGTCTTTTTCTGTAACCTCATCTCCATAATCACTCGCAGGGTTTTGTTAGTTTGTTTTGTTTTGTCTCTCTGTGTGTGTGAGATTATACTTCATATTTTTGGCACTTGCCGTTTTTAAGTATACAATGTCTTCAAGGCCTTGGCGTCGGAAGCTTCTCCTCCTCTTTCTCATCTGATGGGTCAGATTTTGCTGTTCTTCATTGAAGCCCTCTCTGTGCTCTGACGCTCTGTGGTGGGTCATCTCATGGGTCTCTGCTGCTCACCATGTTGCCTCCTCATCACTGAAGCGGTCTTGGTTGTGAATCAGACCACCTTGCGCATCCTGAACATGCATGAAGCTCTCACAAATAGATTTGTCTAAAGAATAAGCGAGTCTTGGGGCCGTGAATTTAGCTCAGTGGTTCCGCTGCCTGCCTTGCAAACACAAGGTCCTGAGTTCGATTCCCGGTACCAAAAAAAAAGCTAGTCTTGGGATATGTACCTCCGTGTCCCGCGTCACCTCTGGGTATGACAGTTCTGATAGAAGGTTATGTTGGAACATATTATTCTTTGGTTAGATTTATACACCACTTAGATCATGTTTCAGAAGTTGTGAATCATGTTTTGTGAGTGAAATAGGGAGCATGTTAAGTGGACTGCAACTTAATGACTATAATTACAATGACTGCCTAAAAACCGTGTCCTGGATTGTGGTGTGATTTTAAAAAAACAGTACAGGGGATCGAACCCAGTGCTTTTACACTGTCCTACATCCCCAACCTCCTCACCCCTTTTAAACCTTTGAGACAAGGTTTTGCTAAATTGCTATATTGACTAGGCTGGGTTCAAACTGGTCTGCCAGAATTCAGACTCCCAGAGTGTGGGGATTACTGCGTGTGTCACCATGCCCAGCTTCACTGAGTGTTCTGATTGATGTTCTCTCACAGTGATAAATACAGAGGGCATCAAAATTACCATTTCTCCTGCAGAACATAAAATCTATTTTAAGTAAAATTCTTGAGGCTGATAGAATGGTCATTTTCTTTTTAAGATTTGTCCACGTTTAAACGTGAGAGGTAGGTTATTATGTGATTCTTTTTTCTTAATAAGTTATTCTGTGACTTTAGGTAGCCCAATCATAAAATATGTGTTTCTTTTCTTTTTCCTAGTTTAATGCCTGTGTATGTACTAAAAAACAAGGCAAGAACCAAAAGCTACCAGGTACTTTATTAAGAAATAAATTGACTGGGCCTGGGATTTAGCTCAGTGGTTCCGGTGCCTGCTTTGCAAGCGCAGGGACCCGAGTTCGATCCCTGGTACAAAAAAAAAAAAGAAAGAAAGAAATTGACTTAGGTATTTGTTGGTGTGTTGCAGGACACACCTTTCTAATATTTAGAAAGCTGTTTTCCAAGTACCTATCTGTGTAGCTCAGGCAGGGCTTGAAGTGGAGCCCAGGCTGGCCTCAACTCTCAGCAATCCTCCTGTGTCAGCCTCCCGAGTGCTGGGATTACAGGCGTGCATCAACATGTCTGGCTCTGTTTTTGTTTTTCTTTCTTTTTTGGGGGAGGGGTAGTGTTTGGATGGAACCAGGGCCTCATGCATGCTAGGCAAGGACTTTATCACTGGACTATATCCCCACCCCTATTTAAATTTGCTAACACAAATTTAGTTTAGAATAAAAATTCTAATTAATCTAAATCTTGGTTTTTATATAAGCCAAAATTTCCTTTTCTCCTTCCTCCCTCCCTCTCAGCTGAGGATCAAATCCAGGGTTTTACTATTTTTTTTGGAGGCGGGAGGGGATATGGGGGATTGAACTCATCAGGACCTTCTGTTTACTACGAGGCAGGCAGCAGCACCACTGAGCTAAATCCCTGGCCCTCCAGGGTTTTTCTAATACCAAGCAAGTGCTGTATTACTGAGCTATACTCCCAACCTCTTTTTTTTTTGTTCTTCTGAGTATGATTTAAATAATAAATGTTTTAAGGTCTATGATATTAACTTGTATAATAGTTATTTAATAAATAGTATATGATTTTTCCTGATGGATTAAACCAACTCCTTCTATCAGTCTACTGATTCCATGAGCTTTTATTCTGGTTCATGAAGCCAGATAATATTTCCATAGCTCATTGCATTCTTTCATGTGGGCAAACACATGGCATTTTTAAAAAGCTGACAGCTGCAATTCCCTGGAACACCAAATGCTTTTCTGAGGTCCATGAATTTATCTTTTACATTATGAAAAGTAAAACAGATTTCATCCAAGTCCAGCCTGATTGGAAGGAATATATAAAACTTCTATTTTTTGGTCAGATATGTATTTATACTCAGTTGTTCTTTTACTAGACCAAAAATTTTATGGGTTGAGAATGGTTTTGAAAGTCACAGCCTGTTTCGGATATCATTAGATTTTTTTCATCGTTTTAAGATTGTTTTAAATACAAAATAAAACACATGAAAAACAGAAGAAAAACTTCTCCCAACACTGTATTCTTGGTTGCCTAGGGCTTATATAATTGTGGCAAACAAAACATTTGATATTCCAGATACTGACAGAGACAAGGTATCTTAAGTATAAGTATCTCTTTAAAGATGTGTACAACTACTTTTTTTCTAACTAGTGTCCTTTAATTCTCCAACAGGGATTGGCCAGTGTTGTACTTTTATTTTGATATCAACAACAACCACCAAAAAATCGTGTGAAAACAGATCCAGATCTCCTGGATTCCATCATTTTATGACTAAGCATTAACAGACAGAAGTGGTTTACTTTATGTTTTATTTTGTGGGCACCAAATGATGCTGTTTTAATGGTTAAATGCAAATACAAAAAGAATAGCAATAGAATTAACATGCAAATGATGCATTTGAGCCAAGTATAGCCCAAGCTACTTCACAGACATTGAGCTGTACAAATGAAGACTTAAATAGAGAAAAGCGGTGGGAGCAGTGAGTCATTAGCCGGCTCCTCTAGGGCAGGCCTGCCCACTTGAAGGCAGCTGTGCCCTGCTGGTCAGCTTCATGTTGGTGCTGAAGGATAAAACCTCTTCAAACAGTTCATCTCCCCCTTTAAATGTACATTGTTATGCGGTGCCCCTTCCTGTTTTGTTTTTTTTGAGAAGAGGTCTCTCTATGTTCTTTACATTGCCCAGGCTGGCCCAGAACTCCTGGGCTCAGGTAGTCTGCCTGCCTCAGCCTCCCAAGAAAGTGATACCTGCATTGCTTCACCTAGCGTATTTGCACCTATGTAAGTAACATAATAAATATAAGCAGTCAACACTAAAGGTTCGTGGAAACCTTTCTCTCTTAAAGGGTTTGTATATTACCCAAGTTTGGTAAGTGATTTTGGAGTCATAGAGGTTTTTGTGTACTTTAATGAATTCAAATCAACCAGGTCCTTAAGTTGGGTTTCATTTGATACCCAACCCAGTAATAGAAACTACCAGAGATTGAAAGAGGAAAAGGAATAAACATTCTTGTATTAGCCTATCTGTTAAATGTGAGTGGTTTATCGGCTTAACTGTTCTTAAATCTGCATAGGCAGCTCTGCTGACCCTGGGTCGTCTGAGGGCGTCCCTGGAGAGGAGATGGGGATCTCAACTCACTCCACAGGGTAGGGTGTAGGTTCACTGACTTACATCACAGAAAAGAATTATAGGATGCATCAGTGAGAGGCCTTAGGTTTGCCAGGCAGAATAAAGGAAGCTCACTCAGAATAATCGCGACGGGGGGATGTATGATAGCTTGGACCTGGGGATTTTGATACGGTCTTGGGGTGTCCTGAAGACATGCAGGATGGGTATTCCTAGTGTCTGGGGTACCGTCTGATGGCCTGGGTTAGAATGCAGACCACTTCCGTGTGCTTGAAGTTTAGAGATGTGTTGCCTGCTTAGTAGTGCTGCTGCTTTGAGGATAGCAGTCTGGGAGGAAAAGGGCAGGCTCAATTTACGGGCGAAAGACACGGACTGATTTACAGTAAGCCCAAGACTGATGCACATTGGAGTTGCAAACTTTCACAGATACGAATGGACCTCGCTTTCGAACATTCACAGAAGGGAACAGCTCCTTCCATTGTGCTAGCTGTGGAGCGTGCAGTGGCAGCAGTGCCATCTCTACGCCCTCCTCTCGCAGAACGCCAGTCTGATGAGAAGATGACAGCCGAGCAATATGGTCCTGAGCTCTGGTGTGGCAGACTGGCACCCTACCACTGAGCCAGCCACCTTGGATTGTCAGTTCAAGAGCAGCCTGGGCAATTTAATGAGCCCCTGTCTCAAAAAATAAAATGGACGGGGGATGTAGCTCAGTGTAGAGCACTTGCCTAGCATGTGTGAGGCCCTGGTTTCCATTCCCAGTACTGCACCCGCAGTAAGTGAGGCCCTAGCACCAGGTATGCCTGTGGTACACAGCTGTGCAGGGCTGCCCCAAAGGCTTTTGTCCCTAGAACAGTAGATGACTCCCTGTGGGGCTGTGGGAATTAACATTTATTCAGGCCACCCTGGAGCCCAGCAGTTGTGCTTCTGACATGAATTCCTTTTCCTCCAACTAGATTGTGTTTCTTCATTCTGTGGAAAGTGTTTCCATTAGTATGAGGCCTAATTCAGGGCTACCTGCAACTGGAAACCTTTTGGGAGAACATTTTGTTATCCCCCTTCTCTGTTTAAGTCTCTTCCCAGGTTGTTTGAGTTGTGTTCATGTTCAGGGCCATATTTTCTGCTTCCAGCAACTGAGTATAGTGTAGCTAATTAATGAAATAAATAACTCACCCCATGCGTTTCCTATGTTCCTATTATAAAGGGAATATTTTGGTCTCCGTGTCTAAATTGAAATAAGGTCCTTTTTCTGTGTTTTTCCTCTTCGGTTGGCCTTTTTTTTTTACAGAAGGAAAGACATCCATATGCTGTTATTTATATGTAGTTCATTTAAAAAATAGCTAATTTATTATTATTTATTTATTATTATTTTTTGGCGGGGAGTTGAGACAGGGTCTCACTATGTAGTTGAGATTAACCTGGAACTCAATATGTATCCCAGGCTGGTCTTGAACTCAAAGCGATCCTCCTACCTCAGCCTCCCAAGTGCTGGAATTATAGGCATGTGCCACCACGCCCGGCCCTTAATTTTTATTATTTTCAAATTTTTTATTTTGAGGTAGAAGCTCTCTGGGTTGTTCAGACTAGGCTTGAACTTGTGGTCCTCCTGCGTTAGCCTCCTTGCTAGCTGGGATGATAGGCATGTGCCACCAGGCCTGGTTTATAGTTGTTTAATTATAAATTAAAAAAATTTTTTTTTGTTTAATTATAAATTTAAAACAACTGGTTGCCACATGACATTTACATCTTACGTTTTAAGGGTTGGTGTAATAATTATCTTAGTTTAGTGAACACATGGATTTTATTGGTGGATTTCCAAAGCATAGTAGAAAGGCTGAAGTACCTAATAAAAAGCTTAAAGGGAGTGTGTGTGTGTATGTGTACTTGTGTGTTTTTTGTCTTTTTGTTTTGTTTTTGAGATAGGATCTCACTGTGTAGTCCAGGCTGACCCTGAATTCACTTTGTATCCCGTGCTGGCGCTGAAGTCTTCCTGCCTCAGCTTCCCAAGTATACACAGCAAAACCTTTTTTAAACCTGTTTGCACCATAAGGACTGTCTTTGTTTTGTTCAGAGCTCAGCTAGTTCCTAGCCTGTCGGACTGGCGGTGTTTTTACTTTTTCCTCGGTGCTTTCTTCCTTAGAGAAGCTGATGTAGAGCAACAGACAGCAGCCACATTTGTGGAGTACTGTGCTCGTTCTGTCAGGGCTAGTTGAACACTTTAATCTTTCAACAGTGCTGCAAGTTGACGAAGATGAAGAAACTGCAGCACCTTGAAATCAACTTTCCCAGCGTGCTACTGGCGGTGTGATAAAACATGAAGCTGTGTTCTTTCCCCACCCATGCTCTGGAATAGAGTGCACCGTGCATTCTGCAGGGGACAGAACTGTTCACATCCCAGCTTGCCTCACTTCTCTAGGCTTCCATTTCCTCATTTAAAAAAATTTTTTTTTTTTTTTTTTTGTACTGGGGATTGAACTCGGGTCCTTCTGCTTGCGAGGCAGGCGGTGGAACCATCCATTTCCTCATTTTTAAATGAGGAGAAGCCCTCATTCCATAGAAAGGTTAACCTGTAAATCCATTCGTCTGTGTGAATTATGCTGCATAATTGTGGTGGTGTGTAATAGACTCAGCAGATTCCATGTTGGCTTGGTAATCTCCTGTGTGACTTCTTTCTCCCCCTGGAGAGGGCCCTCATCCTGCACTTGGGCATCCTCTCTGTCTTTTATTTTTCTTTTTAAAGGGAAGAATCAATCAGTGTTTGCCTGTGGCCAAAGTATTGCTTGATGCCTTTTGTTTTCTTTCTTTCTCAATACTGGGATTGAATCCAGGGCCTTACCTCTGATCTCTGAGCTCCTCCAGACTTTTTTGTTTTTCAGGGTCTCACCCAGTCACTAAGTAGCGCAGGCTGGTCTCAAATTTGAAGTCCTCCTGCTCTTCCAGAGTGCTGGGATTATAGGTGTGTACCACTATGCCCATCTTGATGCCTTTAAAAAAAAATGTAATAGATTTAATTTTTTAGAGCAATTTTAGGTTCCTAGAAAATGGACAGTATAGAGAATTTTCATATAACTCATGTTTTCCCTTTGCAGTTTCCCCTGTTATTAACATTTTGTGTGTTATGTTTAAGATTGATGAACCAATATCAATAACATTTTTAATGAAACTGTAAAAATAGTTTTAAAGTAGTTGTCTTTGTATATACCTATGGGTTTTGATAGATGTCCAGTGTCTTCAGCATTACCTAGTTTTATAAAAATTCATAGTTATTTAAGAATAAAACAACATTATATTTCCTTCAACTTAAGTGTAGCTTTACAAATGTCACAAAGTTATTAGGACACAAGAGCTTTACATACTGTCTGGACCAAATGCAAAGTTGCTGAGACTTGAAGGTTGCCGTCAACCTTCTGACTTGCAGCATCGTGTGACAGTGCCTGAGGGGAAATGTACCCAGATAGGCTGGTCCGAAAGGTCCTGAGCAATTATCTCCATGGGAAACCTTAGAGCAGGGAGCCCCTAGGCGGACATCCAAGACATCTGAGACAAAATAGAACCGACTCACTGTGTGAGCCTTACTTCCTAATGTAAGTTAAATTGCGGAAGATGCAGTTAATCAAGCATACGAGGTTATAATATAATGTCCTGTCCTTCTGTTAGTATTAACACACATTTCCTAGTGGTCTTTCACAGAAATTCTTGAGGAATACATTATGAGTACTTCAAGATAAAATATTTTAGAAGACTTTGTTAAACCAGGGTTTCAGCTGTGTAGTTAATGGTTTAGTGAAGTGAGTGTTGGACTGTGGTTTAACCTGGGTCAACCTGGAACTTTTATCTAAAGTGAGATACGAGGCATCTTGCTCGAACCGAATGGAAACTTGCTAATCTTTTAGGGGATTATTTTTCTTTTGCTCATAGTTGTTTGTTTTCACGCTCATCTGGTGCTTATAGCCTTGGTTTAACTACCGGGAAGCCAGGAAGCTGCCGAACCCAGCAAAGTATTGGTACCCGCTCGATTACCCCAGTGCCCAGGGCCCTGCGGCAGACACGGGCTGTCATGGGAGCAGTGACCTCCCGCTGGAGTGTGTGGGGCTGTGTGGGCGGTGTCCGTTCTCCACCCTACTTGCCTGCTGCTGCTCTGTGCCCACACCTGTTTCTTTGCTCTCTGGTCGGGGCAGCAGCGGGTGGGGGTGGTGCTACTACTTGTTTCTAGGATCCAGAGGGCCAGCAAACATGGAAGAAGATCTCGAAATGGCGAGGCGAGGACCGTATTTAGTACCGTTTCTTCTGCGTCTGTGGTTCTCGGTCCCTCACCTGCCTTGCCTGTCAGAGCTGGGAGAACACTGCCCTGCTAGATGGAGCCCTGCACGGCATGGGGATCACTCACCTCAGTCGTCTTGGGGTCCAGGAGGAAACTGCCATTGTGTGTGAGTTTTAGTTTTTGTCGTTGACACTCAGAATAACTTAACATGGACAAGTCAGATTAGTGACCTCTCCATAAAACTAAATGTCCTGGTGGGGGGAGGGTTGCTGCGGTGGAACCAGGGCCTCATGCAAGCCGAGCCACACTCCCAGCTCCAGAGTTAAAACTTCTTGGGTGAAACCTTTTGACTTGGGGGTTTCCTAGGTCTGCTGGTGCTGTGTGCCTGTTGCCTGCCAACCAGTGTGTCAGGGGGAGGGGCAAGGGCGGCCCTCCTCCGTGCAGGCTGGAGGGTGGTCTCACTGGTCACCGCCACCTCGCCATAGAGTTTGAGCATTTTAGAAGAAGCAGACGTTTCTTTCTCCTGTCCACTAACACAAATAGATCACGTTAGAATTGTTGTGCAACTGCGAATGTAATTCAGTGCTTACCTATTGGGTGGACATCCTGGGTTTGATCCCCAGCATCGCGAAACAAAGAGCCCTTCAACAAAGGAGTAGGCACGTGAACAGGAGAGACCGCTGTGTCGGTGCGCAGCATCTCCCCGTTCTCACCACGGCCTTCCTGCTCCCTCTGCGCGAGACTTACGAAGTGGCTCCTTTATCGAAAGTAAAGCTCCTGTGTACCATCGTGCGATACACCGAGAGTGGGTGTTGGGAGGGAGGAATGAAGAAAGGATGTGCTCCTGAGCAGATGGCCTAACAAGCTGGGAATTGCACAGATTTTGTGCATAATGTGTGAGCAACACGTTTTCCGTCTGTTCTTCACCTGGACTGGGCGCCTTCCGCAGTGCTCATCGTGCTCGTGCTTTCTTACGTGGTCCTAGCAGAGCCTGCCGTTCTTAGGAGTTCCTCTGGCCTCCATCGCGAAGCCCTTGGGTTCCTTTTCCTTAACCCTGACCACCCCCTGGCCGAATTTAGGGTTCAGTCTTAGTTTTCCAGGGCACTATCTTACCCCTGAGAAAGGGTTGTCAGGATCATGGAATTTGAGATCTTCCAAGATGAGGTCCATAATATGAAGTTAGCATGTTTGACCGAAGAGGAGTTGTGTCAGTCATGGAATTTGAGATCTTCCAAGATGAGGTCCATAATATGAAGTTAGCATGTTTGACCGAAGAGGAGATGGCTTGGAGTCTACAAAATTTTTATGTATTTCTTTTTAGTTTCCAAATAGCACTCATAGTTTTTCACTTGATCGCACCAGTGGACATTCCAGAGCTGGTTTAGCTGCAGCACTCCTGATGGAGTCGTGTGGGCTTGTTTTAGGGCCGCCAGAGAGCCAGCGGTGCCCTTAGACTAGTTGGGCAAAGGCTGCTGTGGTGGCTAAGTATTTGGACGCGTAGATGAAGCGTGCTGTCACTGGATTATAGCTTTTCCTTAAAAGCACTCAGGTTTTTATGAACTTTAATTTCTATTAATACTTTATTAAGTGTGAATCCATGTATTCACGAGCAACATTGTAACTTGAAATTTGAGTTGACGAGGGGAACTGAACCAAAGACCCAGGGACCTTCTGTCAGGGGACAAGAGGTAGGACATCAGAGCCCCGGGGACTGACCTGTGGTCAGTGCAGCCTTCCCTGGGCGGTGCCCCCTCAGTGTCTTGGGTGTTCATATGCTTCTGGGTTGCAGCAGTAGATGGCACTGGAGGCTGCTCCTGCCCCACTTGTTGTGACGGAGCCTGCTTCTGGATGAGCTGTCATTTCATAGCCGGGGCTGGTCTGGGGTTTGCTCCTTTTTCTTGGCTGGCGCTCCTCCTGTGGGGCTTTCCTTTGCCCCGAGTCTCTTCTTCCCCCAGCCCGCCTCTCTTCAGGGCCTGTGCGCGTCGTGTGCTCTCTCACGAGCCTGAATCACTCCATGGAACGATTTCTTCCATGGCTCAGGCCATGATTGCTGCTGTGCGCAGTTACAAGTTTCCTCGTTTTATGTCTCTGATTAGGGCCCGTTCCTGTATCTACCACTGTCACAGAAATCCTTACATGGAGTCTACATAGGACCATGCTCTGATATCAGTGTATCATAGAACTTTGCGTCTGAGGGATTGGGGTCAATTTTGCCACCTTTTTTTCTTTTTCAGACAGGGTCTCCCGCTGTAGTTCAGGCTGTCCTCAAACTCACAGTGATCTTCCCAGCCTCTGCCTCCTGAGTGCTGGGATAAAAGTGTGTTCTACCATGCTCAGTGGGTTTTGCCATACTTTCTCAATTTGTTGCACATTTGTTTCTTTTTGCACCATTAGCTCCTAAAAACAGATTTGAGGCATAGTTTTGTTTTGTTTTACTACTGATTGTTTCCAGGGTAAAATGAGATCTGTCTATAAATGAGTTTGATGGTCATGTCTAGTACCATAGACTATCCCACTTGTTTGACGAAAAACAGCTGGCTTGCTTTGCTGGCTAAGTTGGGTATGAACGTAGTTAAATTTAAAAGTTGGTCCTTCAAACGGAGTTTTTTGGCAGAATGCAGCATTCAGCTCATTAATTCTCAAGCTGAAACGCCTTTGCTAAAATGTGGTTTTATTTAGCACAGTTCTAGCTTTTAATATGTCAGAATTGCATTCAAAGGTTCATTTAAAAAACTGAAAATACTTTGGCCAAGCTTCCAAATTGTAGTCTCAGAAGCGCTGAGAGGGCAGAGTGGTGGGCGTGAAGGGGTGGAGGAAGCTGTTCACCCAGAAGGCCGCTTTCCTGGGGTGGGGGGGGTGTTAAGAACCAGTTTTGTTTTTATTGTTGAAAAAATTACTGTGTTTAAAAAAAAGAAACAAGTGGTTACAGTAGTTTTCTTATAAAAGGAAGTTTTTCTTTAAAATGGAGTTTTTCTTTAAAATTTCCCCTGAAGAAATAATTCCTGCAAGGTTCATTTTGTTTTAGCCTGTCCTGATTTTGTTTCCATGGGTGTTGGGTGTGATCGAGGAGTGGCTGGATACCCTCACTCTAGAGACATTTGGGGACTGCTGCTGCTCTTTAGGCACAGCGACTTGGGCCGGGAAGCATTGCAGAGTGGGCTTCTCCTGAGTGGAGATCAGAATGGAGGGCTGCGGGGGTTCTGGGGCTCACACAGGGTTTTAAAAGTGGAGGATGCTTCCCACGGAAGAAAGCCCAAATTGCTGCCTTCGCTTCGGCGCTGCCTGCTTCTCTCCATCGTGCCGTGGAGTCGGAGCTGGGGACAGGGCCTGGAAGGAGGCGTGGAGCACACCTGGGCCGGGAGAGCTTTGAGCACACCAGCATTTGTGTTCATTTCCATGTACAGAATGTGGCGTGCTGTGTTTCCTCAGTCACATGCCAAAGACATAAAAGCTGTAGGTTTTTTTCTTGATTTGTACCAGTCTGTGTATACTCTTTGTAGTAAAAGCACTTTTTGTTTCATGAGGTGACTTTTTCTCCTAATGCTATCACTTTCCTCTTACTGTTTTCCCAACTTTTTAAGAGATTTTCATTTTTAAAAAATTGATAGAAAAAACAGTGAATACCTGTACACATTTCACTCAGAAAAGCACTTCTCCTTTATCTCTCCTTCTCTCTCTCTCTGCCTTTCTCTCTCTCACACACATTTTTTTAGTAGAAACATTTGAAAGGAAGTTGTGTATATCCTGTACTTCACCTCTAAATATTGAAGTTGTGTCATCTAAGAATAGCTGTTCTCTCACATAACTGGGATCAGTATCCCATCTAAGGAATTTTACACCCGTAGAATAATTTGTTACTGTTTAATATGTAACATGTAACACATGGTCCCCTTTCTTCAGCTGTTCCCCAAGTGTTCTGTGTAGCTGTTATTCTAGTCCAAGAGCTACTGGATCATTGGTTTGGGCAGTCCTGTCTCTTTAGATTCAAGACATGTTCATGCATTTTCTTTGTTTTTTGTTTTTGGTACCAGGGATCGAACTCACGTCCTTCTGCTTGCAAGGCAGGCGCCGGAACCACTGAGCTAAATCCCCGGCCCTGCATTTTTTAGGACACTAACTTTTCTTTCTTTCTTTTTTTTTTTTGCTTCTTTTCTAAGAGTCCCCACTGAGTGTCCCATGACACATCTGTAATTCAGATTTGCATAATGGCTTCCTGATGGGTAATTTTTTTTTCTTTTTTTTTTGCTTCTTTTCTAAGAGTCCCCACTGAGTGTCCCATGACACATCTGTAATTCAGATTTGCATAATGGCTTCCTGATGGGTAGCTTAGGGTTACTGCCCTTGCTCCAAGGTCTGCACAGGTCATACATACTTCTCTCGCCCCATGCCAGGCTGTCAGATTGTCCCCCATCGGTCCTGTGTCCAGTCATTTGGTTAGAGCCGTCTTTCCATTGTAAAAGCACCTTTGTCTCTTTGTAACTAGTGGTCTGCAGCGGGACACTTTGAGATTGTCACAGCCTCTTGTGACCGCCTTTCAGTAGTGTCCACTGATGATCCTTGCCTGCATCAGTTACTGTACATCGAGGGCTGCAAAAGGGTGATTGTCTGTCTTTCCTTCTGTGTTTATTAAATGTCAGTTTTTTTCCATAAAATTTCCTCCCCCGGCCCCCTTTCTTAGTATCACTGTGTTTTGTAATGCTCTGTTCTCTTACGTTGCATCCCAGAGTTGGTGGGTGGACTCCTTTCACTGGTTCCTATGTTCTTCAGATACGCATGTCCCCATCAGTTACTCCTCTCCTGCTAAGAAATGTTTCAGATAGTTCAGGCTTGTGATCAGCTGTTTCTCTAAGAAGTACTGGCTCCTTCTTCCCCGCCACACAGGAAAGGGTATTTAGAAACCAAGATCTGGCTGCCAGGTTTGTTCATTGCTACTGAGTGTCATTACTTCTCGGTCCTTCCAGTAGATAGAGCTAGGACATGTTAATGTTTTTTAATAAAACTAGAATGCTTATGTGCGTAGTTTTTGGAGACTGCTTACATACTTTGCAGACGTTTATGGATTGTAGTTCATGCTGAACATGAGGGCACTGGTATCTATAAACAACTCCAGACACTAAAGGTCTTTCAGTTTTTTTGCCACCTTGCTTTCCCATATACCTCCAGCAAGCGAGAATTTCCTGTGCTGACAGGAAGCGGGATTCACAGGCCTCACGTAGCCCTGAAATATAGGTCAAGGTAAATGAGCACCGAAACAAAAGCCTGGATTCGTTTATTTAGTAGACTTTTATTCTATAATTCAAAAAGTATTTGTTGAACAAAGACCTTGTCTTAGGCATTTGAGGTCCTGTTCTTTTGGGAACAAAAAGAGGAGCAGAGCTTGGCCTTTGCTCTGTGGCCAGGTAACACATTTGATAACAGTGACAGCACTGGAAGCAGTCACGCAGGGAGGAGGAGATGTTTACCAGGCGCATCAGACTCCACGCAGCTTTGCGCTCGCGGCCCCTTACCTGCATGGCATAAGTGCTGCCTGGTTGGGAATACAGGGTGCAGGTGACCATCTGCACACCGCATCTGTGTGTGTGGATGATTTCGTAGGGAGCAGAAGGTTTCTTACACACCAGGCTCTCTCACGGGGGCGCCTCAGGAGGACCAGTCCGTTTCAGTGATTTAGATGATACAGTGGGTTTTGGAAACGGAGCTAATTTAGGCATTTATGGTATCTTGTTTGAAGTCCTTGCATTCTTAATTTCTTAATATGTCATAGTGCTGGGATGTACAAAGCCTGGGGTTTTATTTGTTGTTTTGTTTATTTAAATGTAATATAGTTTAGCGTGAAGGGAGGGCAGGGGTATGGGGGAAAAATGAGAACCAGGATCTGTCATGTAAAGGTATAAGATGCCAATGGTGAATGTAACTGTACTGTATACTTAAAAAGTACCAATAAACTCAATAAGATAAAAAAAATAATATAGTTAAAAGTTAGTTTAGAGGGTTTTCAGTGTCAGAATGGAACAAATAGCAGCAATTTGTTTTTTGTTTTTTTGGTTTCTTTCCCTAGAGTTGTTCGTTTGTTCTGTGCTTAACATTAACAAATGCTCAGGGCCTTATTTGAGGCTTATCTGTGGTGTGACCTGGGCAGACGATGATGATAAAATGCATTGAGAGACAGGGACTGTGTGAGTTATCACGATTCTAGCAACCAGGAAATTTGGAATATAGTTGAATGGAGGAGGGGAGTAGACAAATGTGAAGAACGTATTTTTAACTCCCAGAATACGAACATTTAAAAATCCTGTATAATCAGTCACCACACGTGGGTTTGTGTCCCATCCTGACCGCCCCGCACATGACGTCTATGCTAGTTTTCTGGAAGTGACTCTCATCACGTTAGTATTCCCTCCTTCCCACCCTTGAGGAAGGGGCGGGCAGTGCTCAGGAGGACCCTGCTGGACAAGACCCACCTGCAGTGACCTGTAGCCTCCCCTCCCACCACTTCCATCCTCGCTCGCAGCCCAGGTTTCCCAGGGACATGGTGCCTGTCATCGCTGACTGCAAACAAATTTGGAGGGCTCTGAGGCCCGTTCCCTGTACTGTCCCTTCCTGCTGAGGGTGTCCTCTCTCTCCTCTGGCCTTCGTAGTGCCTGTGCGGTCCCTGGAGACTCTGTCATTCATTTCCTCCTCTGGTGAGTTGCCTGACGTATGCTGCCTCACACGGCACCTTATAGATGGGCAGCAGGAGTGCAGAGTCTGCATTCAGGCCATGCGCCTGTAACGTTAAGGAGATAAGCGAGGCGGTCATGTGACCTCCCGTGACCGCCCTCTGCCCACACTCAGATGACCAGGCCTGCTTGAGGTAAGCAGCAGCACCTTCTCCACTAAGGCCGTGCCTCCTCCTCTGGCGGTGCCTTTGAAACCACTTGCACATTGTAAGTGGTAAAAGCCGTTTGTGCTATTTCCCTGTTTGCACTGTAGATTTCTTTCTTAAATTTGTTTTTTGGTTGTGATTAATTTTAGATGGGAAGACACAGTGAGCCCTTTGCCCCCTTTAGTCCAGCTCTACAGAGGAGAGGCATCTGTCAGCCCGGTGTGAATGTCATCCGCAGTACCTTCCTCTGTAGAGGGCTTCCTGCCACCTAGATTCTGCCTCCCCCCACCCTAGGATTTTTCTGTTAGCATGCACCTCTTAGCTAGGGGATGCTTTAAATTTAAGTGCATTCAGCAGCGTCTTTAGTTTAGTGATCTTTATAGCCTGCCACAGAGTAAACTAGATCTGCTGCTCAAGTGCATTTTCTACCACTCATCCCCAAATGAGAAGCAGAACCCAGCCCCTTGCACTGAGCTACAACCTCAGCTCTTTTTATTTTTTGTTTCAGTACAGAGTCTACGTTGCCCAGACTGGTCCTGAGCTTTTCTGATTGTCCTCAGCCTGCTAAGTAGCTGAGATTACAAATGTGTGCTCCCACACGTGGGTCTCATTTTCTACGAGTTTTGATAAGTTACATAGCACGTCTGTTCCTTTCTCTTTTTTCTCGTGTTTTTTAGTATATTTTTTGCAATACATAGTAAATACATTCATCATGCAGGAATTGGTATATATATATATATATATATATAT
>NW_022900935.1:60788866-60822099 GCF_012274545.1 Fukomys damarensis
ATATATATATATATATATATGAAAAGGAAAGGGATAAAGATGGCCACTACATACCAGTAAAAGGGACAATTTAACAGGAAGAGATAGCATTTGTAAACATCTATACAGCACGTATTGGTGCACCCAATTCATTAAACAAAATCTACTGGATAGAAAGGACTGATAGACACCAAGACTATCATGGTGGAGGACTTATTATGATTATATGATATATGACATATATGATTATATACATCATATTTACATTACATCTTGATCCTTTTTATTTCCCGCTTCCCTCCCTCCCTTTCTTCCTGTTTCCTGTGCCCAGATCACCTTCCCATCCTTTTAAAGAACCAACTCTGTTGATTCATTGAGCCTTTGTATTTTTTTTAGTATCAATCATTAATTTCTGCTCTGATCTTTATAATTTCTTTCCTTCTGTTAGTTTCAGATTTGGATTATTCTTGTCTTTCTAGGTCCTTGGGGGCATCTTTAGATTATTTATTTGGGATCACTGTTTTTTCCATGTGCAGCTATAACCACCCCTCCTAGAACAACTTCCATTGTGTCCTATAAGTTTTGGTTTATTGTGCTTCTGTTGTCATTTGATTCTATTGCCATTTTAAATTTCTTCCCTGATTTTTTCTGTGATCCATTATCATTTTTATTTATATTTATTATATATTATTATTTATATTTATTAAATAACTATTTAATCTCGGTGTTTGCCTAGTTTCTGTGACTTCTTGTGCTGTTGATTTCTACCTTCATTCTGCTATGGTCCAGTAGTATGCAGGGGATTATTTCAGTTCTTTATATTTAGTTATGCTATGACCAAAGCTGTGGTCTGTTTCAGAAAAAATTCTGTATGCTGCTGAGAAAAATGTGTTTTCTGTTGTGGATGAAGCACTCTGTAGATATCTGTTAAGTACATTTGTTCAATAATATCATTAACTCAGATGTTTCTCTGTTTTTAGATTGGCTGATCTAATTGTGAGAGTGGGGTATTGTCTTGGTAATTGACAATGATTGTCTTGGTGTCTGTCCTTTCTATCCAGCAGATTTTGTTTAATGAATTGGGTGCACTGATACTCACCGTATAGATGTTTACGAGTGTTGTCTCTTCCTATTAAATTGTTCCTTTTAGTGGTATGTAGTGGCCATCTTTATCCCTTTCCTTTTCTTTAGTTAAGTACTATTTTGAGACAATTGTAGATTCACACTATTTTAATAATACATTATTCACTAAGAATAATGTGGAAAGATGATGTGTATTCTTCACCTGTTTCTCTCCAGTAGTAACGTCTTGCAAAACTAGCACAACAGCAGTGAGGGGCTGACATTGCTACAGTTTCCAGGGCTCACTCTTGTTGCCCTCTGATGGAAGCAACACCTACTTCCCAGGCTCCACCTTAATCCCTGGCAACCATGAGTCTATTCCCAATTTCTCTAATTTTGTATTTTCAAGAATGTTTCAGCTGGGTTTGGGTTGCATGCCTGTAATCCCACCTGAGTCTGAGTCAGGAGGGTATCAAGTTCAAGCCAAGTCTGGGCAATATTGTGACCTAGCAAGATCCTATACCAAAAAAAGGTGGGGGCGCTGGGCATGTAGCTCAGTGCAGAGGTCCTGGGTTTAAACCCTAGTACTGACCAAAAGGGAAGGAGGGAGGGCGGGGGAGAGGATGAGAGAATGTTTTTATAGGCCAGCTGTAGTGGCGCATGCCTGTGATCCCAGTGCTCAGGAGGCTGAGGCAGGAAGATGAGTTTGAAGCCAGCCTGGGCTACATAGGAGGTTCAAGGCCAGCTTTGACTACATAGTGAGACCTTGTCTTACAAAAATCAACAACTGGGCCAGGCATTTAGCTCAGTGGCACTACACGTACCTGGTAAATGCAAGGTCCTGAATTTGATCCCTGGTAGCAAGAAGTGGGGGAATCAACAACAAAAACAAAAACCCTTCATACCTAGAATTGTATAGAATATAATTGTTTGGGCTATTTTTGCCCAGGATAATTCTCTGGAGATTCATCCGGATTTCACAGTAGTTCTTATTTTTTGTGTATGGGCTTTTTGTTTTGTTGTTGCTGCTGCTGTTTGAGACAGGGTTTCAAATGTAGTTCGGGCTGGCCTTGAACCCATAGCAATTCTCCTGCCTCAGCCTCTAGAGTGCTGAGATAAATTACAGGCACGTACCACCATGCCTAGCCCCGTAGTTCATTCTTTTTTGTCACTGAGTAGTGTTCTGTGATGCATGGACCACAGTTTAGTCACTGGCTTATTGAAGGGTATTTCCAGGTGGGGCTGTTTAGTGTGAGCAGAGCTGCCGTAAGCATCAGTGTACTGGTTTCTGTGTGATGTATCAGTGTTTCCCTGGGACAGATCCAGGAATGCTTGTGACAGGTTCTATGCTGATTCCATGTATAGGTGTTTTGGTTTTTTTCATATATACTACACTTTAATTGGGAATGCAAATGAGCAAACTATATTAATAATATATTGGGCCCGGGGATTTAGCTCAGTAGTTCCAGTGCCTGTCTTGCAGGCATAAGGACCAGAGTTCAATCCCCAGTATCAAAATGTGTGTGTGTGTGTGTGTGTGTGTGTGTGTGTGTATGTATATTTTCTTTGTTTTGAAACCAAAATTCGTTGAAGGAAAGTTTAGTTTTCCTTGAGCCACTCCATTATGGTTTCACAAAGTGAAGCCAGAAATATTAGTAAGGTGCATTTTCTTTCTTTTCCAATCTAAATCTGATGACAAGTCGCACCACACTTACCCGGTGCCAGGCCTTTGAGTACGTATTCTTTTGTGAATCCTGGCTGTCACTCAGGGTCTGCCCCAGGACCCTGCCGGGAAGCTTCCCAAGCTCACCTGGTGGGGGGTCAGAATTCTTTGTGCATTCTGTGTTTCTGAATGACATGCTATGATTTATTTTTCTCAGTTTTTCTAGAAACAGAAAAAACTTCCATCCTTTCTGTGGGTCCTGGTTAGTCATTGAAAGCCTCCAGAGCCCCGGAGCCTAGCTGCTATAGAGTGGATGCCCCACTTCCCATCCCTAGGCTAATCTAGTCAGTGTCTGAGTGACTCCGTGTATGCTCTTTGGTGAAATGTCTAGTCTGTCTGTCGTGCATATTCAAATTGGATTTTTTTTTTTTGTGGTACTGGGATTGAACTCAGGCCCTTGGTTTTGTGAGACAGGTGTCAGAACCACTGAGCTAAATTCCCGGCCTATCACATTGGATTTTTTTAACAGTTGAATTTTTAAAATAAATTGTGGTAAAACATATACAAATTTACTATCTTAACCTTTTTCTCTCCCACTTTTTAAATTATAATTTTGGTACTGAGGCTTCATTGAACCCATAACCACATAACCTTACACATAACCACAACCAGTTTAAACTCCAGCATTACTAACTGTATTCACAGTGCTAGCTGTATCCTGTAAATGCTATCTGTCAGTCAGTGCGGTTTGTGACTGTTTTCTCCCAGTCTGCAGCTTATTTTTTCATTCTCTTAAAAGGGACTTTAGCAGAGTTTTTTATTTTGATGACAACTATTTTATCTGTTTTTCCTTTTAATGGATTTGAATTTTGGATTCCAGTCTAAGGAGTCTTGGCTTAGTTCTAGACCTGAAGGTTTTTCTGCTTTTCTTTTTCTTAAAAGTTCTATAGTTTTTTTACATGTTAAGTACATGCACATGTAAGTCCATGATCCCTTCTAGGTTAGTTTTTATATCTGATAAGATATTTGGGTCAAGATTTTAGTTTTGTTTTGGGCCTGACAATCTTTCCTCCATTGTGTTCTTTTGTACCTTTGTAAGGAAGCTTTTGTGTGGGCTGAGGATGTGGTTTAGATAAAATATGTCCTTAGCATGTGCAAGGCCCTGGGTTTGATCCCCACCACCAAAATGGCAAAGAGTCATTTGGGTGTGATTGCTGAGTCAGTTTCTGGGCTCTGTGCTTTAGCCAGTTGATCTGTACCAATTTTATAGCAAGCCTGAATACTTACTATGTTAAGTGAGTGTTCCCAGTTTGTTCTTTTCTTTCCCTTTTTTTTTCTTTTTTTTTTTTTGGTATGGTTTGGTTTTTTGAGACAGGGTCTTACTATGTAGTTGAGACTGACCTGGAACTCACTGTGTAGCCCAGGCTGGTCTCGAACTCAGAGATCCTTCTGCCTCAGCCTCCTAAGTGCTGGGATTACAGGTGTGAGCCGCCACACCCGGCTCCCAGTTTGTTCTTGTTAAAGATCTTTAAGCTATTCTAGTTCCTTTGCTTTTCCATGCAAATTTTTAAATAATCTTGCCTATAATGACAACAGATTTTTCCTGGGATTTTGGTAGGAATTATGCTCAACCTATATATCTGTGTGGACAGAATTGACCTCTTTCTAAATTGTCAAGAACACGGAACGTCTGTTCCTTTTGAGTGAAAGCTACAGATGTAAAGGCACAGTTGTGATGCAGCCTGTTGACATCTGTTGAGAGATGCTTTTTTGTTCTGCAAGGCTGGGTTTCAACTCACTTCCGTTTTTGTTTGTTTTTGATCCATAGGCCTATGAGAGGAGGTTCCCCACATGTCCTTTGATCCCGATGTTCGTGGACAGTGACACTGTGAATGAATTCAGGAGTGAAGACGGGGCCATTCACGTCATTGAGAGGCGCTGCAAACTGGATATAGACGCACCCAGGCTGCTGAAGAAGGTAACTGGCAAGGACTTATTAGTAGGCGTGCTCCCGCAGCCAAAGTGGATTTGGACTTGGGCTCTGTGCAATGGGGTGTCACTAAGAAACCCTTTCTCTATTTCCTTCTTAAAGATTGCAGGAGTCGATTATGTTTACTTTGTCCAGAAAAATTCTCTGAATTCTCGAGAACGTACTCTGCACATTGAGGCCCACAATGAAACGTTTTCTAACCGGGTCATCATTAACGAGCACTGCTGCTACTCCGTGAGTAATTGGCCCGGGCACAGGCTCACAGGGGCACACCGACATGCAGCTTCTGGGGTGGTTTGACCCCGCTGTAAACATTCACCAGATACTGCCACTCACCTCTGCCCAGCGGGATCGGCAGGGTGGCAGGCTTCCTTTCCCAGAGAACTGCGGGTTGCGTTGTTGTGACGTGCAGGGCGGCCAGTGATACCTTGATTTCTTTTTAGATATGGCTCCTTTTCTGCTCCCACACTAATCCTTTAGAAATGTATTCTGAAGGACCAATATGCTCTGTATCTTTAAGACTAGAGCCAAGAGCATTTATCTGTCCTGTCATCTTCACTGTTTCAAGAGCTTCCCTTACCCAATTATTACAGTAACCTACTAGGTCTCTGTTTCTGCCTTTAACCTCATCCTTGGCACTGAATCTAAAGCCATCTATTTAAAATATTGTGTTGGTTTGTGTCACTTCTCAGCTCAAAACCCCGCGGCCTCTACATGGTCCTCAGGGTCTTTATAGCTGCCGATGAGGCCCGCATTCTGCCCTGCTTTGCTGTGTACAAGCTGCCAGCCTTCCTGTGGCTCCCTAGACACCGGCACTTCCCTAAGGACTTTCTCGCTCCCTCCCTCAGTCTTTGCCTCCATCTCCCTTCTCAGTAAAGCCAGCTGAGGCCACCCCATGAATGATGCAGCCTTCTCTGGTTCCTGCCCCCAGTCCTCTCACCTGTGCTCCAGGCTTTTTTCCCCACATTTCAGTGCTGTGTAATTTTCTCACCTTTTATGTTCATGGCTAATTGTCTGTCTGTGGCACAAGTCAAGGGTGTTTGTTTTGTTCCTAGTGGAGAGTGCTGCTTCCTGTGTTGAATGAGTGAGTGGATGGCTGGAGAGTGGGAATGAAGCACACTTTTATTTTATGGTCCTTTTTAGAATATCTTGGAATTGTGATTTGGAGTTTTCCAGGATTTGGAACTCCTCTGTGTAATTTTTCCATTTGCTTTTTTCGTAACAGTAACATCGTTAGTCAGGAAGTATGTCCTCTGGCTCTCAGGTGCCTGAGGAGCAGACACAGCTTGTCGGCCTGTCTCATATTAGAGAGTGTGCTTTTCTCTGTGCCTGCAGGTTCATCCTGAGAATGAAGACTGGACCTGTTTCGAGCAGTCTGCAAGTTTAGATATCAAATCCTTCTTTGGTTTTGAAAGTACAGTGGAAAAAATCGCAATGAAACAATATACCAGCAACATTAAAAAAGTGAGTCTCTTGGGATTTTACGGCAGGTGGGGTCAAGAGTCTCTCCAAGATGATCATCTGAGCCAGCTGACTTTGGGATGGATCAGTAGGGAATGGACACTGCCTCATGCCTCCTCTCCGAGACAGAAGGGACTTGGGTGGTACTAGTCGCTGATGGAGTTGAGGCACAGGAGTAACTCCTGGCCCCTGCGTTCTGTGCTTGAACTTCTAGGAGCAGTGGAAGTGGGGGTGAGGCAGCAGCTGCCAGCTTACAGCCTCTGGGCTGCATAGGGAGCCCCTGCTATGTTGAGACCACTCCCCACCACCCTTCCGGGTTCACCTTCCTGGACCTTCTTGTGGTTTGAGGTGTGGCAGTATGGGGCAGCACCATGCCTTCGGAAGGCTCCTTGTATTTTCAGGACCTTATGTTAGAATTTGGATTGGGCCATAAAGCATGTTGAATATAAGCATGTATGGTAAATTGGGGTTTTAAATTAGCCACTTAAGAATTCTAATCTCTTCAGATACTGTTTCCTAAACCTTTGGAGAAAGGAGAGTAAAATAATTAAGAAAAACAAACACCACCACCACCGCCACCACTACCCCACTGCCATGAAATCCCTGACAGTTTGTTTTCTTTTAGCCACTCTGGGATGTGAGCCCAGGACCACAGACATGAGAAGCAAGTGCTCTACCACCGAACCACATTCCTAGCCCCTAGTTTTTGACAGTGTGTTATAAGCTGGTGAGCGATGAATAATTTGAGTGTTGATTATGCATTCGCCTTAACATTTTCTTCTAAGGGGAAAGAAATCATCGAGTATTACCTTCGTCAGCTAGAAGAAGAGGGCATCACCTTCGTGCCCCGCTGGACCCCGCCTTCCCTTGGGCCCTCTTCAGAGACAGCATCTTCGAGCAAGAGTCAGGCGGCGTCCTCAGCCATCATCGTCCCAGATGCTGCCCTCGAGGGGCTGAGCAGTGAGGCCCTCAGCTGCCCTGGCGGGGTGTCCGAGCCCATGGTGGGAACCCCTGACGGTGGGTCTGCGGGGTGCTCTGTTCTCTAGGCCGGGCCCGGGGATCATTTGGGGTTTTTTCCTCTCACCACACTGCCCGTCTGTGCTTCCTTGGGAGATCAGATGCTGCACGGACAAAAGGTCACCTCTTGTTTCGCATCTAGTTTTCCTGCCTTCAGATTATATAACACACTCGTTTTGTTTTTTCTTAGATTTCTTTCTTTAAGCAGGAAAGGTTATTTCTAGATAATCTTTCATTGAGAACAGAAAATGGTTTACATCTATATTAGCCAAAAGAGCCTTCAGCGAATGTTAAGACAACAATCCTTTCAACACAGGATTTCGTCATCATTAAATTCTTTTTACACTTGCTGTGTGTCAGGTGGTTCCCGAGCACTTCATGAATATTTACTTAATAATGGGTCCATTTAGGAGGGAAATGCATAAGCTCTCATTTTTATCTTTGGGCTTACTGAGGCACAGGGAAATTGAGGGACTTACACAGCTAGTATGTGGCAGGGCAGGGATTGTGCCCAGGGAGTCTGGTCTCAGGATCTGCTTTTAGCTGCCATACTGCTTTGCACATTAAATATTCAGGCATATAAGTGCAACTCTTTAATTTTTATTATAATGTCCCATTAGAACAAGACTTCAGAAAACATGGAAAAATACAAGAACAACAACAACAAAATTTTATCACTTGGAAATTTTGTTAAAATAGCACTATTTAATCTTTCTGTATGCTCTTCCCTGCTACTAAACTATGCCATTTGTTTGCTTTCAGTAATTAACTGTTAACTTGGGGCCAGTCAGGAGATATATTTTATATTTTATTTTTCACCATGTGAAGTTTTCTTTGTTGTACTTATTTTGCTGTCTCATCCTCCCAGTTTATGTTACTTTATCACAGTGGCGATTTCTTGTGCTCTTGAACACAGTAGCTCTTTTTGTAGGACTGGGCCTTTAAAAATCCAGGTAGCACTGAGCTACATCCCTAGCCTTTTTAAATTTTAATTTTTTTTTTGTACTAGGGATCAAACTCAGGATCTCATGCTTGTCAGGCAGTCGCTGTGCCACTGAACTAAATCCCCTGCCTCCCTAGCCCTTTTTTAAAATTTTTGAGATAGGGTCTTAGTAAGTTGCCACAGTGGCCTTGAACTTGTGATCCTCCTGCCTCAATCTCAGGAATAGCTGGGGTAACAGGTATACACCACTGTGCCCATTTTCACTGTTTAAGAGAGATTTAGATACTTTTTTTCCATAGTTTTATGTGGTGTAAGGTCTCTTGTTAACTTGGGATTAAAGCAGTCATTAAATATCTATTACGACCATCTTTCTGTCATAGATAGTACTGAGCACTGCGGACATGGTAACCAGGGAAAGGTGATTGCGCCAGAAAGCTTCCCTGTGGTTTATCAGTGGTTTGGTCTCAGGCAGCATCCCCAAAGTTCTTGAGTGCAGCTGGGCATCTCCACAGTCTCTTCTTCCCCAAGACCACACAGTGACATCACTGAGAAGGATTCTGGTGGTTCAGGGTCCTGAGCTCTGTGCTGTGAATAATGCCGTGTAACTTAATTCCAGACAAGCTCGACGCAGATTACATCAAAAGGTACCTGGGTGATTTGACTCCACTCCAGGAGAGCTGCCTCATCCGACTTCGCCAGTGGCTCCAGGAGACCCACAAGGGCAAAGTGAGTGTCAGGCTCCAGGTGCGATGGTGCTGTCTGTGTGCAGCCCCGCAGTCTCACTTCCTGCTCCTGTAACCGAGGCTCTCCCAGGGTGACTGTTCCTGACTGCTGCAGCTGCATGTGTCCCTTCCCATCTAAAAGTTACCGAGTCTGTGTCATCGAAGTCCTTTGGAGCAGTTCTGATGCCCTTCCGTGTACAAATAGCTGTAGTTTGGAAAGCTTTATTGAGAGTGGTGTAGCTTAGAAATAGATACTAAGTTAAAAAAAATTACATTTCAGTATTTAGACATTTTAATTTTGAGATGGTTTGGAAGGAATTCAGAGATTTATCAGAGGTTAGAAGTGTTTCTGAGGGCTGTGGTTGTAGCTCAGTGGCACCGCGCCTGCCTTACAGTCACAAGGTCCTGAGTTTGATCCCTGGTACAAAAACAAAACAAAAGAAGTGTTTCTGAGGTTTTAGGTAAGATTTTAGCCTCATAAGGAGTTAGGCCTTTGTGATGAGTCTTACACGGCAAGCAGAGCCTTGTTAGTATGTTTTGCCAGTTATGGACATTATCTAGTAAAGGGAAGCTAAGTATTGCATGTGACTGGCCTGGTCTCCACTTCTGTAGTGCTGACTGCTAGAAACCAGGTACCTGAGAGCTGTTAGGACTGGTCATCAGGAAACAGGCACAGGGGAATAGCTGCCATGGGTAGGCTGACTTTGTGTTAGTCGTGCGTCTCAGCCTTTCTTAATTCTCATAACATTAATAGTCCTAGAGGTAAGAGCTCTTTTATCCCCTCTCGCTTTAAACCTGAGGAAACTGAGGCGCGGAAAGGTTAGGCATTTTCCTCCCGGTCCTACAGCTGGTGAGTGGCAGGGCTACAATTTGAACCCAGCACCCATGTTCTTAGCCAATTTTGTGTGACTGGTTTTTCTGAGGCCCCACACTTTGAGTTGTGACCTCTACAGTGGCATAGTGAGCAGGCGCCTGCTCCCACTCACTTCCTGATCTCCTGATGGTCGAGCAGCCTGCCGTGGAGAACAGTCTGGGCCTTGTTCTTTCTCCTGGGGAGCCAGCCTGTTGACAGTTAGTGCAATTTAGAGGAGGTTCCACACGTCAGCAACACTACCACACTACCCAGTGCCCTGTATTACAACTTTTGCACTAAGTGTAATACAGATGCAGCAAAGTGTATAGATCATAACAGTTCATACACAGATCAGCGCATAGGTTTAAGAAATTATGCCTCTGCTTTACTCTGCTGGAACTAAAATGGAATACTATGAAGACTGTTCATACCAATGCTGGTTTTCCAAATCATCAGGGAAGATTTTTCTGGGAATAGCTATTTTTTTTCCTTTTGTTTTTATAGTGCCGGTGATTACACAGGGCCTAACGCATTTCTAGGCACTGAAACATTGAGCTACACCCTCAGCCCCAGAAACAGCCAATTTTAAACAGTGTAATAATGCAGTTTATTGTTGATAAGAGGTGGGAGTTGTAGAGTTTTATTCCCTTGACAACTTGGTGTTTTCCTTTAACAACTCTTAACATTGCTTAAAACTGTCTTTTCCTCTCCCTAGATCCCAAAGGATGAGCATATTCTTCGCTTCTTACGGGCTCGGGATTTCAATATTGACAAAGCCAGAGAGATCATGTGTCAGTCTTTAACATGGCGGAAGCAGCACCAGGTGGACTACATCCTGGATACCTGGACTCCGCCTCAGGTCCTTCAGGATTACTATGCAGGAGGCTGGCATCATCACGACAAAGGTAGGGTGAACCTGATGCCCTCCATGCGGTGCCACTGAGACCTCCTGCCTAGAGCTGGGGTGGGGCTGATAGTATATTGTCCCTCCTGGCTCTGGGGATCTGGAAGCTGTCCCCAGTGTGACTGATCTGGTGAGATGTTTATAGGGGAAGCCAGGGAAGGCTTGTGATAGGTCACTTCCTTCTTGAGGATTTACATCCCCCCAGGGCAAATGATTACCTCCTTTCTTAGTTCAGCAGCATTTGGTTTGACCAGTTAAGTCAAAACCTTCACAGGTAATTTTTTCAGTAGCACTGTGAGAATAAAGGAGTTTCAGTGACTTGAACCTTCACAATCAGTCCAAAATGTCCAGCCAGATTTCTTTCTTTTCTTTTTTTTTTTTTTTTTTTTTTATAGGCCACTACTTGCTGCATTGCCCTGTGTTCTTTTTTTTTTTTTTTTTTTTTTTTTTTGTGGTACCGGGGATCGAACTCAGGTCCTTGTGCTTGCGAGGCAGGCCACCGATCCACTGAGCTAAATCCCCGGCCCATGTCCAGCCAGATTTCTACATCCAAAAAAATTGAGGAAAACTGGCTTTTAAAAAAGTCTTGATGGTAACATTTTAGTAACCTATGAAATAAAAAAAATCATTTTCCCAAGAAAGGAAATTTTAAAAGAACTCCACATTCATGGAGAACTTAATTCTGCTCTGGCGAGTATAGAAGAAGACTCCAAAAATGGAGATGTTTCAGTGAGCAGCTGCGTTGCTTTATACACCAGCCTTGCAGGAGCTCCTGTCCTGCCGCAGGGACCCGGGGCTTGGGAGCTGGGCAGAGTGGAACTCATGCTGGAGAGAGGCGCCCTCTTCTGCCTCGGAACGAGTCCTTCAAAATGGACTTGTCTTGCTTTTCTGCCTTCATTGATTGCATTTCTCCAGATTAATTGTCACTTTATTAATTTTTATTAGAAACCCAGTATTTCTATTTATTCTACTTCCAGACCCAATCCTTAAAAGATTAAAAAGTCGGGTAGTAAAACATTGACAAATATGTCTTATTACATGTCCGAAGAAACTTCTTGTAAATTTGCTTTCTGTAAGATCTGAAGCATGGGAAGCATTTTACTTTGTGTAAGAGATCTAGGGCCATATCTCTCTGGGAGGTGAGGTTCACCAGGGGAAGGCACCCGGACACAGGCGGCTGTCAGCCCCCACCAAGGTGGATCTGCTGCCTCCTTCGTCATGTGTGGCAGGAGTCTAGAGTGCCGCCAGGAGGGACAGGCTCTGGCCTCAAGGGCCTCTCCCACTCTGCCAGCTGGTCTGGGAGGACAGGTCACGCAGTGCTCTGGGCCTCCCTGGTCCACCCAGTAGACCTCGGGCTCTGAAGATGTAGAGCCCTGTGCTGGCTGGTGCGGACTTCGTGACTTCCAGAGCACTTTCATTGCTTAGAGTAGAAGTTGAGGAAAACTGGCTTTTAAAAAAAAATCTTGACATTAACTTTTTAGTAACCTATGAAATGAAAAAAATCATTTTTCTACCAAAGGAAATTTTAAAAACTCCGCATTCATAGAAAATGTGTGGTGGGCCGGGGAATTAGCTCAGTGGTTCCGCCGCCCACCTCACAAGTGCAAGGACCAGAGTTCAATCCCTGGTACCAAAAAAAAAAAAAAGAAAAAGAAAACGTGTGGGGGTGGAGCTGGGGCCAGGCCGGGCTCCCTTTGTCCCAGCAATGCCGCCTTCAGGTCCGAAACGCCCCTCCATCAGTGGCCTGTTGCTCTTATTATTTTGCTGGGGCAGATGTCGGCCACTCACCCAAATGGAAAGCAGTCGCTGCTTCTGAGCGTGGGAGAGAGCGTCCAGCTCACCCGCAGTGCAGAGGCACATGTTTGTGGGAGGGTTTCTGTCGTGGTGCCAGGGCTGGAACCCCAGGGCCTACCGCACTCAGGACATTCTTGGAGGTGTGTCCCTGCCTCCATGGGCAGTGCTGATGAAGGCTCTCTCCCCTCCCTGCAGATGGGCGGCCACTCTATGTGCTCAGGCTAGGGCAGATGGACACCAAAGGCCTGGTGAGGGCACTCGGAGAGGAAGCGCTGCTGCGATATGTAAGTCTTCTGTGTGTACTGGGTGCAGACTGGCCACCAGCAGAACTGTGAGCCTACAACTGGTGCACTAGAACAAGCCTGTGCTGCTTTTGCTGTTAGGAAAATGTACTGATACATAAAAAAAAATTAGAAGACACAGAAGTTATAAAAATGTCTTCTACTGTGGAAGCCTCAGTGAAACAGGTGCCAAATGGGAGCTGCATGTAAGCTGTCCTTGTCCTTCGCCCTAGATGGCCCTCCCAACAGCCTGTCTTTCCCACTGGACTTCCCCGCTGCACGCTGTAGGCCTCTCCAGCCCACTGACCTGTCCCCTCCCTCCTTCCCTGGGCCTTTCCCTGCAGCCCCCTGTGCTGGCAGTGGGATTCCCATATCCCAGAGAAGAATCTGCTCTTTAAAAGCAAACATGTAAAAGGGCACATCCAGAATCCGTTCCCTGAATAGCGATTGTTGGTGTTTTGTGCTATCTTCTGTTAGGTTTCTCTCTCCCTTTCCCAGCTGTGTGTTTATACACACTGACATTCATGTGTGTGCACACACTTGAAGATACCAAGGGAATTCTTGCATAGGAAGCCAGAGCCTCACTCCTGAAACTGCCCTCCCAGGTGGGGCCTTGGCCACACTCCACTCACCTCCTGCCCTCCCTAAAGCGTCTCTTCTGAAGCCTCAGCCTGGAGCCATGCTCCCTGCTCACCTAGAGGCTCCCCAAACCGCCGTAGCTTCTTGGCCATGGGTGGCAGAGTTGCTTTCTCTGAGAGTAAACTCTTCTCCCATGTCGATGATGTGCCTGGAGAGTGTGAAGACTGCCTTGGTGTTCATGCTGCAGGGTGCTCCCCTGAGACTAACCCTGGTTTCTACGGCTTTGTGCAGGTGCTCTCTATAAACGAGGAGGGGCTGAGGCGATGTGAAGAAAACACAAAAGTCTTTGGTAGGCCCATCAGGTAGGTAGAAGGTTTTGTTTTTCCTTTCAGCTTATTAAGATATGAATTAAATGTTTCCAGTTGAACCAAAATCTGGTAATTCCCAGTTTTCCAAGGTGTTCTAAGGATGAATTAAAATACTAGACACGCAAGCCTGGCGTGGTGGCGCACACCTGTAATCCCAGCACTCAGGAGGCTGAGGCAGGAGGATCGCTGTGAGTTCGAGACCAGCCTGGACTACATAGTGAGTTCCAGGTTAGTCTCAGCTACATAGTGAGACCCTGTCTCAAAAAAAAAAAAACAAAACCAGACATGCACCGTGTTGGGTTAGCACATGGGACAGGGTGTCATACCTCACTGGCTGGTCACAGCACATCCGAGAGGCTTGAATTTGCTGTTAGTGAGCAGCAGTTGCTTTGGTGGGCTGGGATCAGTTCTGTCCCACTAAGTCCACGTGTTCTACACAGTGTACCTGAATAGAGTTCCTAACACTGTGATTAAACCGGTACGTATTTGGAAACAGCTATAAATGACTGTTTTATAAAATCAAAAGAAAAAACACAGGATACAGTTTGCCAAGTACGATGCCTGTTGAATAAAACACATCTCCATGCAATCTGCAGCTCCTGGACCTGCCTGGTGGACCTCGAAGGTCTGAACATGCGCCACCTGTGGAGACCTGGTGTCAAGGCCCTGCTTCGGATCATCGAGGTGGTGGAGGCCAACTACCCGGAGATGCTGGGCCGCCTCCTCATCCTCCGGGCTCCCAGGGTCTTCCCTGTCCTCTGGACACTGGTGGGTTCGGGTGCTGTTCTGTAATAACTGTTAGCCACTTGGCGAACAGATATTCGTGCATCCACAGGCCCATGCTTATGACCTTAGATCTTAACTAGTTAGGAAAAAAAATAAATATGCAAGGGTATAAAAATTTTCAAATTTTTAAGACAAGGAAAAAGCACAATTTCCTACATCTCCTACTTTGTACACGTAGACCTTACAGAAAAAGTACCTTAACTTGAGCCCCATACGTAATGCCATATTGTAATGTTAATCTTTGCAAGTCAGCAGCGCAGCATATGAAACTACAGTCTTTTCCAATTACTTACAGGTCAGTCCATTCATTGATGACAACACCAGAAGGAAATTCCTCATTTATGCAGGAAATGACTACCAGGGTCCTGGAGGCTTGCTAGATTACATCGATAAAGAGATTATTCCAGATTTCCTGAGTGGGGAGTGCATGGTATGTATCAGGCCAGGAACTGCACTTTCACTAATTACAGCAGTGGGAGAAATCATTTACACAGCTATTTTGATAACTTTGGATTTGAATCATTTGTTTTAGTTTTGATTTCTTGGCTGTCACCTTTGATTTAGGGCTGAACTAAGAGGAACCATTGAGGTCATTGTTAAAAATGCCCCTTTTTGCTGGGTGTGGTGGCGCACGCCTGTAATCCTAGCACTCGGGAGGCTGAGGCAGGAGGATCGCTGTGAGTTTGAGACCAGCCTGGGCTACATAGTGAGTTCCAGATCAGTCTCAACTACATAGTGAGACCCTGTCTCAAAAAACAAACAAACAAAGCCCATTTTTTGGGAATACTAACGAGAGTTTGTTGTAGATTCCAAGCTTAGCTTGCTACACTACATAGAGACCCTGTCTCAAAAAACAAACAAACAAAGCCCATTTTTTGGGAATACTAACGAGAGTTTGTTGTAGATTCCAAGCTTAGCTTGCTTTGTCCCAAAGCCTTGTGTGAATTAGGTCTGGAGTGTAGCGCAGTGCTAGAGCATGTGCCGAGCGTGTGGGAGGCCCAGTTCCGTCTTGACACCACCGAGGCGGAGGGGGCATTGTTGACTCAGGGCTCAATAGTTCTCCCTTGGCAAGAAATAAGCCAGGATGACGTTTTTAAAGTGGAAAGTGAAAAGAGTCTGGTTCTTTTTTATGTAAGTCTGGGGTTCTAAGAAAATGAGATGCTGGGTATGAAGAAATTGAGGTTCTGGGTAATTAGCCAAAGGCCTATACGTCCAGACCCTGCACTACCCAGTACTGCAGGACCAGAGAGGCGTAGCGCTGTGAGGCCTTGCAGCCACGCACAGTTGCCCGGCGTGAGGGGGGGGACACTGAGCTTTTCAGGGCTCCTGCTCTGGGGTACACAGCGGCAGCTGCTGCTTGTGAGAGGCAGCTCTCTGGTCCCCCTCCACACTGCAGTCACCCTTTGGAGGAGCTCGCACACGAGGCTTGACTCATTTCTCTAGCTGATGAATTGGACTTCCAGGGGAAATCTCTGTGAATGGCTCAAGGAGTTTAGAAAACATAAGATTTTAATGCTCATTTCGTCAGTTAGGCTTTAAAGAAGTTGCAGTTGTAATCACAGTCCAGAGCAAAGAGCAAGTGCATTACAGGACTGTAACTTCATAAGTGCCCCTGAGATTAAACCGCTGGGCCAAGTTTGTTGAAACCCATCAACTGTTCCTGTAAAAGCTCGCCGAGCCATGTTGCAATTACAGGCAGAACTGAGTGAGTGTCCTCAGCCGGTCAGGTTGTCCACTCGCTGCCTTCTGCAGCGGGACCCAGTGCAGCTCCCCACGGGCTGTGGGAGAGGAGGCCGCGTGTCTGCCTTCCTGTGGCTGAGGGGCGTCTAACCGTGCCAAAGGCTGGTGTTTTCACGTTCTTGTTGGAGCGTCGTTTCCTTCGTTCTGTCCTGTAAGCTGAGGACCTGTCATGTTTGTTTTCTGTGTAGTTGCTTTCCAGGGCTGATATACAGAGAACACTTGATTTTTATGAACTCAGGCCTGAAGTCATTGTATCAAAGTTAATTAAGAAATTTATTGTGCGTGCAAATTTTAATTCAACCTAGCCTATTTCAAACAAATTCAAAAGAGGTTGCCTTTTATTAATTTTCAACGTATGTGGTAGATCTAGTTGACCCGGATAATACATGACACTTTATTCATTGGTTATGTATCTTGAACATAATGTTTTCTGTTTTTCTTCTTTCCCCTCTGGTGCCGAGGAGTGGATCTAGGTGCTCATGCGTGCTACGCACATATTCTACCACTGAGCTGCACACCCAGCCCTAGTTACAGTTTCCCATAAAAATAATGCCTGTCGTTGTTGGGAATAAAACTTTCTTTCACATGTTTTTCCCTTTGTAGTACAATATAAATTCTTTTAATTTTTGCGCAAACCAGCTTTAGTAATCAGATCCAGTACCTCATGCATATTAGTGTGAATTCTGTGGTAAACCAGCTTCAAGTTGTTCTCATTTATTGAAAGTAAAACACATGCATTTAAGTGGTTTTAAAAGTATTGTGCTAAGCGGTGCAGATTGTTTTACGACCTTGTCAGTGTTTTCCGTTTTCTGAGCAGCTTCCAGGAGTGGAACGCTCAGGGGTGTGATGTGGCCTGACGTGTTTGTGTGCGGGGGGTTGGTGTCGGCACAGGGTTCACTGCTGTGTTTACGTCTCCAGTGTGAAGTGCCGGAGGGTGGCCTGGTCCCCAAGTCGCTGTACAGGACGGCAGAGGAGCTGGAAAACGAGGACCTGAAGCTCTGGACAGAGACCATCTACCAGTCTGCAAGCGTGTTCAAAGGCGCCCCGCACGAGGTACTCCTCGGGCCTCCCTGCCTCTGAGCCCCCGGAACCCAGACTGCCATCTTCCTGGCCAGCTTGCTGTTCTGTCTTTGTCCTTGGGTTCTGTTGACCTGGGAGATGTAGTCTGGTGAATGCTGATGCAGAAGAACAGTGTCTGTCAGTGCCTTGGGAGGAAGCGTGGTCTCCTGGCCTCTGTTTACCTGGTCACCCTTCATGAGATAGGAAAAGCGAGTCTGTCCCCAAGGGAAGGTCATTTTCAACTCCCAAGTTTAGTTTAAATAGTGCTCATAGGGAAGTTTCACTTGCTATTTTTTTCTTGACCGGACTTTGGTTACTCCTGTTTCTTAAGGACTTTTCTGATTTTTGTCAGTCTAATGGAATCAGGAAGAAAGAGCTCATCTCTGCTTTGTCGTCTGGCTGTCGCATTGTGGTGCCGAGGCGAGGGTATTCCTGTTTGGGTGCATCACGGTCTGTCCTGTAGCAGTGTGTGTGTGTGTGTGTGTGTGTGTGTGTGTGTGTGATGGAACGTGAGGACCGCAGCAGCCTCGTCCTTTCCTGAGCGTGGGCAAGTGTGTGGCTGATGGCTCCGGCAGGACACCAGCACTTTGTGTGGAGGAGGCTTTCATCACAGTGCTGGGGCAGGTCTGCGGTGCTGGCGAAGGGCTAACCCTTGCTGCTTCTCCCCCAGCCCCTGGCTTGGGCCCCAGGGCTCATCTTTGCTGGTGAGTCTTTCTGCACAGCTGACTCCTCACTGCGGGGTGGGGGCAGCTAAGCCAGTGTTGCTGCTGTGGTCTGAACGGTGCCTCCCTCGTGGGTCTCATAAGGGGAATCACAGGTACTTAACTGTCCTGAGAGTCCTTGCGTTAATTCCTTCTCTGGAGGGCTGACTGGGGAAGAGCCCTAGTTGCTTTTGTTAGATAACCATCGATCTTGTCTGTTACAAGAGCTTAGCGGTGTAGCATGTCTCCTGTGAGTTACAGGGTACCTGCAAACACAGAAACAGTAAAAGGAAAACTTGAGTTCTGCTTTGGGGAAGAGTAAAGCACAACCGTCACAGTTTGTGGCACCTGAATGAAGGCTGACTTCAGTGTCCCCGTTGTGCGTGCCGGAAGGAGAGTGCCTGCTGGCAGAGGGGCGAAGGTCTCAGGATGGATCTGCCCCTGGGGAGCCACTTTGCTGAGGAGCTCTCAGTGCCATACACTCTGCCACCTGCTGTTCCGAGAGGACTGCTGTGCTTCGCTGAGTGCTGCAAAGGGCATGCGAAAGTGGCTTGTCAGCGTGGGGCAGGGGCAGTGGTGGCTGTGGAACTGAGGGTGGAGCCTGGCCTGCAGGGCAGCCAGGCTCTGAAGGAGCAGCGCGGAGGCTGAGGCTGCGCAGAGTGTCCCATCCCACAGGCAGAGGGGCAGAGACTTGGTGAATGCAGCGCTGCACACAGCTGCTTTTCACTCTCGCACCTTCCCCAGTATCTTTTGAAACGGTAACTGTGCTCACCCCTGCTGGGTAACCTTATATTGGCTCTGGGCGAAACCCAGGTTTGGAGCTGGCACTTAGCACCGGGCACTTCCCCTCCTCCGCCCAGCCGCAGCGTATCACCTGCCACCCGGCTGGTTTGCTGCTGCTCCCCCAGCCCACTTTGTGCCCAGCATGAGGCCTCCCCATGCCCTGCCCGCTATTCATCTTGGCTCATTTTGGTGGGCCTGCGGCCGCCCCCTCATCCAGAACAGCCCACCAGATCCACGTCCAGTCCCGGGCTTCTGTCTTGAGTTGGGAAGCCCCCTCCCTTAGAACGCTGGCTGAGATGGCACAGGGCGATCTGAGCCATGGGTGCCGACCACGGAAAGCACAGACATGTGCACGACACATAGCAAGAACTGTTCTTAGAGAGGGCGAAGAGCGAGTGGCACTGGGACAGTGGGTGCCTGGGTAAAGAGAACCTCTTCCTCGGGCCCGTCCTGTCCCGCCCCACACAGACCCGGTGGTGAGGTTCCTGCGGAGGCGTCCTGTCTGTCGCCAGGGGCCTGTGCTTATGCGCTGCCTGGCTGATGCCTCTCTTTTTCCAGATTCTCATCCAGATCGTGGACGCCTCTTCAGTGATCACTTGGGATTTTGATGTGTGCAAAGGGGACATTGTCTTTAACATCTATCACTCCAAGAGGTCGCCACAGCCACCCAAAAAAGACTCACTGGGGGCCCACAGCATTGCTTCCCCAGGTGGGAACAACGTGCAGCTCATAGATAGAGCCTGGCAGCTGGGCCGAGACTACAGCATGGTGGAGTCGCCTCTCATCTGTAAAGAAGGAGAGAGCGTGCAGGTAGAACCTTGTGTCTGGGGTCCATGGCAGCAGGGCAGTGCTGTTTCGTCAGTGTCTGTCCTTTGCATCTCCCCAGCCTTCTGTGCCTAGTTACAGTTGTGAGAAAGACCCACAGAGCCAGATGGGTGTTGGGGAGAAAGGCCTCACACTGAGGCAGGGGCTTTAGACAGAACTCAGGATTCGCTGAAGTGCAAGAATCTTTAGACAGCGTGTGGCAGGGAGAGGCGTTCTGTGCACACACAGCTGCCTGACCTGTTGTGCCGGCCTCTGGGAAGCGTGTCCTTGGACAGACGCCGAGGAAGGAGCACTGTGTTCAGAGGAAGGCAGCTGAGTGTCTCCAAGTAGGCAGTCGTGTAAAATGCTCGCCTGGCCACTGTCTTGAGTGCTTGTGCCCAGCCTGGTGGCCCTCCGCCCCTCTGGCCTTCGTAGCAGAGGTAGGCCTTTGCTGTCCTCAGGGATAAGCCTTCGGTGTGCTGGTAGTCGTACAGACAGAATAAAAAGGAGTGTTTTTATTCCATATTTAAAACAGTGAAACCTTTTAAGGAGTAGCACAGCTGTTAACCCTAGAACTAAAGGAGAAAGCCATTTGCGCAGGTTGACCTCTCACTGTAGATCAGCGTCGTCCTTTTGACCCAAAGTGTGCGGTGAGGTGACGGAGGGGCTCCCCCTTAGCATCTGCCCTCCAGGCAGTCTCCTTGTGGCCTTTGTCCCAAGATGAATGGCCTCACAAGGCTGAGTGCTTGGAGGTGACGGGTGTACTGTGTTCCTGTGGCTCTTCCAGTGCCTGGCAGAGGCCTTGCCACAGGGCCAATGGCAGCAGATGGAAGGACGTGTCAGATGCGTCCTGATGGTGAAGCAGAGTAGCAGGTGGAGATGGTCCCGGAGTTATGTCAAGTCCCAGTGAGGTCCGAAGGCAGCTCCCTTGGCCCTTGTCAGACCCGTTCTCGATGAGCACTGGGCGGGCAGTTCCCCAGCCACTCCCCATCCCTTTTCTAGGGCTCGCACGTTACCAGGTGGCCGGGCTTCTACATCCTGCAGTGGAAGTTCCACAGCATGCCAGCGTGTGCTGCGACCAACCTGCCCCGGGTGGACGATGTGCTGGCCTCCCTGCAGGTCTCCTCCCACAAGTGCAAAGTGATGTACTACACTGAAGTGATTGGGTCCGAAGATTTCAGGTACCGGCTTCCCCTTCTGCAGGAGGCACCCAGAGAGCTGGGGAGAGAGCTAGTAGCAGCCACGGGGGGCTCCAGTCCCTGGCTGTGGCCCTGGGGCACTGGAGGAGCAGCTTTGGAGCGATTCATTGGCTCTGGCTCTGCACAGCTGTAATGGGGAAGCAGCAGAGGGATGGAGCTGACTTCGCCCTTGTTTTGTGCGTGCCGTTGCCCGTGTGCAGGGTGTGGGAAGCTGTGTCCCGTGGTGGGACACTCAGCCCTTCCCCACCTTGTATGTGCCGATGGGGAGGAGCCACCGGGGAGCGGGGAGAGGATGGGCTTGGCAGCCTGCCAGGCAGTGTGGGCAGGTGGGTGGCTGGTGGCCGGGTCCTTACACTTTGTCCTGTCCCTGTGCGGTTTGCAGAGGCTCCATGACCAGCCTGGAGTCCAGCCACAGTGGGTTCTCCCAGCTGAGCGCCGCCACCACCTCCTCCAGCCAGTCTCACTCCAGCTCCATGATTTCCAGGTAGTGCCACGAAGCCTGTACCTAGCATTCCGAGGGGACGGCCGTGCCTCCTGGACAGCCAGCTGCGCTCCGCCTGCCTGCCGCCCAGGGCGACACTGTGCAGATGCCTCTCGCCCTCTAGGTAGCAGACACTCTCCAGATGGTAAATGTAGTCATTTGATCCCAAAACTATTTTGACAGGAAGTCTTAACTCTAACCCTAATTTTAACTCAATAGCCATAGATTTTGTATACAGCGTGCACAAAATCAAACCAGAGCACAAGGGCTCTCTTGAAAGACAAATAGTTTATATACTGGTTAAGAGATTGACTTCGTCTCAGATGATGCAAAAAATTTTTCCAACAAACTCCACCTTGCCCACTGGTGAGTGACTTACTCTGACGTCCTGCAGAGAAGAGCCCACCTTCTCACCTGGGACAGAAGACTCGGCTGTCACCCTCAGCTGTGCCGCAGTCCTCGCCGCTCCTTGTTAGCCAGCATGGTCTGTGGACTAATGGCAGCCCCCCGGTTCCTTTCTTCTGAGGACTCGGGCAGCCTGGGCTGGTCCACCTGCTGTTCCCAATGGCACTAGTGGCACAGGTAGCTGCCAGGGCTCCCCGTGACTCCAGGAAAACGGCACCATTACTAAACATTACTCTCTCCTTCCCACATCTTTTGATACTTTCCGAGCAGGGTTCTTCTGTCTGTGGACCTGGGTGGGGTTCTCTCCCTTCTCTCTGGGTGCCATGGTCTCCTGCAGGGAGGCATCTGAGCCCTGCCCATTTCCCTCCCCTGTGCTTGCCAGCAGCTCGCCCTCCTTGACCCAGTCAGTTCCCTGCCACTCTGAACATATTTTGGAAACGATGCGCTGCATTGGCCATTTCTGAGTGGTGGGCACTGTGTGTTTTAGCAACCCAGCAGCTTTCCATAGTGCTGTGTGGCTGGCAGAGGGCCTGCTTCTTTGCAAGTGGAATCGCAGTGCGTGTGCTGGTGCTTGTGTGTGTGGCGTGGGGATGGGTGGGTAGATGGCAAGGGAGTCTTCATAGGAGCCAGTCAGAATATGAGAGGATTTGCCCTTTGCATTTTCTTTCGACTGCCAGTTACAGAGCCTGCTGGCTTGTGCAGGCCCTCATTGTTTTTTCTAGCATTTTACAAGAAGAACAGATTATCTACGAATCTATCCAGAAGTTGCATAGGGCTGATCTTCATAATAAAGGCGTGTGATGTGTGTTTTCGTGCGTGGCAGGATCTTGTAAAGATGTGTGCCAGAGCCCACACAGCCATCACGGTAGGCACACGCGTCCCAGAGTGCGTTGTCTTGACGCTGAGGCATTGGGTAGGTGGCCGTGTGGCTGGAGAGCTCTGGAGAAGTCAGGTGCACACCCCACAGGGGTATTGGTGTGTGTGGGGAGACTGAGCAGGCCCCCTGGCTCCCTGCACCCCGAGACACAGGCGGGCCTGCTTGCCTGCCCACCTCGCTGCGTGGCTCCCATACAGGGCAGCCCCCGCTGGACCCAAAGCCTTGTGTACAGAAATGCGGCGGGGCCGGCTTGCGCGCCTGCTCTGCTTCCGGCAGTGCCTCCCATCGCCCAGTTATAAGGACCTGAAGTTGGTCCTTTCTCTCTCTGTCTCTGTCTCTGTCTCTGTCTCTTTCTCTCCCTCTCCTCTCCCTCTCCTCTCTTTCTGTGTCTCAGATGGCGATTTTGCTGACAGCTGCCAAGAAAACGCTTCACTCGACAGTCCACTTGTGCCCAGAGATGTTTATAGAACTCTTTGAATTGCAGCCATGTTCCCACCCCCAGGCTGAAGATCTGTCCTTTTTAAGTTGATTCGGAAGTGGCACTGTTTTATCCCCAGAGATCCGAGTGCATCTTTAAGAGTTCAAAGCGCACAACTGCACAGTTGCTTGCAGGGTCCCCCAGGGACACGACACCTTGTCCTCCTTGCAAGGAGCTACAGGACGTGTGTGATTCGATCATGTGGTCTGCTCTGGCATTTAGTGCCCTGCCACTTTTTAAAAGATGCTGCTGTCCTTTCCTCTTTTTCAGTACTAATTCTTTTGGTTCTCCCCTCTAATACTAGTATCTTAATTCACTTTTCTTCCTAAATTGAATATTTGCATATCAAATTCCGTACATGTTTTGTAAACATATTACCTCACTCTTGGTAATACAATACTGATAGTCTTTAAAAGATTTTTTTATTGTTATCAATAATAAATGTGAACTGTTTAAGAAAAGAGTCCTTTTGTTATTGTGAAAATCTCCCTTGGAGAGTTTGACATTTATAGGACAGAGATGGAGGAGTGCAGAGCGCTCCTGAGGCTGGTGAACAGGTGTTCTGGAAGCTCAAGGCAAGGCTTAGCCCCTGCGGTCACGTTTGGCGGCCCGGGGGTCCTGCAGATACGCTGTGCCGTTATGTCTGCAGCTGCAGAGGTCAAACCCAGCACTGGCGTGCCCCACTCCTCTAAGACGGGCCGTGTTTTGTCTTAACCCAGCCCGATTGAACGTGACTATCGTGGTGTGATACCCGATGTGATGCTCCATTAGTGATAAGATGAGTTACTTTAAGCAGGGTGCCTTAGCAGGTCAAATAGGCAGGTGTGGACCTGCTGAAGCCGGGGTACCTTGTCCCAGCTCTCCTGCACCCAGTGTTGGCAGGCAACAGAGCCAGGGCTGGGGCAGGCTACTGGCTCTGCAGCCCAGGACAGGTGAGAACGGTCATCACAGGCTTGTCAGGGTGCAGACCCGGAACTGTGAGGTCACCCACTGTCCTTGTTGGGGTCTTATTTTTGTGGGACACAGCCAAGGGGTCCAGCTGGCACAGGGATGGTAAGCAACAGATGCCTGCGTGCCCTTTACAGCTGGGCAGCATGTGGCTCAGCCCAGTTGAGTTTGCCCCACAGGTCGCCAAGCAAGGTAACTCCCTAGCCTCAGCAGCACCTAGACACTTCCTGGTGACTTAGCCAACCTGCTGCTGAAGCGGGGAGAAGCTTTTGCACAAATGGAGTTTGTACTCTGACGTTTCTGTGTTGGTCATCAGGTCAGGCCTGTTCTACCAGCCTTTGCTAGTGATCAGGTTCTCCTGGTGGAAGCCGGAGGCAACCTGGGAAATAAGCAAGGGTCCTGAGCGTCCCTTACCTGCAGTCCAGCTCTGGACTGTTCCGAGGGTGCTACCTGAAATGAAGTGATTTGAACAACTCTTAGCATGTTTCCCACTGGACCACCCCGTTGATAACCCTGTTTCCTTTCACAAATGGCCCGTGAGCACTGCTGCCGAGCCTAAACTTTGGGGTACCGTCCAGCTTAGTCATGGGGAAGGCGATCTCACTGAAGGTGTCAGGGAGCCAACTGGGTCCATTTTGCTAGAAAAGTGAGGATTTGAAAAGCCAGAGTTCTGGTAGGGGCATTTCCGCTTAAAGAACAAAGTTTCTATACCTGAAGTTGTCGACAACTGAATCGTACACTTTAAAATGGTAAATTTGGTCATGTGTATTTTACCATGATAACTTAACCTATAGACGTTGACAACAAAACAAGGCGTACCCCCAGGACCCCTAAAATAGGTGTAGGATTTCAGCATCTGGGGAAAAGCAGAGGTTGAACACTGGAATGTCTGACACAAGAACAGGTGAGCGTTGTGTGGCTCTGGAGTGCCTGTGGGAAGCTGCCACCTAGTGCGAGCTCAGCAGGATACCCGGAGCCCACTGGCCCCGGAGCTCCTCACCCCACCCTCCCACAGCTCCCTTCTCCAAAGTACCAGTCCCCTTGCTGAGGCACACACCCCCAAAGCAACCAGAGAGGGAGGTCCAAGCCTCATTGGGAAGCTTAGAATACTTCCACATAGAGATGAGGATCAGAGTGTCCGTCAGCTCCGTGCAAAGCCATGGGGAGCCGGAGCAAATACCCCTTACTGTGTCACCTGCCAACAGGCGGCAACACTGAAAGCTGATTTCGCCAGGCACAGAGCTACACACCTAATCCCAGCTACTTTGGAAGCTGAGGCAGGAATATAGCCAATTTGAGGCCAATCTGGGCTATTTAGCAAGACCCCCATCTTGAAAACAGCCAAATTATTTTAAAAGCAAGGGACTTGAAAAGGACACGAAAAGCTTAAATGAGAATTAGAAAAACTCAGAAATGAGGTGATGGAACTCCAAAATTGGAAACAAATGAAAAACTCCTTTCAGAAATTGAGCTTTAATTAGAATCCAAAAAAAATAAACGTAGCAGATAATGCCAAGTGAAAAAGAGGATGAGTTTATAAATCAAAAGGGAAGAAAAATAATAAAAGACTTTATGATGATACTGGCAATAAACCAAGCTGTGTGTGGTGGTACATCCCTATAATCCCAGCTCTGAGAGGCCCAGGCAGGACCACAGGTTCCAATCCAACCCAGGCAACTTAGATCTTTCAAAACAAAACAAAACAAAAAAAACGCTAAGGATGTATCTCAGTGTGAAGGTCATGGGTTCAATCCCCAGTATCACCCCCTCCCCAAAAGATCAAACATGGATAATACTGAAGAAGCAAAGAGCCGAGAATGACTGAAATCAAGAAAGATTTTAGTAAAAGTAGTGAATTTAAAATAAATCCTGGAGCAGCTACAGAGGCAAAAAGCTTTTCAAAGACTGAACTTGTAGGCCAGCAGCAAATGGAATAATTACAATCTTGACAAAACACGGAGCAAGCTTTTTCTAACCAGCAAAACCAACTGGAAGAGCCCCTGACACACTGTCGTGGTGTCTAAACTTGGGTAGTGTGTCTCCCCTAGCCCTCCCTGGGGCTTGCAAGGAGCTGCAGACAACCTAGCTGTGAGAGGACCGAGGAGGGCAAGAGGATGTGCCCCATGTCCCCGACGGTGGGTCAGTGGAGGAGCAATGAAAGCGTGCTGCAATTTCACTATCAGTGACCCCAGTGACACTGTCATCCCGAGAGCGTCCTGCGGCAAGGTGATGGTGGTGTTCCCTCTGTCCCGGGTCCCAGATTCCGTGAGGGAGCCACAGTAGGGGAGAGGTTCAGTAAAAGCTGTCTGTGGTCCAGAATTTGGGTTGGAGGGGATGAAGTCAGGAGGGCTGCAGGGCACCCATAAACTAAAGGGACTTACTACATTTTTAATAAACGGGCAAGACTAAGTGAGACTAACATTTGGGAGACGAGGGGCTTAAAAACAGGAAGGGGATTCCTGTATCCGGCAGGACAGCACCTGCGGGTGAGCCAGGGCGCGCAGCACAGGGCAGTACTGGCTTAGGCTGTGCACGTTTGGCTTGTGCAGTTTCTGAGTCTCTTTTAGTTTATAGTAAAAAGGTAGAGTGTGTGTGTTTGAAGTGCTTTAAATGGGTGAGTTTGCCTTGGAGGACGTATTGCCGGCTCCTTACTTGGGCCGCCCTCTGTGCAGTTCCCAGGTCCTCACAGGAGCTCAGCCACCCCTGGGTGTGCTGTGTCCAGGCTGAGGACTGCGGGACATGGAGGGGGGCACTGTCCTGGTCCTCATTTCATGGTCCCCGGGAAAAATCTGACTGCTCCAGTGAGGGCTATGAGCAGTCCTGTTTCCCCTGCACACGCTGTCTGCAGGAGTTGCAGGTTAAGCCCAGTCTGGCTGCCAGGCTCGGCCCTTGTCCGTGACCCCATGGTCCCCTGACCGAGGGAAAGCCTCAGGGAAGCCTGTGAAGGGCTCCGCCTGTGAGAGGCGCCCCTTCCCAGCCCGAGTCTTCCTCACTAGCCGAAGCCCTGGTTCCAGGCCACGCCAGAGTCTGTGCCCTGCAGCCTCTCACCTTAGGGGGGCGCGGTAGCTAATTCTAGATGTCACCATGGTTTGAGTCTGGAATGTCCCCAAAGGCCTGCCTATCAAAGGCGTAGTCTCCAGCATGGCACTAGTGCCAGGAGGAGGCTTCAGGTCGGGGGGGGCATGGCCTGGAAAGGGGTAATGGGGCCCAGGCTGCCCCGTACCCTCTTGTGCCTGACCATGAGTAAGTGGTTTTGCTTCAGGCTCCTCAACACGACCACAGGGCCTAAAGCTCCAGATTGGAACCAACAACGCTGAGCCAAAATAAACCTTTCCTCTTGTAAGTGAACGACCTCAGACGTTTCATTAGAGGAGCAAGAAGCCGACCGGCCGGGGTGACGGGGGGCTGGATTCTGTGGAGGTGACTACACCCGCAGGCAGAGTATAGCGGACACCCTCCCTGGACAGCCCCGTCCAGTCAGTCAGAGGCCCACCAAGGCACGCAGGCCAACAGAATTCTTGACTCCTTCAGACTGGGATGCAGGATATTTCCTGCCTCTGGACCAAACTTTGGCTCTTCCTGGGTCTTGAGCCTGCTGGCTTCAGCTCAGCAAAATCGTACCATCGGCTCTTCGAGTCACCAGCTGCCAACTGCGAAGCCCCCATGACCGCGTGAGCCAACTTGCCATGTGCGTCAGTCACGTGCCACAGCGTTTCGGTCAACAAGAGACTGCAGACATGGTCGTGGTCCCACGGGATAATTGCGGAGCAGAAGCAGTTCTGTGGTAGCGCATGTGCTTAGCATGTGCAGGCCCTGGGCTCCATCTCTAGCACCACCCACCCGATCCCAGTCACCTTCAGTAGCTGCCTTAACATCCCAGTGTAGCATACGTTTGTGATGCTGGTGGAAACCAACCTGGCCATTTGCAAGGATGGCACCCAGATGGTTAGGGACAGGGCACGATACTTGTGACAATGTTCCCTAGTTTATGCCTACACTTTTTGTAATTTTAGAGCATCCTTCTTATTAAAAGAAAAATGTGGTGAAACAGTTGTGGCAAGAGCAGCCTCCGACATGCACGTGACCATGTCTCTTTGTCTAGGTCTTGTGTGTGTGTGTGTGTGTGTGTATAAGGGCACAGGTGTTCACAGGACCGATCGCCTCCCAGCATACTTCTCAGTGTGGCTCCCATCATGAAGGGAGGCATGACTGTCTGCATGTACCGTATTTCCCCCAAAATAAGACCAGGTCTTACATTCATTTTTGCTCCAAAAGATACAGTAGGGTTTATTTTCTGGAGGTGTCTTTTGTTCATGTACAACAAACTACATTTATTCAAATACAGCTGGTCGCCTTCTTCTGAAACATCATCTTAACTCTCCAAACCCCAAATTCCAGGCTGAATTTCTTGAGACTCTGTTTCCTGTAGCACCACTGACCCCAGTCGCTCATGTCCACTCATGTCCAGCAACAGAGCTTTCTTGTCCACGCTGCCTGCCCGTAGTGCAGTGGCCACGCAGCAACCAGTGATTTTATCCCATGAATTCTTCCCATCCATAGGCAACCCTGGTTGGAGTGAAACTCAGCGGTGTTAGAAGAAAAGCCTGGACGGCACTGGTGCCACCTCTTCCGGCCTGGAGAAGATGGAGCCCACAGGTTGAGGGTGCTTCCTGGCACAGGCTGTGGGGTGAGCGCTGAGGGCTGGCAGGGCTGCAGCCGCCCTCAGCCGCCTCCACTTCTGCAGGCACGGTGAGGTCAGAGACAAGGCTCCCTCCTGTCCGCAGGCCATCTCCACATTACTAGGACGTGGGCCAGGTTGGAGTTGTCAGGTCCCTGAGTCCCAGCCCGGCTCTTCAGCTCAGGTGCTGGGCCCAGCTCCAGGCCTACACAGAGGGCTAACTGTTGGACATGGGCCACCGTGGGGGTTGTTGGGTCCCTGACAGCACTGCAGCTCTGCAGTTACTCCAATGGCCCTGAGCATCTGAGCATCGGGGACTTGGGGACAGCGATACCCTGGGGAGCTGAGCCATGGAGGGAGAGGCCCAAAGAGCAACTTCAAACACAAAGCAAAGTAATTTTATGATGCGTTTTCTTCCCTCTTCAGGACAGGACAGGACAGAGGTGCCCCTGGGGGAGGGAACTAAAATGTCACCAGGCTGCTCTCCAGCTTGGGAGCCTGTGGGGAGGAGGAGCCGAATGCTTGTTGGGCTGAGCGCCAGGCTGGAGCCAGGGCGGGGGTGCAGGGGAGGTGGTGGGCCCAGGAGGCCTTCTCAGCACAGCTTCCCCCAGACCAGCCTCTCGCTGCACACAGCAACCCTGCCCTGGAGAGCACACCCACAGCTCTGGGACCTCACAGCTCTGCCTGTCGCGCGCCCAGGAACAGCAGTCGCAATCCCTGTGAGACACAGCTTCTCAAGCGACTTCCCGCAGGTCTGACTCTCTGGACCCTGGCACCCCCAACTTCTTGACTCCCTTCTGTTAAAATGTGGCAGCGGCTAGGTGCCTCGAAATCCAGTCTGGGGTCGCAATGCGCTTGGGGCCAGCAGGACTCATTTTAACTTCTGATTTTAAAACAAACGCTCTCCTGGACCCTGAATGAATCATGGGTCCTGGTGGGAAAGAGGCAGGGACAGGCGGGCCCAGCACCCCAAAGCCTCCCAGAGGGGAAGGGAGGGACCCCTGAGCCCTACCGAGCCACCTCCTGCTGGCGGGGGAGTAAAGATGAACGCCCAGCCCTTGGGAAAGCACCTCTCCCCCAGCCACTCTGGCTCAGTTGTTGGCCAGGAATGTGGCTGGCTGCTTGGGGCGCCCAATGCAGGCCCAGCCCTTGCCCACCAGAGGAGCAGAGGCCTAGCTGCTTCTGGGAGGCCCTGGGCTGTGGGGAGGAGGCTTGCCCTTCCACATGGCACTGTGTGGAAGGGGCTGGGACCATGGTTGTCAGCTCAGATTCTCTGCCCTGCAGGAGGCACTGGCAAAGCCAGAGCCACCCTTGCCCTGAGGGTCTCCTGCCCATGCCCATCTGGCACCTCTATGTCCCTTCTTAGCATCCTGTTTCTGCCTCCAGGGACCCCAACACACCCCAGAGGTCCCTCCGAGGAGGTCTCGGGGAGTAGGGTATGAGAAGAGGCTGCCCAGGGTTCCAAGGCTGGCCAGGCAGAGCGGGGTCAGGGTGGGTGCCTGCCCCTCAGCCCTCCCTGCCAGCCTGGGCTCAAAGGTGCTGAGGGCAGACTGCTGGGCCTCTGATGCCTCGTGGGCACCGCACAACTCACACAGTCATCCTGGGCGCACGCTGGATCTTCAGCTGCTCTGTTCTTGTTTCTTTTTTTGTTTTCATTTTTTCTAAGTGTGGGGGATAGAACCCAGGGCCTTTGCACTGAACTCCCTCACAGCCCTTTTCAGTTTTTGAAACAGGTTTTTGCTTAGTTGCTAGTTTGTCTATGCCAGGCTCGAATTTAAAATCCTGCCTCAGCCTCTTGAGTGTTGGGATTACAAGGTGTGCACTACCACAGCCTGCTGACTGCTCTACTTTATCAGCAGCCTTTGAGAGTGGCCTCGCCCCAGGGAGGCGTGTTCTGAAGGAGCCGTTGGATGAATTAATTTCTCCTCTGTTGACTCTGAAGGTCTACAGCTCCCAGTGGAACCTGAGCTAATCTGTTTCCTGCAGGTGCTGACTTCTTGGTGGAAGGATTTGAGCTCGGGAGCATTGGCTGCTGGGAGCCTGCTGCTGCCTTCCCTGCCGGCCCAGCCCCGGCCACACCTGCAGGCCTTCGCCCCTGCTGTCCCCTGTGCCTGGAGCGCCAGGCCCTCTGTGAAGAGGCCCGGAATCTCTTCTATCATGACTTTGTGGGTGGTAGCAACTGTCCCTCGTGCCCCTCTCTGTGAAACATCCCAGTCCAGGTGCCAGTCACAGACTTAAGCCTCCCGGGAGGAGACTGAGGCCATGGCATCCCGCTGCCATCCAGCCCGATGCTCCCAGTCCTCGAGGGCAGGGCTGTCTGGCAAGGCCACTCACACACACTCTCTGAGCCCCATCTGGCAGGCATGGGGCCCACAGCCCCACCTGCACCCGTCGCTTCATGCTCCCGGCTCTCGTTCCATTACACAGACAGGAAAACTGAGGCTCTGAAGGTCAGGGAATGTGCACATTGTCTCAGCCGAGAGCCCTGGACTGCTGGTTGAGATTCTGTGCCCCACCAGGCCCAGTGGGTAGGCCACCCTGAAGTCTGTCTCCTGCAGACCCTGGCAGGGTGGGCCTGGCTGGGAAGGGGTCCTCAGCTAGGAGGCCACCACCACCTCCCTGGCAACCCAGCCCCACCTGTCTCCCCTCCCTGGGACTCTGCCCGAGCGGCGGGTGCAGGCCAGGCCTCTGTAGGCTGCTCCAGGTCTCAGTGGTGGCCTTGCCTGCTGGACCTGGGTGGGGGCTGCTAGGATCGCGTCTCTGTCAGCTGGCTTCAGGCTGGGGGGAGGCCTTGGAGGCAGAGTGGGGACCCTAATTAGGGGTACCCAAGTGGGGTGGGGGCATGGGGAGACAGCCTGTGCTGAGGGGCATGTGGCACGAAGGTCAGGGGTCATGAAGATGAACAACAGATGGGGCACTGATGGGAGCCTGGAGGGGGCCCGACTTGGAAAAGGCAGGGCCACCCAGGGCCAAGGCCAGCGAGGCAGGCGACCCAGGCGTGGGGCACAGATGTTCTTAGGATCAGTGCTGGCTGACCTGCTGCTGAAGGAGCTGTGTGCCCCTCCGTAGGCCAGAGGAGGGGCATTGTCTGCTCTGGTGACCTGACTTCTTGATCCCCAGGGGTCCCCACAGGGTGGCCCAGATCCCTACTCTAAGACACCCCTAGTATCTGGTGCCCAGCCTTGGGGCTCTGCCGAGTCTTGCCAAGGTAGCAGGAAAATGAGCTGCTGGCTTCTGGCTTGCTATCTTTACAAGAAGACGTCCAGGGTGTTGGGGGGAAGCACCCCTGAGCTATCAACGCAGAGGCATTTGCTGCCCCTGTCTAAGTGGACCTCTCTGGAGGCAGAGGGCAGTGGGAGGCCCTGGGGTTTGGCAGCAAGATAAAGTTCAAATTATGCAGAAGAGCAAGTCTGGGGACCCACTGTGATGTGGGGTACGGTCCCCTGTTGGTATTTCCTCTGTTATGGTAGAATTTGATTGTGCATCCACAGGCTCAGGTAATTAGGACTTAGCGAGGGCCATAAGCTGCACACCAGCCCCCAAACGGCAGTGCTGCTGTGTACTATGAAGACAGGGATTTGGAGTCTTCGCTCCCAGTTCCCAGCCAGAGCGGATTCTGTGCGAATACAAGTTTGTTAGCTAACGATGTCACCTTGGCTTGATTCATTTTTTTTTTAAACAGCAGGAACAATAAGGCCATTGAATCTGGCTTCAGAAGAATGAAAGAGAAAACTTTTATCTATTTTGAATTGACTTTTTTTTTCAGTGCTGGGGATGGAGCCCAGACCTTGCATGTGCTAGGTGAGCACTCACTGCTGAGCCCCAGCCCCAGCCCCTTCACTGAAATTTGTATTGTGTTAATTGTAGGTTCACATGCAGTGTAAAAAGTAACGCAGCAAAATCCATTGTGCCCGTGACTTAGTTTCCCCCAGTGGTAGGTAACATTTTGCAGAATTATAGTTCGCTGATGCCTGTCCGGGTGCAGACGCTCCTGTCACCTACGTGTCACCGCCACAGCCCAAAGGCAGGACGCTTCCATCCCCGCTGGCACTCCTCGTTGTCCCACGCAGCGCGCCCCTCTTCCTCCCGCCTCCTCTGCCCACCCCTAGCCCCGTCACGCTCTCTCCTCCAGTTCTAGAATCTTGGTGTTTCGGAAACATGGTGCAAATGGAATCCCAAGCACGCGTGAGGGTGAATTAATTTTATGTCTTCTGGACTGGGCTCGAGAGGCCCACATGGCTGGAAGAATGGGATTTCTAGATCTGTCTGAGTGTTTTCAGAAGAGGTGAACGTGCGAATCAGGTTGATGAATAGAAAGGATTCTCTCTCCAATGCTGGCCTCGTCCAGTCCATCAAGGGCTACAGAGACAGCAGAGGCAGAGGAAAGGCCAACTAGTTCCTTCCCCTCTCTTCCCTCCCCTCCTCCTCCTCCTCCTCCTCCTCCTCCTCTTCCTCCTCTCTTTCTCCTTCTCCTCCCTTACTAAGTGTTTAACATTTCCTTAACACAGGCCTTATCTCCCATTCATCTCCTGTGTTTATTGTTTGCTGTCTTCATGGCTGGAATGTAAGCTGCACAAGACACCTTTGTGGTGTTCACTAATGCACCCATAAGTCCTCCATAAATGTTTACTGAAGAAGTAGAGGAGTGATCTCTTAGGAAATATCTCCTGGTTAGATC
>NW_022900935.1:60822134-60835094 GCF_012274545.1 Fukomys damarensis
TCCTTCTTCCTCTCTCTCTCTCTCTCTCTCTCTACCTGGATGTAAGCCCTCGTGGGACTGTAAACTCCCAGCCAGTGCTGGGCCACCTGGTACTTCGCTGCGTGTTGAACGGCATGAGAAGTCACAGCCCCAGCCACAGTGGCAGCAGTCCCGGATCTCGCGTCCATGCTGGCATTTCCTTTGAGTTGTCCTGCCGGCTGTGTTGGAATTTCTCCTGGGTGTGCATTCCTGTCACGGTTCATATATATATTTTCTTTCATATATATATATCTTTTTCCTTTTTACCATCTGTAGATTCTTTTTGGTGAAATATTGATTCATATCTGTGCCCATTTCCTAACTAGATATTTCCTGTCACACTGAGAGTTCTTTCTGTATCCTGGAAAGCAAGTCCTTTGTGAGATATTTGCTTTGGGACACGTTGGGTTTTAGGACGGGAAAGATAAACTCCTTGTGAATCTCAGCTGAGAGGCTAGGGATGTAACTTCTTTATGTCCCCTTCTGAAAATTCTCAGATGCTCGTGGTACAGTTGTCTCACCGTATCCTTGGGGACCGGTTCCAGGACGGCTGCGGACATTGAAACCCACACATGCCCGAGTCCTCTACATTCAGTGGCACAAGCCAGGTGGCACCCTCTGTAGCCCAGCACAGGGGAGGCTGGGGCGGGAGAATCCTGGGAGCCTGTGAGCCGAAGCCCATCCTGGATAGCACAGCAAGACGAATCTGGGGGAAGCCGCAGTATTTGCTCACAAATGTGCACGTCCCTCCAATACTTTATTTTTTCTTTTTTGCGGGGAGGGTACCAGGGATCGAACTCAGGTCCTTGCACTTGCAAGGCAGGAGGCAGAACCGCTGAGCTAAATCCCCGGCCCCCTCCAGTGCTTTAAATCACCGCCAGAGCACTGCAATACCTAACACAATGGCTACGCCGTGCGGACAGTCGCTCCGTAGTATCGGTGACGCGATAACCATGGGGAAAAGTCTGTGCCTGTTTTCCGGACTGCTATCTACCAGGGTGGGTCGGAGCTGCAGACACGGGGCCTCTTACATGTCGGTGGTACAGCATGCGGGCCGATTACAGGCTGCGTTCCTTGGCTGCACGTGTGAGCTCAGAGTGGAGGCCTCAGAGTGATATCCTCCCTTTCCTCTCCAGGAACGCGAGTCACGTCTGCTCCTCCCCTCCCCACCTCTTTTTTCTTTATAACTAGTTCTCCTAGGAAAACATAGGCTCATGATCACCTCCGACAACAGAACGGGGTGAAGCAGCAATCGGCACCTCTTCCCCTTCTCCCACCACACCCGCCCCAGTCCCCAGAGGCGACGAGGGTCACAGTCATGAAACCCGTGTTTGTGTAGAATGAGGTCTCTGTTCTGGGCGCCCGACCTGTCCTTGCTCTCTCTTCCTCGTGGGGCTCAGGGGTCCTTCTGTGTGGCAATCAGGGGTCTCTGTTGGCCCTCGGTGTGACCCCTCCTATGTTCAGTTCTCCCCTTTTCTTCCCGACTGGAGCTGCACTTACCCAGGAAAGTGCCCCTTGGCCTCCTAGAGTGTAAATATTTACCCCTTCACCCCGTTCCTCACTTGTCCTGTGGGTGTCTATTGAGTCTCTGCTCTGTGCGGGGTGGGACCCAGATGGGGGCACAGAACACAGTCGGAAAGGGCCACTTTGCCCTCTGGGGCCTGCATGCCGCTCTGAGAGATAGGCAGGACAATCTAGGTCACCACGCTGCGTGTGGCAGCTGTTGCTGTCATCTCCGTGTCCCCAGTGCACCTGCTTCTCTGTGTGCCGGGCCCGGGAGTCGGGGGGGGACCCTGAAGAGGATGGGGACAGGCGGTGGACTCCAGGGCCAGCTGCCCAGACCCCAGCCTCTCTCCTCAGGAGGCTCGTCTGCCAGCCACCATAGGCGTTCTGAAGGCTGGCCCACTGTGCCCCGGGGGTAGGAGCACCCTCAGGCTGGCCCCTCCTCGCAGACCCAGAGCCCTCGTGGCATCTCCTGTGAGCCCAGGCTGCAGACCAGTGCTCCTTCCGAACTGCACAGCCTCCTCTGATCAGGACCCGTACTTCGAGCCCCTGACACGAGTTCTTTCTGATTGCCTGCGAGCAGTGTCCTCCTCCAACGGTAGTGGGGGCTGCGGGGAGAGGAGAGGGACACAGCACCAGGAAAGACCTCAGGAGGAGGCCGTGGAGCCAGCGTCACAGATTTCCCTGAAAAGGACAGGGAGGCGGGGTAGGAGAGACAGGACAGCGAACGCAAAGACCACGGGACAGGTGTGTGTCTAGTGCGTCCGAGATGCAACACGCAGCCCAGGGCAGTGGTGCCTGCCTATAAAATCCCAACTACCCAGGAAGCTGAGGCAAGAGGCTCACAAGGTCAAGGCCAGCCTGGGCAACTTAGTGAGACCCTGTCTCAAAGAAATAAAAAAGGGCAATGGGTGTAGCTCAGTGTTCTCTGAGTTCAATCTCCGGTCCTAAAAAAAAAGGTCAGTATGGTGGGGCAAATGAGCAGAGAAATGTACCATTCGCCAGCCATGCCAGCCCCGTACCTCCCGAGGGAGCCGCAAACGAGCCGGTGTGGCAGAGGCCCTTAGCGGCTGGCATGTGCGCGAGCCTGGACCTGCATGAGTCCCCGTGTACAGCAGCAACCACTGCCCCATCGAGGCTTGGCTGGCCCTGGGTTTAGCCCAGGAGAGGCAGAGCTATGCGGATGATGCCTCGGAGAAGTCAGGCTCCCCTCACCGCTGAAAGACCGCTCATCCCCACAGACACAGGGACGAGGCCAGAGGTACACGGCAGAGAGAGGCCTTGCAGTGCTTGGCGAAGACATTGTTTCCTTGGCCTGAACTTGGACAAGACGGGGAGCAGCTGTCTCTTCTTTGCCATTTGGCTTTGACCTCACTTCCACTCCCATACATACTTGAAGGAGTATTTAATCTTTATTAGGTCAGATTTATCATCTTTCCCTTAACAGCTTCTGGCTTTTACTCTTTCCTGAGGATTAACCCAGGGCCTTCCCACTGATCTACATCCCCAGCCCTTTTTAATTTTGAGACAGGGTCTCCCTAAGCTGCTCCACTGCCCAGGCTGGGCTCAGATTTTCAGTCCTCCTACCTCAAGCTCCTTAAGTACTGGGATTGTAGGCACACACCTCCACATCAGGCCCTGGGCTTTCTTCTTGTTAGAAAGGCTTTTGTGTTAAATTAGCCTTCATTTTATTGTTGTGCATTTAAATCTCTGATGTGTGTGATGCTGAGCTGTGTAAGAAAGAGGTAAAGACTTCAATTAATCCTAAGTGGCTTCCTGGATTTAGTGGCCGTGACAAAGCTCACTTCCTGCTCTTTGTAACCCCCTTGAGAAATCCTTTGGGGACTGATCCTGGATCCTGGGTAGGAAGGGTATGGATGGAGAGGCAGATGCCAACGGGCCCCAGCGGGGGCCAGGCCTACTGGGCAGCTGCCTGTGGACAATTACACGATTAGAAAGCATGTTGAAATATTACAGAGACAGATTGCAGAGCTAACGCCGGTGAGCTCAGGTGCTCCCTTGAGACACCCGCACAACTCCAGGGGGAAGCGGTTTCGGCCCCCTGCAGTAGATGGCGCCCTGCCGTCCTTGTATGGACGTGATGAGGTCCTTTTCAGGGCACTGTCTGTGGGCCAGGCGGCCAGTGCCCCGCAGGCCCTGGCGTCAGCACCCCTGTGTCAGCATCTAGTCAGCTGAGATGGGCTGCCAAGGAATGAGCCGGCTGTCTTCCGAGAACAAGTGATTTATTTTTATTGCCTCATTTTTAAACACTTCAATGTGCTGCCCAAGAACTGTGTGGTTTGGAAAATCACAAGAAAAAATGCAAACTAGAGAGAAGTGAGGAGTGTGTTGCTGACTGTTCTTCAGGAGCACGGGCCCAGCTCCGCGGCACGTGTGCGTGGTCAAGGCCGTCTCTGGAGGGATGGGTGCTTCCTTTCCAGGGTCTGAGAGGCAAGCAGAAAATGAAAAATTAAAAAAAAAACAAACAAAGAGGCAAACAGGTTTATATTCAAAGAAAACAAGAATATTGATTTCTCTGTCTCTTAAAATATATAGTCAATCCCTTTCTCAGTCAACTTTCCCATTACTCGGACACAAATAACATAACTTGACACCCGTAGCATAAAGGAGGAGAGGCTTGATTTGGTTTACGGTTTCAGAGGATTCACTCCATGGCAAGCTGGCTCCAAGGCAGAGACTTCCTGGCAGAAGGGCCTGGTGAACAAAGCTGCTTAGTTCTTGGCAGCTGGGAAGCAGAGCAGGGGAACAGGGCCGGAAAGGAAGTCTGAGGTCATGCCTCTGTGACCCATCCAGATGCACCCAGAAGTGTGCGTCACTAATTCCCTGGGTGACTCCCAAAGTCAATCAGGTAGGCAATCTACCTTAACTGCCACAACACCTCTCAGTTGAAAGGGGCATCACAGTTTTAGCTGGTTGGAGCACCTACCTGTTCTCAGGTGACCCAGCTGACTGGGGCTCTTCGGAAACAAGGTGGATGGTGGAAAGAGGGCAGGGCCAGGACTCGTGCACCACGGGGTGCCCTTCCTACTACATCCTGACCCCCTGATTTCCCAGTGCTCACCAGACTGTGCCTGAGGCTTGGCCAGAAGCTCCTCACTCGCTCTGCAGGCTTTCAGAGGAGGCTTCTGAGGGAATCCCATTAAATCTCACTGGATCACCCAGGAAGGCAGCGGGGACAGTGGCAGGAAGACTTTTCCCAGTCCTACCCATTGAGGGCAGGCAGTGATCTTGGTGCCTTCAACTTGAGATGGGCCTGAGTTTCCCCCCAGGGCTTCTCAACTGCAGGCCTGCTGACATGTTGGGCAGGATCGCTGTCTTGGCTCTGTTCCGTGCGGTGTAGGATGTTTAGCCAGGAGGACCTCTGGTTGTGGCTTCCAACACACTTCCAGACAATGCTGCATGTCCCCTGGGTGGGGCAGAAGTGCTCCTAGTTGAGGATCACTGATCTAATCCAACACCTTCTGCCTGGGGAGAAGAAACAGACAGGCCAAGTAAGACACTGGCCCAGGGAACACAGCGAGTCCAGGGCTTTTGAACTGCGGTTGGCCTCTGGCTCCCAGCTCCCAGACTGGTGCTCTGACCTTTGCAAACATAGCAGAAATTGTGATGTGTATGATCTTAATGAAAGACAGCTCAATAGCCGGGCGTGGTGGTGCACACCTGTAATCCCAGCACTTGGAGGCTGAGGCAGGAGGATCACTGCACGTTCGAGACCAGCCTGGGCTACACAGTGAGTTCCAGGTCAGTCTCAACTACATAGTGAGACCCTGTCTCAAAAAGGAAAAAAAAAAAGACAGCTCAAATCCATCTAAAATCCCAGCGTCCCGTAGAGGTCCCTGCAACTGCAGATGCTGAGCAGGCAGAGCAGGTGTTACTGCCCTTGGCCAGGCCCAGTGGAAATTTCCCAGGGGCCTCAGCAAAGTTCCCCCAATGGGCTCTGCACTTTCCTGGGAGGATCGCTGTGGCTTCTAAAACAGGTGGTGCTGGTCCAGATGGGGCAGAGACCATGCCCTCCGAGTCAGGAAGCGGGACCCAGACAGGGAAGGGCCCCTCCGATAGTGCCAGGGTTTGCACTGGCTGCTTCACTAAGCTCCTCACGGCGTCTTCCTCAGCCTCGTCGTCCGTAAATATTAACCTGGAGCCCCAGGGCCATAGCATGTGAGCCCACGAGGCAAGGGACCGCGGTAGACTTGGTCCGTATTGCCTGTGCCACCACCCTGTGCTGCGTTCTGGGAAAAGGCTTTTGAAAAGACCTCCCCATCCTGCACGCGTTTGTGTGCACATGTGCATGTTCGGGGGGGGGGGGGGTCAGAAATAAGCCTAAGGATTGAGCCTGTCCACAGTAGGGAGGGGACACGAATTCATTCATGCATTTGATTTTATCCTCTTACACTCAGTGGCTGGGGCACTAAACATGCAAACCAGAGGGGAAATTGCATGGAAATTATGCGGCACTTTGGTTCTATTTTCAGCCCCTTTCGCCTGTTTCTCTGAGGGCCGCCTCTTGACAGAGCACCCCAGATGGGGCTCTTATTTCTCCCCGCTCCTCAGTAGTCTTGGAGTCAGGGTCAAGTTCTGCCTTTTACCGCAGATCATGGTGAGCCAGGCATGACCTTGGAGATGCTCAGACACCGCTTCAGGGCCCATTATTCTCCAGACAAAGGCTGCTTACGTGCGGAGAGCGCGGCTCGAGCCAGGGAGTGTTCAGTGCACATCAGCTGCTGTGACGAAGCTGGAGACAAACGATGACATCTGCGGGCTGAGTCAAGGCTCTTCCGGTCACACGCTCAGGATCCTGTCCGTCCCCAGAGCTGGGCACACACCCAGAGCTGGGACCTCCGAGTCGCTCCCGTGATGGCTCCAGCCAGCTGGGTGTCCTCACAGACCGTTGCTGCTGCAGTTTGCCTGGCCGGCAGGAGCCTGCCCTAGCTTAAAGGACAGGGGCAGAAGGCCGGATGGGGAGCTCAGCTTCAAAAGCAGCCACAGGGACCGCCAAGGCTCAGCAGCGAGGCTTCAGCCCTCCAGGGGTTGGGGGAATCCTAAGGGTCCCCAGAGCCCCTGAGTGTGACCACTCCCACGGCTGGGCAGTTGCCCACCCACCCGACTGCTCCCGACCCCTTCCAGCACCCTGGTGACTATGGTGGCGACCTAGGACCTGGCAATGCCAGCACCAGTTCTGCCTCAGGGTAGGATTTGGTGGCCCTTGTTATTAGATGGGTTTCAGGGGAGTGTTTTCCAGGTTCTTGGGGTCTGGAGCAAAGAACTGAGGAGGACACTCTGAGCAGCAAGAGCAGATTTAGTAAGGGTGAACATACACTGTACAAGGAGAGAGCAGGCCATGAGGAGCGGTCCCTGCCCCTGGTCTCTCAATGTCCTGGGATTATGGGGGATCCACAGCTGGAGCCGGACAGGACAGGAGTCCAGGCCCAACAGGGAACCTGACCCCGCTCACCTCTTGGGAGGGGGAGTTTTCTACCACACAAGGATTTCAGAGGATGCATCATGCATCCAAAGCCCACGCAGGTAGGATGGTGGGGCAGTTTCAAAACCACGATGCAAGTGGTTGCAGGTTGGCACTTGTGTGTGGGTCTTAGGGGGAACAGGGTGGCCTTTATCTACTGATGTGCTGCTGTTTGACACAGTCATCCTTGTTCTGCCTGGTTGCTAAAGTCTTTGCCTACAGCTTTCTTGCTCTACTTCTTCCCGGGCTCTCTCTCCTCCTCTGTGCTTCTAGAGCTCCGCCCGGAACCCCAGGCCTTTGCTCAACGTGCTGAGCAGCCTCCGCTCCCTATGACCTGTGCTTCTCAGCCCTGGGGACACATTTGGTTGTCATAACTGCGTGGGAGGTCTTGTTTCTAACAATAGCCAGTGGCGCCCACAGGGCACACGACAGGCCCCTGCGACAAGAACAGTCGGCTCAATGCAGTGATGTGTGGTCGACAAATCTGCTCGTAGGTTCTGCGTTCCAGATGCAAGCTGGTGGTGGGGTTTGCAGGCAGCCGCTGGAGGCTGGAAAGGGAGGCAATGGGCCCCTCACAGCTTCTGGGAGCAGCCCAGGAAGACTGACTTTGGACTTTTATGTTGTTTTGAGTCGCTAAATTAGTGGTAATTTGCTACCATTGCAAAGGGAAATGAATACACTAATTGAGGAAGAAGAGAAAAAGGGTGGTGGGATGCCTGGGACTCCGGGCAGGAAGGAGAAGCAGGTCTCAGAAGGATCTAGAACGGAGACCCAGGAAGCCATCAGGGCATCACTGCTTTTCAGAGGCCTGTTCTTTGGAGCCCTTGGCTTTGTTTCTTCCTTTGCAGCCTGGCTGGCTTCTGCAGCCCCATCCCCTGCTATGGCCAGAGCTAATCAATGCCAGCCGCAGGCCGGAACTCACAGCTTTCTCTATCCCATGACCAAAGACTGGGCCAGGGATTCTGATTGGCTGAGCTTAGGTCAGGTGTTCACCCCCCCATCCAATCGGGTGCATCTGGGAGGTTCTGAGCGGACACTGGAGACCCCACAGGGGCCGACTCAGCTTGGACTGGATCTTCCTGTGGGTCCATCTGAGGGTGAGGTGGGTGTGAGCAGAAATCTCTTGGAGGACCCCATTTGTAAGTCCTCCATCGTAAGGGGAGCAGAAGCAGGGGCTCTGACAGGGTGCTTGGTGAGAATCCATGTTCTCCCGGGAAGGTGTCAGCCCCTGCCAGCTCCTGTGCCAGGCTGACCTCAGCCTGAGTGAAGACACCAGGCTCCTGTGTGTGCTCCCTGTGGGATGGCATCGCATCTACAAACAGCTCCCTGGAGCCTCAGCTCTTTCTCCAGCCACGGCTGAGGGCACAAAGCAAGCTGGGAGTGACATTGGGGTCGGGCACGCGCAGGAGGAAGCCAGCTGGTCCCACTTGGGTCCCCACACAGGTGCTGCTCCTGGGAGAGCCCCGCAGCTGGGCAGCCCCAAGCATGTCCCACCCTGCATCCACCTTGTTTAGATCTAAACTGTCTCCCAAAGCCACATGTGTTCAGAGGCGGAGCTTTGGGTAGCTGACTGGATCACAGGATTAGTGCTGCCTGAGGTGGGCGTCCTGGGGCTTCTGTCCTCTGACCCGGTACCCCTGAACCCTTGTGGAATCTCAGGCCCCTCACGGAAGGGTGGTAACTGCTTTGTGTAGTGAGCTCCTGTTTATTCTTTACGGTGTGATCTCTCCAGCTGAGTCCTCCCCTGCTATGTGCAAGATTTTAGTAAAAATTGTTGTTTTTTAGCTATCAGGAAGAACTTCAAGCGAGTATGGAGCCCGGGTCTCTCTGCTATCCAAGATGGCTACTAACATTCTCTTCATCAGTTTATTTCTGAATTGCTTGCAGATAAGTTACTGTCTCTGTGACATCTTCCCCCAAACATTCTTAGATTTATTTTTTAAATGGCATTTTCTTATATAATGGTTAAAAACCTATCCACAGCTAACAAAATGAACAATACTCCCTAGTGCTGCTGATTAGCCGTCCGTATTCACATGTGCCTGGCAGTCCCCATGTGACCTTCACTGCCACAGGATCTGCATGCACGGACAGGGTGGTCTCGAACCACTTATGTGACCTCGCATCTAGAAGGAGCTCCGCTGTGTGGTTCGGAGGGGTCTAAGCATCTCCCAGGGCTCCAGGGCTGGACTTGGTCCCCAGTGTCAGGGGACCTTAGAGCTTGGGCCTAGTTGAGGTGATGGGATCACAGGCACAGTCCCTGGAAGGGACTCAGGCTGGTCACCCACGGCTTGGCCCCTTCTGTGCACGGCTGGTTTCCTTTTCTCATTCTCCTCAGTACTGTGACAAAGCCAGGGGGCTCTTGTCAAGATGCCGGTGCCGCTCTCTTGAGACTCCAGAACCATGACCCAAAGAAACCACTCTGTAAGTTACCCAGCCTCAGCGTTTTGTTACAGCAACACCAAACAGACTGAGACAACCCACCGGCACTTTGTTTTCGTGACCTCGACTGTGGCACGGGCCGGGCCGGGTGGTGCACGGAGCAGCAAAGCTTCTGATCTGTTTTCTCTTGGCTTTGCGCACGCTATCGCTTGGGATGGCACGGGAAGGGCTTGTGACATCAAAATCCAGTCTAATGAGACCCGGGTTAGACTTTTGGCCCAGAATGTCTTAGAGGCCACCAGAAAGCACAGCGTGATTCTTGGGGACTCCAGGACTGGCCGTCGGTCCTCCCCATGCTGCAGCCCTGACACCCCCCATCGGGGATCATCAGGCAGTCTATGGGGATGTTGGTGGCAGTGGTCGCGTCACTTGGGGTTACAAATGGTGATTTCCTAAGCCGCCGTCTCTTCTGCAGGTCAAGCCTAGCATCCTTCTGGGCAGCAGCTCCCTTCTCTGCTGGGAACATTCTCCAGCTCAATTACAGCTCCTCCTGTGCCAGCACGAGTACTTAATCTGTCTCATCTATTTTCAGACTCAGAAGCTAGTGGGATAATCTCTATAAGAGACAGCAAGACTTTGATTGTTTTCTTTCTCTTCTGTGATGCTGAAGTTGTCACCACTCGGCCAGGGGGACCGTCTTCTACTGGCTCCTGCATCTCCCTGACGCACCTCTTAGTCTTTGAAAGTTTCCTTGCCAGCGGGAAGTGGTGGCGCAGCACTGTGGGAGGCTGAGGCAGGAGGATCACAAGTTTGAGCCCAGCTTAGGCGACTTAGCCAATTTAGGGGGACCCTGTCTCAAAATCAAATATAAAAAGGGTTAGGGATGTAGCTCGGTGCAAAGTCCCCCAGTACTGCAAGGATGAAAAGAAGCAGAAGCAGATTCGGGAGGAGGAGGAGGATGAAGAAAGCTGCCTTATTTTCTGGTGCACTCTGATGTCTCCAGGCCACCTCTGGACTCCCTCCATTGGGCCTGGAGTCCCTGCCCTCGGCGACGTGTTAGAGCCCTTACACCTGGGCACTGGGTGCTCACTGCCCACAGTGCTGGCCCTCACAGCCCCCTGATTCCGCATCACTCTGTTTCCTGCTTCCTTCTGGGTCTGGCCGCGTCACACACAGTGTTCCTCTTCCCAGATCTGACACGGGGGCTTGGGCAGCTGGTGGAGGTCTGAGGTCCAGGGACCTCAGCGCCTCGGTGGGGCGCTGTCCGGGGGCTGCACGGCCTTAGGCAAGGGGTCCCTGTGCTTGGAAGGCTGGGAGCTGTGTGGCTGAAGGGCAATGACACTGCCAATGGCACAGGATGGCTTTGGGCCTTCTGTGTCCTGTCCTTCCCACCTGTAAACGAAGCATCTCCTGGCTACACCAGCACAGCTGTGCAGGGCTCAGGACCGGGCCTGCCGTGTGCCAGCCCCCCCCGCCCTAGCCCGCCACACTACCCTGCTGTCTCCAGGGCAACAAGTGCCCACGTGCCTTCTGCTCCTGCTCCAAGTACAAAGAAGGGGCGCACACCTGCATGGCTCCCTCTCAGGATCTGAATGCACAAGGCCCCCCAGAAGCATGAAGAGCTCAGCACCCACGCCGGGCTGCTCTCCCGCTAGAGACACAGACCCACTTGTGCCATGGCCCTAGTGCTCCCTGGAAGCTGGATGCGTGGCCATGTTGGCGGCCCTGCCCTGTAGCTGTTGGGCCTAAGTTACCCACTGTGTCCACACCTCTCTATCTTCCCATTTGCTTGCTTGTCCTGCAGGGCATATACAGCTCCCTCCCGAGAGACTCCCCACACTCACCGCACAGACACCCCGCTGCCTAAGGCTTGCTTCTCCAGGATGTAAAGCCCCCCCGAAAGGAAGTCACGGGGGTACTTAGTCTGGGCTCCAAACCTCAGGCCAATCCGTGCGGCCGTCCATTAGCTTAGCTGGTGAAGAGTCTATTCCCAACTCGTGATCTACTGGGCGGGCGTGTGGCGGTGAGGAGGAGGGTAACTGGGCAGGGTGGGGGCTTAGCCACGAGTTTGGGGTACAGCAACGAGAGCCAGGGGAGGGTTTGGGGGTCTGGGAGGAGGGCAGATGTGGCCAATGTAGTTTGTCTCTGCAAAGTTCAGAGCAGATGGGGTGCGGGTAGCTCAAGAGACCCATGTCATGGGGTCCGAGGCAGGCCATAATCCCGGGTCATGATTTTCTAGGTGAGGCTTCGGCAGTGAATTTCACCGAGGCTGTGCCTCTCAACTGTGCTGTTCCGTGGTTGAGCCTTCTTGCAGACCCTCTGCTTTGCTCCTTTTTCTCGAGAACAAGCCAGACTGCTCTGTACTCCAGCACCTTTGCACCTGCCATCTCCCTGCCTGAATTATTCTTCCCCAGCTCTTGGTTCGGCAGCCTCTTTTCTACTTGAGGGACACCGCCCACTTGGACACTGGAATGGTCTGGGCATCTTCTCCCACCAGACTTGAGCCCCATGAGGGCTCAACGGTGACTAAGGAGCCCTGAGTGGGAGCACAAGCTTCGGGCAGCTCTGGACACACCGCTCCCCATTGCTGCTTCACTGAGCACTGACCGAGCCCGCTCGGCCAGCCAGGGGACAGTGGTGGCCAAGAGTGGGACTGGAGAGGCACCTACCCCCTCAGGGAGCTGCAGAGGGTGCTGGCCTGAGGGCAGGTGTGGCACAGGCCCCACCCTCCCCCTGGGCTGCAGGGAGAGGCATGAAGCCACCTCAGCCAGGCCAGGAGCACTGGGGCTGGAGGGCAGGCCGGGGTGGGCCGGGATCAGAACCCTCTGCTCTGTGTCAGCAGAGGCCGTGACGGCAGCCCGGGGAAACAGAGGGAACACACTTGTCTGTGCATCCGTGTGGGTTGTGTGCGTACACATCTGTGTGTATGTGCGTGTCTTCAGGTGTGTATTGGAATATGCCGTGTATGTGCGTGTGGGTGCACGTGTGCACCGGTGTTCTCACACAGGACTTTGGATGTGTGCGCACACGTGTGTGTTGCATGTGCTCAAACGCACGTGTAGGTGTGAGTTCGCGCGTGTGAGCGCACGTCTCTGCTCGTGTATAGATGCGTGTGCACTCGTGTGTGTTGCATGTCTACATGCATGCACGTGTGTAGATCTTTGTGCACACGTGCGCACATGTGTGGCAGCGGGTGGCTTCGGGACACAGGCCTTTGGTGGCAGTTACTTCCCTCCATTTCGTCTCCTGCCTGAGTCTTGTTCCTCTCACCTCTTCTCTGGAGCAGGGACGGCAATGGTCACCGTCCCGGATCTGGCCTGGGCCCAACATCCCCAGGGCCAGCGCACCGATTCAGAGTGGGCGGGCTGGGGGATCAGTGTCGCTCTCCACAGCCTCGCCGCTGTCGGAGGCCGGAGCACCAAGGGCTGTGGAAGGGACTCAGGTGCGCCGGGCAGGACTTGAGCCCGAGCCTGCCCCGAGACCCGGCCCCAGCCCGGTGACCCCGGGTCCAGAGACCCGAAGTCCCGATGGCGCCCCGCCCGGCTCAGGCCTCAGATGGGGTGGGAAAGGGGACG
>NW_022900935.1:60835585-60841518 GCF_012274545.1 Fukomys damarensis
GCGCCCTGCTGAATCTGCGCTGCCTCTCAGCCTGGCCCGAGGACCCTTCATCGGGTGCAGCTTACGCGTCGCCTCCTCCGGGAAGCCCCCTTCCCGCGTCCCTTCCCATTCAGGCCCCTTCACGGGGCGCCTGGGCCGTCACCTCTGACCTCCGTGGGGCCCTCCCTCGGCCGGCCTGGCCTCCTCCCGACTTCTCAGCCTCCCGCTGTTCACATCTCCCAGGCCCAGGCCCTGTACGCCCTTGCTTTCTGAGTTCCCCAGCGGTGAGGGTCTCCCGAGCTGCATCCGCCTGTAGAGGCCACCTCGAGAAAGGCTCCGACACGCACCCCTCTGACAGCCTCCGGCAGAAGCCCGCAGGGTCGGGGAAACACCGGGCTCGCGCTCCTCTGGCTGGGAGAGTGCACCTGCTGCCCCTCGACTCCCGCTGGGACGTCCAGGTCCCCTCCCCCGCCGTCCTCCCTGCACACCTGAGCGACTTCTCCACCAGCGAGGGGTCATCCCAAACACAGACAACGCCCCATCGTCCTCCTGCTTGGTGGGACTGGGGGTGCACTGCCTCCCGCGGAGACCGTCCCCGCAGGGGATGCGCCCTGCTGGGTCACGTGCACTTCCCCCAGCGCTCTCAAGGCTGGAGTGCCCTCTCCTCATTTAGGGACTCGGCTCAGCTTAGTACCATCTCCTCTGAGAGGCCTTCCTTAAGTCGTCCCAGGCGCAATTTGGAGCCCTTTCTGTATTCTCCTGGCACAGTGGAAGTCTCTGGACACTTGGTGTGTGGTTTCCTTATTTCCCTGTTCTTTCCACATGGAAATGTGAGTCCCTTGGATAGGAACTGGGCCTTCACAATTGTCCTTTAATATCAATCACAGAATCTCCTCTATAAATAGTGAATTTGAGGCTTCCCTACCCCTTTGAGACACAATTGTGCTAAATTTCCCAGGCTGCTCTCAAACCTGAGATCCTCCTGCTTCAACCTCAGGAGTAGCTGGGGTTGCAGGTATGTGCTGCAATGCCCTAGGCTTCCCTCTTTTAAAATTTTTTTTCTTTTTATTGAATTTATTGGTACAATCTAGGTATACAATACAGTTACATTCATCATTGGGATCCTGTACCTTTACATAATAGGTCTTGGTTCTCATTTGGCTTCCCTCTTTTTAATGCAAGTATTTAGCACTATAAATTTTCCTCTCAGGAAAAAAATATATAGCTGCATCCTATATATCTTGGTATGTTGTATTTTAATTTTCATTTTGTTTTATATGTTTTTAAAATTTACCCTGACATACTCCTCGACACATACATTGTTTAAGCCATCCACTTTGGCATAAGGCTGTAGTCCTAACTACTTTAGAAACTGAGGCAGGAGGATTATAAATTCAAGACCAGCCTGGGCAACTTAGCAAGACTGTCTCAAAATAAAAAGGGCTGGGATGTAACTCAGCACTGGAACACTTACCTAGCATGTACGAGGCCCTGGGTTCAATCCCCAGAAATTTTTTTTTTAAAAAGGTGTATTGTTTAATTTCCAAGTGTTTGTAGATTTCTATAGTCTTCCTATGACTGATCTTTAATTTGATTCGAGGCAGAGAACATATTCTGTATAATTTTTATTCTTTTGAATCAGTTAACTTTATTTAATGACCCAGGATATGGCTGGCCTTCATGAGTGTTCCACTGATATTTAGGGTGAAAACATCTATTTTGCTATTGAGTGGAGTCTTCTGTATGGGGTCCTATGACTGGTCATGTTGCTTTGCTCTTCCCTGTCCTTTGGATTTTCCTCTATCCCTGCTGCTCCCCTCTGTGCCACCTGACCGGAGTGGGCTCTTGATGTCCCCAGCTAAAACTGTGGATCCTGGTTTTCCCTTCTGCTCTTGATTTTGCTTCCTGTTATTTGAGGCACTGCTGTTGGGTGCACAAAGTTGGGCTACTGTTCTTGATCTCCTTGTCACTGTGCAATGTCCCTGTGTCTTTACTAATTTTCTTTGCTTTAAAATCTATTTATCTGATATAAATTTATCCACTTCTGCTTTTTAAAAATTAATGTTTGCATGGTTTATCTTTTTCCACCTTTTTACTTTCAACCTACCTATGCTATTGAATTTGGCATGAGTTTCTTGTAAAGAGAATGCAATTGGCTCTCTTTAAAAATCCACTCTGCCAATCTCTGGCTTTTAATTGGCATCTTTCAATCTTTTGCTTTTAAGGTATAAATCTGCCATGTTTTTGTTTTTGGTTTTTTTTTTTACTGATTGTTTTCTCTTCAACAAGTTTTAAAGGATCCTATCCTGGTGTAGTCATAGTGTGTTGTGCAGGTTTCTTAGTGAGTTACAGTGCATAGACATGATCTCTCAAGGTGTTTTAACACTTCAAGTGATGCTCCTGTCACACTTTTATCTCCCTTCTTTTAAATATCACCGACGTGACTGTCAGATGGTATTATGGCTTTCTTTCAATCATGACAGCACTCCTGACTGCCATAGTTTCAAATGAGTAGTTTACTGTAATTCGAGTTAGTGTTTCCTTGTAAACACTGCATTTTTTCCCCCTCCATGGATCCTTTCAAGGATTTCTTTTAGCACTAGGGATTGAACCCAGAACCCTTGCATTAAACTACATCCCAACCCACCTCTTTTTGAGAGAGGGTCTTACTAAGTTGCTGAGTTGCCTAGACTGGGATTGAATTTAAGATCCTCCTATCTCAGCCTCCTAGAGTTCTGGGATTACAGTATTATATCTTCATGCCTGGCTAGGGGTTTTTGTCTTTAGTGTTCAGAAGTTTATGTCGAGTCTTAATGTTAATTTTGTTTTATTTTTAGAAGATAAGGCCTCACTATGTTGTCCAGGCAGACCTCCAACACCTGGGCTCAAGCAATCCTCATGCCTCAGCCTCTCAAGTGGCTAGGGCTACAGACGCATACTCCTACAATTGGTCTTGTCTAGATTTTTCTTGGGGGGGGTGGTCTTGTCCTGGTTGGAATTTGTTCTGTTTCTTGAACCTGTGGGCTTATGTCTTTCACCAAATTTGAAAAGTTTTTAGTCATTATTTCTTCAAATACTCTCAGCCTCAGCCTCTTCTTCCTCTCTTTGGACTCCGATAATTTGAATATTTGAGTTTGTTATTGTTGTTGTGCTCTCATAGATCTCTGAAGCTATGTTAATTTTTCAGTGGTCTGCTTTCTCCTTGTTCAGTTTGTGTAAATTAGATTGATCTATGCTCAAGTTCATGGAGTCCCTCCTCTGTGACCTCTGCTGTACAGTGGTGTCCATCTGGGAAGTTTAACAATTTTCTACTGTGCAGTCGGTCCCTGCATTCACAGGTTCTGCCTCTGAATCTTCAACTAGCTGCAATCAAAGACATTTGGAAGCAAAATTTAAAAAATGGTCTGCACTAAACATGTATACACTTTTTCTTATAATTAAAAATTATTGCGCATTCTTGCTCTTTTAAACAAAAAACCAGCTTAACACCTGTTTATGTAGCATTCCCACGGTGTTAGGTACTATAAGTGACCTAGAGATGATCTGAACACTATAGGACACGAACAGCTTCTGGGCAACTACATGCCACTTTCTGCAAGAGACTTGGGCACTACTGGCTTTGTCATTGGAGCCCTCCACAGATACCAAGGGACAGCTAGGTACTTTCCAGCTCTGTAATTTCTGTTTGGTTCTTTGTTTTGCTTTCCATTTCTTTGCAAAGAATTTCGATATGTTCATTAGTTTCAAGAGACTTGATGGTTGCTTGTTGAATAGTTTGTAAGATGGTTGCTTTAAGTCCTGGTCGCTTTCTTGCAGCATCTGATTTGTCATGATGTTGGTCTTCTCAATCACTTGTAATTTCCTTCACATTGAACTTTCCCTGCTTCTTGGGATCCTGAGTCACTCTGCTCACATCCTGAACATTTCAGTGCTTAAGTTAGGAGGCTCTAGGCCCGTGTGTGTGTGTGTGTGTGTGTGTGTGTGTGTGTGTGTGTTTTCCTGGGGATTAAACCCAGAGCCTTTGCACTGAGCTCCTTCCCTAGGCTTGTTTTTATATCTTCTTGCTAAGTTGCCCAGGCTGGACTCGAACCTGTGTTCCTCCTGTCTCAGTCTCTGTGAGTGCTGGGATGACAGGTGTGTACTGCAACACCTGGCTTCCTAGCCCTCTTTGATTGCTCATTTTAGCAGCAGTCGCATTGCCCAGTGGTTGGTTTGTGCATCCTGGCTTGGTTTGTGGGTTGTTATCCTGGCTTGGTTTGTGGGTTGTTATCCCGTGGCAATCTGATGTTCAGAGCCTTTGCTGTGCTCTTGAGGGCTGTGGGCTGCTGTGTGTGGGGCAGAAGGAGCCTGGCCCACGGGAACAGAGAGCATCCCCGGGCCCCACTTGTCATGGTAGGCTTTCCCCTTGCCACCCATGTCTCCCCTTCCAGCTGTGCCTGTCCTTGGTGGGCAAGAGGAGATTTGGGCGCAGTCGTGAGGGACAGCCCAGGCCACTTGTTCTCGAGAAGCTCCTGGCAGCCCCTGCTCCCACCCCCAAGTCAGCAGCATCTCCTCCCCGCATTGGGCACTGCAGGTGCTTCGAGAACCCAGGCCATCTTCGCCCCTGCTTGCTCATCCTGTAGGAATCAGTTGGACTCTGAAAGGAGGCACTGGCCGGAAAAGGCAGCCAACTGGTCCCCAGCCAAAGGGGAGGGATGCAGGTAGAGGGCAGAGATGCTGGAACACACCCTACAGTGCAAGGTGATGGCGTCCAGTGTGACTGGGGGGGTCGGAATGACAGAAGTGCCCGCCCTGCTGTGGGGAAGGGGAGAGTGTAAGGATGAGGCCCAGGAGATGGCCCCATGGGCCCCGAAACGTATACTCCAGGTAGATGTCCCCAGTGTCACAGTGGATGGGAAGGGCTGGACCAGCACCCGTGGGGTGGGGTCTGTGGGCATCTGGTGGCCCTGCCCGGAGTGTGGCGGGCCCCTCGGTGTGCAGCTTGGCTCAGCCTCTGTTCCTGGGGACCCGCACAGCCTCTCTCCTTTCCTGGAACCCCTGCCTGAACAGAGGGGAGTCCCTGTGGCAGGTTCTGGGGGGTGAGAAGAAAGTGGGGACCGGGAGCCCGATTCCATCTCACTCTGCCCTGCTTGCTCCCATAGACAGAGGGCGTCTCCCCAGGAAGGCAGTGTGGTAGGAAGAGGGATCAGACCCGCCACCCTCGGTGCCAGTCCGTGTCCCAGATTAGCAGCCACCCAGAGCCGCAGGGAAGGTGGGCTGCTGGGCACCCCGAAGGGACACTCAGAGCTGGGAGGGCATCCAGTGCCCTTACGCGGAGGGCCAAGCTCCCTTCTGCTGTGCTTGACTCGGTGAGGGGCCCACAACCCTGCCACAGGCGCGGAGCTGAGGCCCTGAGGGACCCTCTGTGCAGGGGCGGGCTCCTGAGCCTCAGCTCCGAGGAGGTGACCAGACGCCGCTGTCCGGCCCCTTCTGTGTCTCTCCAGCCTGGCCAGGTCCTCAGGGCCTCCACCTTGCTGGCACCTCCCCTGGGGGTCGACCTGACACTGCGCGGCAGAGGCCCTGTCCCCACGCCCAGTCCCCAGCCTGCCGAGGCCCCTCTGGGCTGCCTCCTCCAGCAGGCGCCTGACGCCAGGGAAGCCTGTAATTTCCGAGGGCTGAGTCACTTCCTGCCGGCGAAGGCGGTCAGCACACGCCTGGCACGGCCCTGACGTGAGCTGTGGGGCCTGTCCGGGCCCTCGGGAGGCCGGCCCGAGGAGAAGTCTCTCCAAGCAAAGCGTCGAGGCCAGAGTAATCGTCCCTTCATTCCGTGGGCTGCCCACGTCGTGAGCCTTGGCTTCTGAGGCTGGGGACTTTCCTGCTCCAGGATGGCGCGGAGCCTGGAAGCAGAGGACCGGAGGGTGGCAGGCGGCCCGTGTGGTCTGCGCAGGCTGCATCTGTGCGCACAGCCGGGGAGC
>NW_022900935.1:60841843-60856499 GCF_012274545.1 Fukomys damarensis
GCCGAGTTACTCTACCATGTGACAGCACAAGTGACAGGCGGCCCTGGGAACTGCCCGCCACCAACGAACGTGGGTGTGGGAGCGAGCAGAGCAGGGGAGGACGCTCAGCCCTCTGGGAACGCTCACCGGGCACAGCTCTTCCGAGCCTCCTGCCCTCATCTCCCTCTCCGCCCCCTCCTCCGCCCCCTCCGCCTCCTTCCTTTGCGGACACCTCTCAGGTCCACGCACCCTCCCTCCTCCCTCCTCACCCATCACCCCTTCCCATCACCTCCTTTATCACCTCCCTCCCGTCCTCTCCCGTACCCCTCACCTCCCCCCATCACCCCTCATTCTGTCGCCTCCTGCGTCCTTCGCCTCCCCAACCTGCCACCCCCTTCGCTCCGTCACTTCCTCCATAACCACTTCCTGCTCCTGTGAATCTGGCCACATTTTGTGGCTTCCAAAAGCAGCGCCTCTCACCACCTCAGCCGTGCCCTGACCTCACCATGCTCCTCCTGGAGGCCACCGGGTCCTCCTGGTGCAGACCCACAGCAGAGCCCCGGTCCGCATGGCTCCACAGCCTCCTGTCCTGTCGCCTTTGCCCAAGTAGCTGGAGACACCAGGTGACCCACCCCAGCAGCACGCAGGAGCTGCCCCTCCTGGAGCCAGGCTGGGCCCCTTCCTAGTCTCTGAAGCCCCCTTACAAGGTGGGATTGTCCTGATGAAGCACCAAGGCTCTGAGAGGCACAGCTGCTCACCAGAGCTCACTTGTTTTCGGGCAGCAGCCTCCTCAGAGGCCTCTGGGCCATCCCGGCATGGTTCCCTTAGCACCCTGCCTCTGACCCGCAAACAACCGCAGCCCCTGTGGGTTCTGTCCAAGATGGGGGGTCTCTCCAGGGCAGAGCTCTGCACCTGCATGCATGGAGAGGCTGGGGACTCACCAGCACCAGGAGGGAAGAGCTCAGACCTGGCCATCTGGGGTCCCCCCAGCCCCAGAAGCCACCCCCACCGGAGTGTGCATATGAGGTCTGTCACTGCCCTGCCCTGGTTCTGCTGGGATGTCCACGATTCCAGTCTCACGGTCCTTTCTGGCTCAGACCTGTGCCCCAGCCACCCTGGGTCACCTCCTGCGGCACTTTTCTTGGACACGTTCCTGGCCACCCTGCCACTGCAAGACTGACTCCCAGCCTCTCCTTGGCCAGGAGTCTCAGGCCTCCTGCCTCCTTCTCTTTCTCCAGACCCCCTCCCAGGCCCGCTGCCACCTGTTAGCGTGGCCTTTTGCCCCGCTCACAATTCCATATGTCTTAGGACAGGGGCTGGAAAAACACAGTGAACTTGAATGATTGGGTCTTGTGGGTCGCTCCCACACTGGGCCTCTCTGCGGCCCAGGCAGCCTCTGAGGACAGCTGGGGTCCCTACCTCAGGAGGCCATAGGGCCACTGGGTCCGGGCATAGATTTGGCCAGGTTGGTCTCTTCCCGGGCCCTCAGCCTGCAGCAGCTCTGGTGTGGGGAGGTGCTATCAAGGGGCTGAAGCCCTGTGAGATGTGACCTCTGTGTCACAGCTGAGTGGACACTCATGAAAACAAGCCCCCGGCTCCACCAAGAATGACTGCAGTGGTCTTCTCTTTCCATTCAGAAGAGGCACCCACTCTAGTGAGTTCTGGATCGCCTGATCGGAGGTCCAGGCCCTCAATTTGCATAGTGTCCCCCCCAGGGGCCAGTGAACCTGCCCAAGGACATGCCCACTAACCCTCAGCGTGCAGACATCTGTCCCCCTGTCCTTCACCCCAGAAGCCTTCCAGGAAATGGTGACAGGAAAGACAATTGGCCCTTGGACCAAAGAGTGGAAGCTGGACAGGGTCACACAGTTGCCCAGGGCAGGACTCACAGAGGAGGTGTTTCAGGGTCATGTGTATACCCTGAAAAAAGCAAAGTAGTTCAAGCATCAGAAAAAAATGGAGATCTGTGTGTTGAGAGGTGGCCAGCACCCATGGCACCTGCCAGGCAGCAAAGCAGACCCCTCCCCGGACTGGCTTCAGACCTCTCCCTCCCTCTCCCAGCAAGGTGGCCAGGGTGTTAGATACGCAACAACAGACACAAGTGAATCAATAAATAGAGGCAATAAGCGAATGTGTGAACGTTGTGTTTGCCAGGAAAAAGGAAAAGGTTGAATGTGAAACGGAAGGCTCCTCTGTACCTCTGCCGGGACTCCATTCTCTCCTCTTTCCTGAGCTAACCCCTTTCCTGATATGATTTGTACCTTTACATTTATACGTTTATATATTTTTTGCCTGTATAAACATCCTTATGCAGTATCTAGAAATGTCCTTCTGCAGGACTGATGTATCTGGACTTTGCTGTTATTTATTTATTTTGAGACAGGGCCTCACTATGTAGTTCAGGCTGGCCTTGAACTCACTATGTAGCTCAGACAGAACCCCAACCATTGGCAATCCTCCTGCCTCAGCCTCCCTATGCTGGGCTTCCAGGTGTGACACCACACCCAGCTGTCTGTTTTATTTTTGTGGTTTCTATTTACTGTGCCTCTTTGTCTCCCCTTCCTGTCCGCTGCTGGAGGGACAAGTGTCTCAACAGTCTGTTTTCATTGTTGTTGTTGTTGGTCTGGAAGCTGTCTGCATCTTTTAGGTAGGCATACTTGTAAAATAGATATTTGACTATAAATATCTGTAGCAAAGTTAGAAGTTACTCGGTATTTCTATCCTCCTGAGCCAGCTGGGACTTCCCACTGACCATAATCCACCCTAGCCTTTGCGATTGCTTTCACATTTCAGTTCCACCTTTTTAACACATGAGATTAGTTACTGTTATTTTCATTCTCAAAAGAAATTCTTTTGGTGGTACTGGGGATTGAACCCAGGGCCTTCCACTGAGCTACATCCCTGGTCCTTTTGCATTTTTTATTTTGAGACGGGGTATTGCTTAAATGTTAAGTTGCCCAGATTGGATTTGAACTTGTGGTCTTCCTGCTTCAGCCTCCAAGAGTTCTGCAATTACGAGTACCACCACAAGTGGCTCATACTTAATATTCATTAAATTAATCGATGTATTTCCGTGTTTTCCATCCTATCTTCCTGTATTCTCCTGCCTTAGGGGTTGACTTTGCCTCCTGCTGGAGCTCACTTTTTGGTAATTTTTGCAGGCATGGTTTGTGGGAGAGAAACTCTTTCCAAGGCTTTGGACATCTAAAAATATCTACTCAGCCTCATTGGAGCGGTAATTTAGCTGGGTATAGGATTCCAGAGCATGGGCTGTGTTCTCTTAGGCTTGCTAGACTTGGTCCACACCGCAAGAAGTCTGCTGAATGGTTTCTGTGTGGATAACCTTTTTGTGTTTTGTAGATTTTCAGATTTCTCTTTATCCTCAGACAGGTTGGGGTTTCCTCACAGGAGTAACATGAATGAGTTGATGCTTACTTATTTTGCATAATGCTTTGCATTTGAAGATCTGTGCCCCTGGTTAGTTTTTGAGAAATTCCAACCGATCTTTTTTACAACACGGATTCCGCATCATTCCTACTCTTTTGGAGTCTCAGTCTGCCCTCTGTGCTTCTTCACGGTAACTTCTGACTACGATCTGTCCCATCTGTGTAAGTCTGCTTAGTCATACCTGCCAACCGCCTTACTCTTTTTCTCTGTGTCCAGCCAAGAACATCATCTGTTGAGTTTATTTTGTTTGAGACTGGGTCTTGCTGTGTTGCACAGCCTGGCCTTGAACTCACAACCCACCTGCCTCAGTCTTCCAAGTCTGTCGGGTAACTTTTAAACTTCACACTTCAAACTTAACAGGGTTTCCAGTTGTTTCCTCGGGACACCTGCTTTTATTTCCTTTAAGCCAGTCTTGGTCTCACAATGCCATGTCTTCTTTGATGATCCTAAACCCTCCTATTTGAAAATCGTTTTCAGATTCTCCTCTGACTTCATTACATCTGGAGTGATTTAGTAGGCCCATGGTCGAGTTTCTTGATTGTCTTTATTGGCACTGGTGCCCCCCCATCTCTCTGTGTTTCTGTCCCCCTCTGTCTCTCTGTCTATCTCTCTCTGTCCCTCACCCCATCACAAGCCACTTGAGTAGCCCCTCCTGGTGTAGAAGGATCAGGTCATTTGTAGTTGGCTCAGGACTCCCACCTCCCGGGGACTTATTAAGGCGCTGAATCCCCAGGTGCCAGACCTGAAGGCCTGGCTGCTTCCGCCCACCTGGCCAGGTGCACAGCTGGGGACCTCATCCCAGCCCCCGTGCACAGTTGGGCTCCATCCCCTGCCACATTCTGAGCGTCTGTTACACGCAGATGGTTATCTTTCCTCTTATTATGTCTTTTAATTTTGTCTTTTTAAAGTTTATCTGTCTTTGCTATCTACATGGGATGACTTGAAATATGGACTTAAAGATGCCCTTTTTTTAGTGCTTTACATATTTTATTGAAAGTCCATTAAAAATAAAAACAAGTGTAATTCTTCAGTATCCTGGAATGTAGTGGGTTTTAAGGTTAATTTTTAAAAATAAAAAATCATCAAATTGACCCAGATTAGAGCTCAGCTAAATGTCCCCCACCTCACAGTAGCAGGCTTTGCAGGCTGCTCACAGGCGACAAGTAATAAATTACTATTGCATTTAAAAGTTAGAAATAAAATCTCCTGGCAAGACAACTTTGTATCAACCTCTGTCTGTTGAGAGCCTCTTTGTGCACTGAAGTTAATTGTTAATTCTGTTTTTTGGTACCGGGGATCGAACTCAGGCCCTTACCCTTGCGAGGCAGGCGGCAGAACCACTGAGCTAAATCCCCAGCCCCTAATTGTTAATTCTTGATAAACCATTTTACTGAATTAAAACGTGGACACAGAAGAACGCACAGGTTATAAGTGTGCAACGGGACCAACGTTCGCACGTGGGCACCCTCGATGCTGGGCAACCCTGGGTGGGGGCGGGGTCACAGCCTGCACCTCAGGAGTTAGGGAATAAGGGTGGGGAGACTAACGGAGCTTCCCAAGGTTTCCCGGTAGGAAGCCGCGCGCAGGCCCGGTCTCCTCGTCCCACACTTGAGGAGTTGTCTCTGAGCCCCTGGTGCAGGGGCGAAGGTTGGGAGCAGAGAAATAAGCAGCTGATAGTGAAGTCAGAGGCCCAGAAGGGACAAAGGCACAGGGAGGGGCAGGGCGTGGGGCTGGCCAGGGGCATCAGAGGTCCCATCACTGCCCTTCCCTGACGGCCGTGTTGGAGAGTCATTTTGCCTCTCCGGGCTTTGGGATTCATAATCTACTATTTTAAATAATAATAAAAAAATAGAGGCCTCCAGATGGGCTTGCTAAATGCTTTGTCTCTTTTTCTGAAACAGGGTCTCACTATGTGGCCCAAGGTGGCCTTGAACTCTTGGGCTCAAGTGATCCTCCTGCCTCAGCCTCCCAAGTAGCTGGAATGACAGGTGTACAATACCACACCCCAGTCGAGTGTTGTTAATTTTTTATTTTGCCCAAAACATATTTTAAAAGACATAGTCTGTACTATAGCTATCATTTTCTTTTTAAAGGATATCTTCATATACAGACACGCAAACACATATTCAGAAAGAAAAAAAAAAAATCTCAAAATAAAGACCAGTCCCTCGAGTATCTTCAGCTTTATAAGAACAAAACAAATCAAGACAAACAAAACAAAAACAAAAAAAAAGAAAGGAAAAAACCCAAAACTTTTTGGATCATCCTTGCTTATATTATCTTGACTTGGACAGGTGAGAACCTGTCCCAAGCTGGTCCTGGTCCTCAGCCTGGTGTCTGGGAACCCTGGAGAAGGGTGAGCTGTGTACGCTCCTTTCCAGCTAAGAGATGTGGGGGTGTGAGAGTGTCTATCTGTGGGGTGACACTAGGGTTTCCGGGCTTGGCAAGTGAAAATACAGGTGCCTGGTCAAATTTGAAATTTTTGTCATGCTTGCCTGCTTCTCTTGCTCTCTCTCCTTCCCCTCCCCTCCCACCTCCCCTTCTTTTCCTCCCTTCCTTTCTCGTGGTACTGGGACTGAACCCAGGTCCTTTGCACTGAGCTACATCCCCGGCTCTTTTTAAACTTTTTTATTCTGAGACAGGCTCTCCCTGAATTGCTGAGTTGCCCAGGCTGAGCTCCAGTTTGAAGTCCTTCTTCCTCAGCTTTCTCAGAGTGCTGGGAATAACGGGCACGGACCGCCACTCCTGGCCAAATTTGAATTTCTGATAAACTGTATGAGGTATGATTGAAAAATACAGTGAGTGTTTAAATGTTTAAAAATGTATCATAGGAACAGACGCGCTGCTGTTCATCCCCTTCAAAATACCACCCCCTCCTTGCTTTAAACACACTATCCCATAGTGCTTGCTGTGTTCTGAAGCAGTTTTGGAAGTCCTCTTTTGTGATTGCCTTTATGTGGTATAATTTAAAAACAAATACAGGGAATGCCCTGCCAAGTGCCATTCATGGAAATGCAGGCTTGTCAGGACGATGACGGCTGTCCACACCCACTGTATTCCTTGGGTCTGGCCCTGTAGGACTTCTGGCTCTTCCCCCAAACTCAGTCACCACGAAAGGTAATGTTTGGAATCGATTCACAACATGACATGGGTCATTCTCCGAAAGAGACCACAGGCTAGCTCATAGAACATGCTTAAGTAAATGCAGAGGAATTGAAGTTATCCCCTGTATCTTATCTGACCATAGTGCAATTAAACTGGAGATCAGTAGCCTACAAAACTGCAAAACTTCACAAACACATGGAAATTAAAAAACATCCTGCTGAACAACCACTGAGTCACCGAGGAGATTAAAGAAGAAATTAAGACAGTTTCTATGATTAAATGATGATGCCAATACAACATACAGGAATCTATGGGACACAGTGAACGCAGTTCTATGAGGGAAATTCATAGCAGTGAATGCCCACACTAGGAAAACAGAGCGAGCTAAAGAAAACAACCTCATGTTTAACCTTAAGCTCCTAGAAAAAGAAGAGCAAGACAAACCAAAAGCTCATACAAGGGAGGAAATTATAACGATCAGAGCAGAAATTAATGCAATGGAGACTGAGAACAATACAAAAAAAAATCAATGAATAAAAGAGTTGGTTTTTTGAAAGATTCACAACATGAAGGCAGCCATGACAATGCAAGTGAAATACAAAAGAGGACTTATATTCACTGTATATTTTGATCGCAGTGTATGTGCACTTGTGTGTGTGTGTGTGTGTGTGTTAGTACAAGTGCTACTTGTTCAAAGTTCAAAGTTACCTGCACATCCTGCACAACCCTCGCTGAGGGACACTATAGAAAAAGAAGCAAGACAAACCAAAAGCTCATACAAGGGAGGAAATTATAACGATCAGAGCAGAAATTAATGCAATGGAGACTGAGAACAATACAAAAAAAAATCAATGAATAAAAGAGTTGGTTTTTTGAAAGATTCACAACATGAAGGCAGCCATGACAATGCAAGTGAAATACAAAAGAGGACTTATATTCACTGTATATTTTGATCGCAGTGTATGTGCACTTGTGTGTGTGTGTGTGTGTGTGTTAGTACAAGTGCTACTTGTTCAAAGTTCAAAGTTACCTGCACATCCTGCACAACCCTCGCTGAGGGACACTTGCCAGGCTCCAGAGCGGGCAGAGAGTACCTGGAGAGCCAGAGCTGGCACTGATGGACACAGGGCGGCCGGCAGACCCTGACCACGGCTCCCTGCCTCAGGCTCCGGTGACCCTCATCCACCTGCAGCTGCAGCCCCTGAGGCCTCAAGCCGCTTCCCAGCCCTCCCTGGGTCCTGCTTGGCAGGCCCTGTATTTATTTATGTTTGTAATGAAAGCAAATTAAGATTCGCTGACTCGGGAACTGCAACCTGATTGTTGTTGTGATAAGCAGAGGCACCTGGCTTTCCTCCTCAGCAGGGTCACTGGCTAGGTTTCCAGCAGGCTGGTTCCCACAGGCCGCTTTTCAACCCATCCTCAAATCTTTATCGAACGTCTCAGAACCAGGGCGGCTGAGCCAGTTGGGCTCCCTGCCTGAATCATCTCCTTGGGGTGCTGTGAGCAGACAACAGCATTGCCTTCAACACATGCAGCCACCAGGTAGGCTTGGCCGTCCACACAGCAGAGGGGAAACAGGCTCAGGACAGTGAGGAAGGGGCACGGGGCTGATTTGCTGATCTTTGATTCCAACATGGGTCTCTCAGACAGACCCAAGAATTCTTCTCAGCACCCCAAGCTGGGTGTGGTGACTCCCAGGCCTGCAATCCCAGCGCTTTGGGAGGCTGAGGCAGGAGGATTGAGGTTCAAGCCCAGCCTGGGCAATTTAGTGAGATGCTACCTCAAAAAAATAACAAACCACTGGGATGTAGCCCAGGGCAAAAGCCCTGAGTTCAGTCCCTAGTGTTGAAGGGGAAAAAAATAAAAATTTAAAAAGCCTATTGCACAGGTACATCATCGGTCTGCGTGGGTTTTTGTCATTTTGTTTTCTTTTACAGTGCTGGGGATCAAAGCACGCTGGGAAAGTGCTCTGCCACTGAGCTACTCCCTGACCCCGGGGAAGGCACATTTTAAAGTTCCCTGGGAGATTGGAACCCCTGGCACTAACACGGCCATGGTGGGAGGATGGTGTTGGCACCTACAGGGTGCAGCAGGGTGGGACAACACAAGCATATGCAAAGGTGGGTGTGACAGAGCCCGGGGGACGCATAGGGACAGTGACTACCCAGTTCTGGGGGTCAGGGGCTTCACGAGTACCCACAGAGAGAGCACAGGACTCCCATGCAGAGTGGGGGGTCACTTTGGACTTTTCTGCTGCTGTTTCTCTGGGACCCCTAGATTCCCCTCTGCTAAAGCTTTAATGCACCGCCCGTGAGGAGGTCCGCCCTTCTCCTTCCTTGTGTCCTGGGGTAGCAGTTTACTCCCCCGGAAGTTCACCCTGGTTCTTCCTCCAGGAGGGAATGCCCAGAAGCCACAGCAGAGGCAAGGTAAACAGGAAGTGACAGGGCAGAGACCAGGGTAAGGGTAGGGGGAGCTTTGTTTGCAGGCCTGGCTGGCCTTGCACACTGCCATGGCTGATTGATGCCCCTTGCCTGTGCGACTCAGAGACCATGTGTGTGCCTGGCTTCCCAAAAGGTGTCCCATGAGGTGTCCCTCATGGTGTTGTGATGAAAAGGGTCTGGAGTCAGATAAGTTTGGGATGTGCCATACACCATGACTCAGCTGGTCTCGTAGCACACAAGGCTATATTCAAGGCTCTGAGAAGTCCTGCAATGGAGAGAAGCTGAGGAAGATTTTTTTTTCTTCCTTTTTGCAGTCCTGGAGATGGAACCCAGGGCCTCCCAGCACTCTATCACTGGGCTGCCCCTCGGCCTTTAGGGTTTGCTTAATGTTTAAGTATCGTAACTTTCTGTGACCTGAGAGTCATGAAGTGACTGGTATGTGTATGGTAGTGAAATCTATGAACCTTTGAATCCACCTTTGAAATGGGTAAGCGCGACATCAAAACCAGAGCCGGGCCAGGGATTTAGCTCCGTGGTTCCGCTGACTGCTTCTCAAGCACAAGTTCCCAAGTTCGAGCCCCAGTACCAAAAAACAAAACCGAACCCAGGGCTGCAGGAGACACCAGTGAATGATTCCCTAAAGAAGGTGAGACTGGAGGTGTCATTAGGGTTTTCCATGCCCAAGTTCGTTCTCCAGAGAGCCGTCCCCCTTCCCGCCAGGCTGCTGGGGAGAGGGGAGGCGTCTCTGTGGACATGCTTGGTGTGAACCCACAGTCTCCCCCTGGGGGGCTCAGTCACCTCCGAGGCCCGGCTCGGAACAATCAGAGTGCTGTGCCCCTCAGGAGGGAGGGCTGGCTCCCATGGGCTTTGTGGGTCCCAGGAGGACGGGCCCAGAACCCCGGGTGAGCTGCTCATCGGGTCTCTATGTCATTGGCCCCATCCGCGGCTCCTGGAACTTGTTTTAGGTCTTGCTAACAGTGAGGGTCCCTTGTCCTCGTGTCCCCTGCCTCCTGGTGCCGGGGGCGGAACCCAGGGCTTCATGCTCGCCTAGCAAGTGTTCTGGGCCATACCCGTAGTCCCAGCAGTGAGAGAAATTGCAAAAGATATCATTACTTTAAGATCAAACCAAGAGACCTTCAAAAATATATCAATAACTGACATCCCCTCAAAAGTATCCACGAATAAACATTATCTATTGACATGTTTCTGGCCACGTTGGTATACACAGCCCGTGTGTCTGACTGTCTCTAGATTATGAAATAAGATATATTTGCTGTAGAAAACAGAAAAACACAAAAAGTAAGTCGCCCATCAGCCCACAACTGACAGGTCAGCATGTGGTATATTATTTTCTTGCATTTCTATGTTTTAATTTCATTAGGTGTTTGTTTTTGCTTTGCATATGAGTAAAATCTTCTATGCATACAGCCGTCTAAACTATAATAAGTGATTTACGAGAAATCCATGTGACGTAAAATTCACTATTTATTTTGCAGGGCTGGGGATTGAATCCCGGGTCTTCACACGCCCCTACATCCCCAGCCCTTTTTCCTTATTGTGAGACAAGGTCTCGTTGAGTTGTTATCAAGGCTGGGCTCAATTTGCAATCTTCCTGCCTCAGCCTCCCAGCGAGCTGGGATTACAGGCACGTGCCACCTTACCCAGCTGACATTTACCATTTGAAAGTGAATGATTCAGTGGTGGTTAGCGTCATGGCGATGTTGTGTGACCACCATCTCTACCCAGTTCCGAGGAGAGGCCTCCAGACCCAGAGCGGTTGTGGCCGTGTGTCTGCTTGTGTCAAGTGTCCTGGAGCGAGCGAGGCTCAGACACCCTGGACCTTACCTTTGACCAAGCCTCTGGTACTTCCTGAAGGCAGTGCCCAGGGCAGGCCCGATCCCGATCCCATGACTCACGCTTGGACCTTTCCAGCCCAGCCCAGCCCAGCCATGCGGCCTCCAAGCTCCCACTTTCCCCACTGCCGCTCCTGGGGGGCGCACTGAGCATGCGCACCCCAAACTGGCGGGGTCCCTGCTACTTTCTGGTGCTGCCTGTCGCCCTGCTGCCGCAGCCTGAATCCTGAGACTCCCTGATACCTTGTTCCCTACAAGTCCGAAGGGGCAGCCCATTCCCAGGCCCTGAAGCTTTAATCTCCGCACTTTCTCCTGAATAATTCCTATCTCTCCATCGCCCCCTTCTGGTGGAGGGCGGCATCTGCCCAGGCCAGAAGCCCTTGCTGCTTCAGCTCCTGACTGCACCGTGGTCCCTCCGGTCATTTTCGCACTTCGCCTACAGCAACATTTGCAGAATGCCAGTCTTGCCTTTTAGCCCCACCTCTCTCCTCTCATACCTTTTCCTGACTCACTATTTCTCCTAGGTAAACATCCTCACCTTTTAGGGTATCTGCCAGGTTATTCCATCTCCTCTTCTTTTCAGGGATCTGGCCTCGAGTCTTCCTTCAGTTTTGTAGGAAGAAACCTTGTTCCCATTCCTTGTTCCTCCTACCACAGGGCCTTTACACAGGCTGTTATCTACCAGCAATCTTGGACCTCTCCATTTTTCCTGGTGAATCCCCAGTCATTCTCCTGAACTTGGCCCAGTCCACCTGCCCCCAGCCCAGGAGAGACCATTTTGGTGCACACACCCCAAATTTATATCACCACTGTTACTTGACCTGTATTTTATGACTGTGTGATCAGTGGGGTTATCCCCAGACCAATGGGTCACATATGGAAACATTCAAGAAATACACGTGGAATCAGCAAATTCTTAAAACGTAATTGCTGAGACTTTCAGGCTTCCTGAAGCACTGCATTGACCCTTGCAGTGTGGCTTCCCTGAGGTCTGTGTTGCCACCTCTTCAGGGCACAGCTCACACATGCGACAGGGCCTCAGTCAGCCCCTGGACAGCCACAGAGTCAGCGGCCCGAGAGCGTCCAGCCCAGCCCAACACGAGGACCTGGTCCCTCGGATGGAGACGGGCTCAGCCCCAGTCGGACTGTCCAGGCCAAGTCTGGCTCTTTGGACCTGGGAAGGAGATGGACTAGAAAGTTCACTGCAGGGAGGGCAGAGAGGAGGGTGGAGGCCATGGCCCTGGTTAGGAACTGAGCGGGGACAGGGGAAGGCTCACTTCCAGCCCCTGGGCTGGGAGGACTCAGAGACCAGCAGGCAAGCAGCTCTAAGATGGCCCGGGTCCCTGCCTCCGAGTTTTCATGGCCCTGTGTAGCCCTTGAGACCTCTGTGTGGCCGGGCGAGTGGTGCACACCTGTAATCCCAGAACTCTGGGAAGCTGAGGCAGGAGGATAGAAAGTTCAAGCCTGGCTTGGGCGACTTGGCGACTTAATGAGATCCTGTCTCAAAATAAAAATAAAGAAGAGCTAAGGATACAGCCCAGTGTGGAGTCCCTGGGATTGGTCCCTAGTACTTTCTCCCACCAAAGAAAAACAAAACAAACAAAAGCCCTCCACAAAACAGCCCCCACCCCCCAAAAAACCTGCACAAGATCCGTGAGGCTAAGAGCCTTCAAGGAATTGAATTCTGCCAAGAACCACTGATCTGGGAAGCAGCTCTGTTCCGGTGGAAACCCTCAGGTGATACCAGCCTTGGCTGCCACCCAAACTCCTGCTGAGCCAGGGTCCCACTGAGCTCCAGACCCCGGAGATCAGGAGGCGATGTGTGCAGCAGGACACTGCAGAGACCACGCGTCACCCGGGATGCAATGGTCACCGGCGAATACCTATCCCGGGGAACCCTAGCTTCCTCGGGATCTGGGGTCTCGGGAGCAACTTTTGCTCAGAGGCTCAAGGTTCCAGGGCAAGGGTCTCAGAGGGCAAGGCGGTGGTCATGTGTGCTCCCAGTAGACGAGAAAGTAGCTTTTGTGGTCTTTGTAGGTCAAAGCCAGACTACAACCCTCACCAGCCTCAAAAGGAGGGGGCGCAGGCCCTCACGGTAGGAAGAGTTTCAAGGTCAAGCTTTGGAAAAGCGCAGGAGATCTTGGGGTGTACTGTCTGCCCTGTCGCAGCCCCCTTGGCCACCGCGGCCCACACACTCCCCACGAATGCCTGTCCCCCAAAGTGTGGGAGCCTCACGTAGCCTAGCAAACCAGCTCCAGAGCACAGGGGCCTCCTGGGGCGGAGGAATCAGTGGGGCCCCGGGGGTGCCGGGTGTTTCTTATCCATGGCCTTCCCTGTGAGTCACCCTTCCCTTTTTGGGAGAGAATGGAGCACGCACCTGACCCATTTTTTCATCCTCTCAGCCATTTCCTTCTGTCAAAGGTGAAAAGCTGCTCTCATTCTCTCCTGTGTTCGTCTCACTTGCTGTGAGGACTTCATTCCTTTATCGCGTGGGAGCTTCCTCCGTGTCAGTCTGAAATCCACTCCTCCACAAAGAAGCCTCACCTGCCAGACTTAAACACCCTGGCACTAGTTTCTCCAGTTTTGTTTCCTCCAAGGTTGTTGCTTTGTTTTTTTGTGTGTGTTTAGTGTCAGCAATGGAACCCATGATGGGGAAGTGCTCTGCCACTGAGCTGCACTCCCGGCCCTTGAAGCGTTTTTATTTTGAGATAGGGTCTAATTAAGTTGCCCAGATTGGCTTTCAGCTCGAGATCCTGCTGCCTCAGCCTCCTGAGTGGCCGGAAGCAATGTTCCTTTGGATTCTTGGAATGCAGTGTCGTAATGCTTATTGGTCAGGACAGAGCAGAGGCACTTTTGCTGATCCAAGGGTAACTGTGAGTGTAGGTGTGAATCTGGTTCAGCCCGCCAGCAATCATCCATACTGTGGGGCCTGTGGCTGCTCCCTCCTACACCTCCTCCATCCTCTGCCTAAGGAGCCTCCAGCCCCCAGACAAACTCGGGCTTCCATGTCGCTCAGCCCGGGGCTTGGGGCCCTGGGCCTGGCTAGCCCGTGGCTGGGCAGATTGTGTTAAAAGGGAGGCAGGTGGCACGGACACCGCTGGGCCCCCACCTCTTTGTACTGCAAACAAGTTTCCCATACTCGGCCAGAAGTGACTGACTGGGCTGCTCCGATTCGGCAGAAGGGGATTTCTTGCGGTGTGGAGTATAAGGTCCCTGTGGGCTATAGGGACACCGGAAGGCAGCGGGGAATTTGCTCACGCTCCCTGCGCAGTACCCCGCGCTCCCATCTCCCCTGAGCACAGGCGGGCAGGCGGACCGGCTCCCCCATTCAGAGCACCCCAGCTCCGCTGCGCCAGGAACTGGCTGTCTTCCCGTCACCTTGGCTACCTGGCAAATTCCTACGGATTCTTTAAAACCCTGTTCTGGCACCTCCTCAATAACACTCTTTCACCACCTTCCAGACACAATTAATCACTTTCTCCTATGCCCATTAAAAAATGTTTTATTATGGAAAAAACAAACCCGGCTTGCAAGAATGGAAACGTATAGCAAACTCTAGTATGTGTCGCTGTGTAAGTCCCCGGAGATGTAAAGACGCGGGTCTCGGTGTTCGCCCCTGGACACCGCTCAGCACGGGTCCGAAGTCAGTGCGTCTAGCATGGTACAGAAACCGGCATCCGGCGCGATGCACCCGTTTTACAGAGGTGCAAACCGAGGCCCGCGTCGTCAGCGCAGTCTGCCCTTTGGATTTTCCGAAAAGCAGCGGGGCGGGCACGGCGCCTACCTCAAGCTCGCACCGGGCGGGACCCCGGGCCCTGCCGACCCCCGCCC
>NW_022900935.1:60857050-60862499 GCF_012274545.1 Fukomys damarensis
GCTGCCCTGGGGGACGCGGCCTTCCAGGAATCACTGCCTTCCAGCGCCCCCCTCCCGGTTGCCGCTGTGGGGCCCCGTGTGAGTGGGTGGAGGCGCTGGGTGGCCGGGTCTCCTCCGGGCAGCCTCCAGCCGGGGGCCCAGGCCGCAGCATCCTTACCTCGCAGTGCTCTCCAGAGCCCTCCACCTGGTGGGTAACGGACCGTCCCGCAGCGGCCCGTTTGGCGACTTGGGTTCACCCTCTGGGTCTCGCGGTGCCATCAGCCCCTTGGCATCCTGACTTCACTCGAGCAGGTGCCACCTTACCCAGGTGCAGGGGGCCTGCCTTGGCTCTGGGGCGCTCAGGGGGGGGGCTTGGTGATCACCCTCCTCATACTCAGCAGTTCCTGTTCACAAACAGGCACGGAGACCACATGAAGGGCCATCCTGCTCTGGATTCCTTTCTTTCCCTCTCTACCTTTCTCTTGTGATACAGGCGGATCCTTTGTCTTTGCCAATCTTCTAATAATAAACAGCTCTTCTCCCTCTGCTGACCCGAGGCCTTCTGTTTTGGTTCCTCCTTTAACCCATTGGAGCACAGAGCTTTCCACCAAGGACCCCACGAATGAATTTTTATTGATAAAAGCACAGAATCATTGGCCTTACTTAGCTGGAGCCTGAGAAGGCATTCAGGCCACCCTTCTGCCTTGGGGCTATTTTCTGTTTCCTCCTGCTTTCCATATTCAGAAACAAAAATAAGTAATAAAGAATATCTTGCGTCAAAGGGGACCGTTCAGAACTTCCCCTAAAATTCCCTTCTGGGTTGGCAGCTTAGGGTTTCAGCATGCGGGGCCCTGTTGCCAAAATTTCCTTCAGCTCTGTCTCCGGAGCCCATGCACTGGGGGCTGGGTGGGGGAGAGGTGCGTCCAGGTGGCACAGGCTTGGGTTTGGTACTGGGCCTCCCTCCCTCCCCAACATGCTCCAAATGCTTGGGATGGTTGTGGGCATCACAGGCCGCTTGGGCTCTTCAGCCTGGAGTGGACTGCTTTGCGCTTGGTTTGGGCTTCTTACCCTTTATCTCCCATGGGGGTCCAGATCCCCCCAGGTCTTAGGCTCTTGGTGTTTCCCCCAAGGGACCCCAGAAGGGCCGCTGCTGCGGCAGGCTTGAGGTCCCTGAGTCCCCAGACTCAGCCTCTGCTCCCTACTCTCCTCTCCCATACTGACCCACGCCCACCACAGGTACATTTTTTTTTTTTTTTAAATGATGAAGCTTGTTGTAGTAGGTGGAGGTAGTAGAGTTTATGGGGTGAGAAGGAATAAGCTCACTTAAAAGTAGGCTCTGTGGCTCCTTATGTTTACCTAAAGGGGTGGGGCCCCCATACAATGGGCAGAGGGAGGGCCTGGGCCCTTTCGAGTTTGTTCCCCACCTGGCAGTGATCCCAGGCCCGCCTGGTGACTGGGCTGCACTTGTATGGGTGGCACTGCTGGGCAGAGGGGCTCTTGGTCCTGCGGTGTGTGTCCTGCCTCCTGGATCCACCCTGTCCTGAGTGAGGGCACGTGCTGGCATCAGACTGGTCCCTGAGCAGCCACCAAGGCTGTGAAATTAAGGAAAGTAGCACAGAATGTTAGAAATCTCCCTCGTCTGAGAATCCAAGGGCAACCAGGAAGGATTTTATTTTTTCCCCTAGACTGAGTGGGATTAGAGCTTCTGGACCTATTTATGGACTTGGAAATACACGGAGTGGTCAGCATGCTGTTCCCAGCAGCGCCTCTGAATTTTGGCCCAGAGTGAGAAGTACACCGGGCTGACTGGGCACGCGTTACATGGTGGGGATACACGTGGCCAGTGCTGGACAAGGCACTGAGCTGGCAACAAGAGGTGGGGTGCAGGTGTGACCGGCTCACTGCCCCCGTCTGCCTCCCACACGACGAGCTGCAGATGCGCGGGAGGCCAGGAAGAGGTGGAGATTTTAGGGGGAGGCGAGATGGAGCTGGACCTCAGGGAAAGAGGGATCGAGCGGTGGAGAATGAAAGGCTCTTCTAGCCGAGGTAACAGGGTGCAGAGGCTGGGGCGGGGTTGGGACAGACTAGCTGGCAGCCCTGTGGCTCCAGGCTTTTTCTCTGAGGCACCTCACTCATCCCCCCAGTGGGGCAGGGTCACAGCAGGTTTTGGGTAGTGTGGCCCAGTGGCCACGTGTGTGTGCCTAGAGCCACCAGGGCTTTGGAACAAAACCTCAGGCTGCTGCCTCCTACCGTGGGGATGAGGTCCTCAGCCTCATGTATCTCGTTTGCTCATTTGTTAAATGCGGTGATGCTAAGTTGCTGTGGAGTTAAGTGGCACTGTACGCGAATAGGCTTGGAAATCCCTGCTCCGTGACTTGTCGCCACTGTCGTGGCGATTGATGGGGTGGAGGGCTGTTTCACCCAGGAAGGATGTTCCATGAGCTTCCTGGCCTCCCTTTGCCCAGCCCGGCCCCTTCACATCCCCTTCCCTGTCCCTGGACTTGGAGCTTGGGCCTCTGGTATTCGTGGGTCCCATGGAACCTCCCTGTCAGTGTCCTGGCTTCCCTGCCCATCCCCAGTGGTAGGTGGCAGGGGACTGAACTGAAGCCCAGCAGTCCCTGAGATGGGGTGATTGAGTGGGCCCCTGGGGACCACTCTGGGGTCCTCTGTGGGGGTCAGGAGGCTCCTGAAGGGCTGCCAGCCCAGCTTAGTGCTCTGATGTGAAGGAGGCTGCACCCAGAGGATGCAGCTCAGGCAGGACAGGACCCTGTGCGAGACTGTCAGTGAGGACGCGGGACTCCAGGACCGACTCTCGACTCTTGGGAGAGCGGGAAGAGCCAGGACAGTGCCCTTGGAGCACTTCTGAGTCAGCTCCCCCGGTGACAGGGCAGGAAAGGCATGAACCAGGGCTCCTGCCTCTTCTCCACTTGCAGCTCTGTGCCTGTTCCTGCTACCTCTTGTCCAAGCTTGTTTGCTCTGGTGCATCCAGAGGAGCTGGCAGGAGAGAAAGAGCCTACCACTGTATTCTGTGGCTCCCTGGGACTTATGCCACTCCAAGGCCCCCAGCTGTGGGAGCCGGCTGAGCCCAAGTCCTGGGCACAGGCATGGATGGCAGGCCTCCCACTCTGCCCACTCGTGATGGCCAGCCTGCCCTCCAGCCTCTCACCAGCCTCCTGAGGGGGTCCGAGAGCTGAGTGTGGCACACCTGGGCTGGGAAGCCCTGTGTGACTAGTGCAAGCTAAGGCAGGGGCACAGGGGACATGGGATGGTCACTTAGGAGCAGCAGTCTGGAGTCCACGTAGGGCGATCAGGGGCCCTGCATGTGTTCGGAGTTCCCAGGTAGGAGTCTGCAGAGATGTGCTACTGCAGATCCACAGAAGGAGGCTTTGCTGGTCCTCTCTTGGTCCGAGCCTGCCCACTTGGGGGCTGTCCTGCCCATCCCAGGCTGCCCTGAGGGCCCCACACGGCTGGACCAGAGGCAGTCCCTTGTTCTGCATGCTTGTCCCTGGGCAGTGTTGCGTGGGCTCTGCAGTTTGCTTAAGATGTCCCCGATAAGGAAAGTTCAGGACACACCAGGGCAAGCTGGGCCTTGAGCGGACCCTGAGCAGCAGATCCTGGGTGGATCCAGCTGGCCCTGGGGCTGTGGGAAGGGAGAGGGCTCCTGATTAAGGTCCCAGGCCCCAGGGGTGTGAGCCTTTGGGGTGGGGAAAGAGGTGACTAGCTGGCTTCCTCTACCTCTGTTTGTTAGGGCTGTTACCTTAGAAACCTCCCAGGCTAGGCTGTTGTCAGGGGATTAACAGGGGACCAGGGGTGAGGCGAAGCTCCCAGGGTCCTGTAGGAAGCACACTGATTATGGCCTCACTGTGCTGAGGGTCTTCTGGAGAGACGGCCAGCAGATCCCCTTGGTAACTGCCAAGGGTCTCCTGATCTGGAAGCTTGGACTAAAGGGACCAAAGACAGCTTGATGGGTGCAGAGGCCATGTTGTCAGGTGCTGAGTCCCATGACAGTTGGATCCTGAATGCAGTGAAGTGTCCTGTGGCAGGTAGGCTGGTCACCCCTGACCCTTTTTCTGAGGGGACAGCTGTGCCCGGTCTCCTGAGGTCCTGTCCCACTTTGACTCTTTGTGTGGATTCATTCATTTGTTCCAGAACCATCTGCAGGGCACTGCTGAGTGCCAGGCTCTGTGCTGGCTGCACCCTCTTGGCACCGGCTCTCCAAGGTGGCCTGGCCTTGGGTCCCTGAGGGGAGTGGCCACTCTACTCAGCCCAGTTTCTCTCTGCCTTATCTCCCTCACCCCACTCTGGGCCCAGGCCCATTCGTAGCCGCTCTGAAGGGGACACTGAGCGGCTATCGCAGAGGCGATGGCAGCTCCCTGGGTGTCCTGCTTGTCAGTGACCTCTTGGCAGCATTGCAACAACTGAGCTCTGTCCCGGGCCTCCTCTGACCTGGTTCTCCAAAGCGTGACAGTTGGCATCCTGAAAGCCTCCAGGACAGGAAACAAGAGCAGCACAAGGAGCAAAAGACAATCCCAGCTTTGGGTCACAGGGTCGCCCTTGGACCTGGGCTGCTTGCCCTCTCTGGCAGGGACCCAGGTTGTCTTCCAGCCTCAGCATCCCCTGCATGCCCTGGAGTGCTGGGGTAGGGAGAGGAGGGCCTGAAAGATCGATCTTTCCTGAGCTCCTCCTACGACACTTGCTGGGCTTTGGAAGGAGGGGCCCAGGCAGGCACCTTTGTTCCTGGTGGTGGACATGGCTCTGGTCTCTTCCAAGGTGGGCTGTGTTGCCCTCTTCCTGGCTCCTGGGGAGGCCTTGTCTACTTCACTAGGCCCCTGGTGAAGCCTAGGCCATGGTTGGGGCCCTCTGGTCCCCCTAGCACTGCATCTGGGAGCCAGGAAATGGGTCACTGCAGCCCAGGAAGCCCCTGAGCACTGTGTCCGGGGACCTGGTCCTTCTGGGCCAGGCATGTTGGGGCAGCGGTGACTGTTTGCCTGATCCAAGCTGGGCTCCAGGTAAGCGCAGTTACCTGGGAGGGCTGGGCCAGGAGACCTGGCAAGCCGCCGGGCCTTGTGCTGCAGATCAATGGGTTCCGCATCCTGGGGCCTCTTTTCACAAGCTTCCCATAAATTATAGCTCCTGTTTCCATCAGGATCAGCTCCCAGCCGGGGGATAACACTCTGTAACCCAATCCACTTGGAAGTGGGTTAAATCCAACCTTTGTCATCTTCCAGCCTGCTAAAGACTCAGCATAGAGGGGCGGGGGGAGCCATCTGCAGAATTCACTAACAATTCCATGCTTGGGCCCTGCAGCCCTTAGGGTCCAGTGTGTGTTGGGGGGAGGTGGTCCAGGCAGTGTAGACACCAAAGGGGTACCAGGGTTGGAACGAGAGCCAAGTGGCAGCATCATGGGTGTGGGGGAAGAAGAGGAGGAAAAGGAGGAGGAGGAGGAGGAGGAAGAGGAGGAGGAAGAGAA
>NW_022900935.1:60862772-60891771 GCF_012274545.1 Fukomys damarensis
GGGAGGAGGAGGGGGAGGAGGAGAGGAGGTGACTTCTTGCCAATGTTGGCATCACGCTGCCTTCCGGACCAAGGTGTGGCCACCGGGGTGCGGGGTGCGTCACGTCATTCCAGATAGCAGAGCTTCCTGGTAGCTGGGGGTTAACCCTTCCCTGCCAGGCCTTGGCATCGCTGTTTCTCTTCTAAGGAAATTTTTCTGCACCATAAACACACTGTGTTTCTGTTCTTTCCTTTGGCTTTGTGTTGTTATTGTTGGCTGGTGTCAACTCTATACTGTTACTTATTGTCAAGTAAATGGGACCAGGAAGCTGAAAGGGAAAATGCAGCCTTCCCAGGTTTCCTAGCATTTCCTCTTGGGTCCCTTCAGGGCTTGTCCCCACATGTGCACGGCAAGTCATTTAATTATCAGAGGTACAGAACATGGTTTCAGGGTTGTGTATTCCCCATAGAGAGGATGTTTAATTCTGCCCTTTTCACTGGAAATCAAATCTCAGGGATGGCCCATAATTACCACTTTCATGGCTTTTTGGAGTAGGGGGGCCCATAACTAACCAAGCCATGTTGGCAGCAGCTTTTGGAAAGCAAGGGCCGGTGTGGATCCCACTGCCCTGGCTGCACCTCACAGCTCTGAGACATGGGCTGGTTGGATGCCAGCTTCAACCTGGGAGCTTGCTGTCTTCATATCAATTTTTGGATCCACTTGCTTTTCGGCTGTTTTTGTCTTCAGTAAGTCACAGTGAGGCAGTGTGTGTGTGTGTGTGTGTGTGTGTGTGTGTAAATGTCTCCAGATAGCTAATTTCAGAAGACAATTAGCCAGGGTGAATCTCTTCTCTAGCATTTCTGGAGTTGCCCGCAAAACCATAAAAGGACCACAGCATATAAGACATCTCATGGACTGAAAATGCCACCTGCTGCTTAGCATATGGTCCCTTCCCCGGTCCCACAGGTGCACCTGTACCCCAGGAGTGGGCTCTGTTTCCTTGGGCCAGCCTGAATGAATCTGGGAGATGGGCCGTTTCCCCTGGCTGACCCAGCTACCTTAGCTGGTGACTACTCATCCTGCCAACTGCTAGTTCAAGTGCCCATTTCTTCTAGAACCTTCTGGTTGCTCAGGACAGCCAACAGGGCTGTCACTGTTTTGATCCCCAGGCCTCAGTCTTCCTCCCGTGGTTCTGGCCAGTCCTGACCTGCCCTCTCCATGGTCCATCCCTGGGTAGCCGTCCAGTGAGCTGATTAAGGTGGCACGGAGAAGCCCACCTTGTGGGTGACATGGGTGTCTGTTGAGCAGCCTCCTGTGCTCTGGGGCCCCCGCCTGTGGCTCTTTGGGGGCGCTCAGGGGTTCTGGTCACTGGCTTAATGCTCCCCTGTGGCTGGCTCAGGTCTGTGTGTGGCTGTTCTTGGCTGTGTACTGGGGTCCAGCATGGATGCAGGGACTCCTCGAAGACTCAGAACAGAAGGGCTTACATGGAAGGAACTTTTTACACAGATGATAGAGTAGCTGAAAAGCCAGTGGGAGACAGAGAAGCCTCCGGGGCTAATATAGGCAGTGTGGGGCTTATCCAGCTCTTTAGAGACAGGAACGAGTGTGCAGGGAGCCTCAGGTTGCATCCTCAGAACCACCACCCAAAGGAAAAAAAAACTGTAAAATTTATAATTTGTTAGTCTCTTTTGTTCTAAATAATGATGATCTTATTATACATATTATATATTGTCAGCCCTTAAATTATAAAGCTGTTATCAACTATCATAATTGTCACAAAATCCAGGAAAGTATCACTAGACTGACTCCCTATCGTGTCTCCAAAGGTAGCATTTTTCATCCTTTTTTTGGCACTACTTTATATGAGGATCTTGTGATATTATTTTCCACTGAGAGAATAGGAAGTTGAGTGATCAAGTTTTACTCTTCATTTTTGGTAGCTGGGATGCCTACATAAATGGAGGTTAGCTGGATGCATTGGTGCACACCTGTAGTCCCAGCTACTTGGGAGGCTGAGGCTGAAGGATCACAAGTTCAAGCCCACCTCAGGCAACTTTGGAATGGCCTGTCTCAAAACAAAATCAGCTGGGCATGGGCTACACCCTGTAATCCCAGCACTTGGGATGCCAAGGCAGGAGTACTGCCACAAGTTTGAGGCCAGCCTGGATTACATAGTGAGTTCAAGGTTAGCCTGAACTACTTAGCAAAACTTGGTCTAAAAAGAAAACAAAAAATGAAAAGGTTGGGAAATTTGTCCAGAGGTACTGGGTGGAGGTTAACAGCTTGTGGTGTGGCATTGCTACATCGTGTGTGTGTGTGTGTGTGTGTGTGTGTGTGTGTGTGTGTGTGTGTGTGTGTTTGTGTTTGTGTGTGTGTGTGATCCAGGGCCTTATGCCTGATAGGCAAGCACTGTACCACTGAGCAAATCCTCAACTTCGGCTACAATTTCTTGTCCTACACTTACAAGCTTTCTCCTAAGCTGTGTTTGATACGATTCCCATCAAGCAAGCACCAGCGAGGGGTGAGGCCTTTCTAATGGACCGGGTGCATCACTGTTTTACTTCTGATCGGTGAGACATTTTATTTTGACTTGGCACAGAAGAGACCCGAATCCCTCACTTACAACTTACCTCTGATGGTTGGAATAATTTCCATAGATTTGCTCCTGGCTCCAAGTATTTCAAACCCTGCTGCTCCCCACTGCCCACATTTCTCTGGCGCCGGGCGCTGCAGGACATGTTCATGTCTGATGGTTTTGGATTCTGCACGGTAGTTGGAACTGGATCTGGGCGAGGAGCGAGCGTTCCTGGAATCTGTTTCTACCTTGGGATGCCGAGCAGTCACTGAGCTACACATGGAAATAGCTGGGAATGACATAAATATGCCCCCACTCAAGCCAAGCTAAATACATCTCCAATTCAGCTTCTCCTTGGCAGGAGTCTCCAGATGCTAGCCACCCTTCACTGCCATCTCAGCCAGGAGAAGGTGTGCAGGGCAGGAACTCGCAGTAGAAATAAACTGTGACTTTAACCAATTGTAGTTCAAATATTGTCCATCTTGTGAAGGTTATGAAGAGCTTTTGGGCATGTGGACGTGTTGCTAGGGCCCTCTGAGTGCCCTGAGAAGGACCCATGCGGGTGAAGTGTCCTTGGTATGGTAGAACAATTAGCACTAGCGATTAGGCAGGGGTCTCCCGCTGCCCCAGATCGGAGGCTTGGAGGCAGGAAATCTTGTTACCACAGATCAGGGGCCAGGGTCCCTTCTGGGAGCTGGGACAAGCAGGAGCTGAAGTCACAGCAAAGACCAGTCCTGCTGCGGGGACACTTTCCCAGGCGGACGGGGGTGACCTCTCTGGCCTCTCCCTGCTCCCACCTTCCCATCTCCCTCCTAGTCTTCAGCACCGTGGCACCTGGACCTGCAGCCTGCAGTGGGCAGCTCCTCTGCCACAGCAAGACAGGCAGGGAGGTGAGGGGCGGAGGGCGGCCAGGCAGGACCAGGGCTGCTGTCTCCCCACCTCCACATGCCTCGGGGCCTGATCCGGTAGGATGGGCGTCCCTGTAAGAGGACAGAGATATCAAGACCCCTACCTCTCCACGGACTGTGGATGGAGAAAGGCCTCGAGAGGACACAGTGAAGGAGAGAGTGGCACATGGACCTTGGCCTCTCGGCCTCCATAACTGTGGGGAGATGAATTTCTGTTGTGGCGCCCCCCAGCGTGGGGTATTCTGTTACAGCAGCCTGAGAGGACCGGGGACACCACCTGAGTGGGTGCTGGTCGTGCTCGGAAAGTCTGTCTCATCTGAGGAAGCCACGGATGGGCTGTGGACACAGAGCTGTAGTTCCTGGAGTCTCCTTCCAGCTCTGCATTCTTTAAAAAGTATCTTTTGAGCTGCGTGATTTGGATCTTAAGTGTCCCCCAAAGACCCAATCAGCAGCATATGGCATTACTACTGGGAGGCAGGGCTAGCGAGAGGCCTTTAGGTCACCGGGAGCGGGCCCTTGAGGGGGACACGGGCACCCCAGCCCCTTCTGTCTCCGTCTTTGCTTCCCAGTGACAGCTTTGGTCCATGTCACATTCCCTGCCCTGATGTTCTGTGTCCCTGTGAGGGCCCAGAACAGTGGAGCCGAGGGACCATGGAAATCCAAATCCAAAGAAATCTTTCTTCCTTTGAAGTCAGTTTTCTCAGGTATTTTGTTATAGGGACAATTGATGAATGCACCTGCTAAATGCCAGGTACAGTAGCAAGAACTACTGGGTATAGTGGTGGGCAAGCAGTTCCCTTCTTTCTTGGAGCTTCCCTTTTAGGTGAAGTACACAGAAAGCAAACCCATCCATCCATCCATCCATCTACTTAAAAAAATCATGTGGCACTGAGTGCTGTGCAAAGAATTAGGATACAGTGGTTTGGTAGGAAGTGGCTGATGGCTGTTCAGATTGGTGGTGAGAGGTCACAGAGAAGGTGACAGAAGACAGAAAGGAGCCAGCCATGCAAAGATCTTGGGGGAGCAAGCTTGCAGGTTCCAGAAACAGCTGGAGCCGGGCAGGGGAGAGGAAGGGAGTGCCGGTCAAAATGGAGGCTGGGACAAGATTAAGCATCCTTTCCCTTAACCTCAGTCATTTCATCCATAAAAGGAGGAAGATGTATTACCCCCAAAAGTTGCTAGTGCCCAGGACAGCGTCTGGAATATCAAAAGCCTTCAATAGGTGACAGGGTACTATTGCTCTTAGCACATTTTAACTCCCTGGAATAATGGGGCTGTCCTTGCTGTGTTTTGCAAATTTTCATTCATCGTTTGGAGTTTGCTTCTTACATTTAGGCACTGTTGCATTTAAAACAGCTTCAGGATGTTGGACTGATTCACACTCACAAAGTTCGCAAGAGCCAGACAACCACGAGGTCAGTGCCATGAAAAGTACGGCTGTCCATAGGGCTGGGACATTTGCTGTGGTCAGGGCACATTTGTCCCTAGAGAAACATCTGCTTGGGGAACTGAGTCAACAGCAGAGTGGCCAGGGATGCAGTGTGTAGCCCTGAACACTAGTGAGATCCAAGGGTCCCTCAGGCCTCCTGAGAGCCTTCCCTCCACAGCCACGGTGAGGGTCCTGGGGATGGGGAGCTAACCGTTATGGGAACGGGACAGTTTTCTCCTTGTTCTCAAAGCCCTGCTCCCCACTGCCCGCCCACACACACCAGAGCTTCTCCCCTGGGGGCGCGGCTGGGCCACTATGGGGCCCGGGTGCCTGGAGAATGCTGGTCACGGGCAGGGGAGGCTGGCCGGCCCGACCCCTGCGTTTCCTGTCCTCTGACCTCTGGCTGTGTGTTTCTCTGCATCTCACTTTCTGGCCCCTTCAGTTTGGTTTCTTTGGAGGGCGAGAGCCCAACCCACGGGCTGACTTTGTGAGTCCCTCGCTCTTGCATTGTCCTGATGATTCCTGCTGCGGGTTGGTGGGCATCTTCCTGGGGAAGGTTCGTCCCGGAGCAGGCTCTCCCGGAGCCTTTGATTTTGTACCTCTTGTTGGCGACTCACTGTGTGTGACTCCGAGGCCCGTGGGCTGGGCTGACCTGAGCAACTCTGTGTAAATACCAGACTGGAGTCCTGCATCTTTCTCCTTGGTCGCTCCACTGTCGGGCATTTCTGGAGGCTGAGGCCTTGCTTGGCTGAGAGCTGAGAGCTGAAGGAGCCGTGGATCAGCCCTTCTGTCAGCCCAGTCTCAGAACCTGTTGCCTCTTCAGACGATGAGTTCAGTTTGAATTTCAGATAAGCAAGAATTCATTTTTAGTATGAATATGTCTCACAAAACCTTTGGAGCACACTTAAGCCTCAAATTTATTTGTTGATTATCTGAAATGCAAATTAAACCAAGTGTCCCGTGTTCTCCCTGGTGCCTCTGCAGGGAGGCACTCGGGGAGGGGAGCTGCAGACCCTCAGTGAGCGCTGATGTCTCATGGGAGACGTGGCCACCTGGCTGTTGGAATGCCAGCTTCCGGTGCAGGCGGAACAAACATATGGATGTGCCGATCTTACTGTCCCCATCTGTGAGCCTGATACCCACTGGGCTCACCGCAGAGAGAGGGGCCTGGCCACATGGGTCACCTCTGAATCCATGGCTTCTTCAATCGTGTCTGGCATAGACTAGGTGTTTGATAAATATATATATATACATTTTTTTTAATATATTGGGGATTCAACTTGGGACCCTGCGCTTTTGAGGCAGGAGGCGGTTGATAAATATTTTCAAGCAACCATATTTTGTAGACATGGAAACTGAGGCCCAAGAGATGAAACCCTTCCCATAGTAAGAGCAAGTGGCAGCCTTGTCCCCTCTCTCTGCTCCCACAGACACACCTGGGCCCGGTAGGCAGCAGCACCTTTGGGGGCTTTCTCCAGCTTCTGGCCCCGTGGTGGACACAGGCCAAGGGGTTACCTGCTGGGACCAGGGTGTGTGGCATTGTGTAGCTGGGCTTGCCTTTCATGGGAGATGCCCTCCACTTTACCACGGGGTGGAGAAGGGTCCAGCACCCTGCTTTCCAGGCTGCCAGCTCTGCTGAGATAGTGTTTGATCTTCTGCAGGACCAGGATCAGAAGGCAAAGGATTTTTGCCTTATGGGTGAATAAACTGAATTTTGCAGTTGGTCTAATCTGTAGCTCCAGGTGTTGGCCCCTTAAGGGTGGGAAAGATCACCAGTGCTGGGGGCTGGGGCTCTCCTGGAGGGTCTCGGCTGGACTCACCTCCCCCACGCACACTTGTGCAGCAGCCAGGGGCCACATTATCTCCTTATCTCTGAGTCCTTGGCAGGTGGCTGCGAGATAAGCCTGGAATCCGCTCTTCACGCCCACCTGCGCCCTTGACTCTGATCAACCTGCTTCTGTGAGCAAACAGGGAGAAGGGGCTGGCGACCACGTGTCCTGGAGCCCCCATCCCAAGCCCCAAGCCCAGAGAAAGGGCAGCCAGAGCAGAGACAGGGCTTCCCCGGCCAAGGGTCCCCAGGAGCCACCTCCTTTCCTGAGGGGCTGTCGTGAGCTCTTGAGAAAGAACTGGGCATTGATTTTTGTCTGTGGACCGTCTTGTGTCAATATTGAAGACGGATGTTTGTGCACAGCGAGTTCTCACAGGGCCTGCTGGTAGAGGCCGGCTGTCCAGGCCCCGGGCTTTGTCAGCGCAGGAAGAGAGTGTGGGGACGGCGGGAACAGAGTCGCCTCCCACCCAGGATGGAGAAGCTGTGGGGGACCCCAGCGGGTTTGAGGATAGGGAGCAATGCTCAGAGGAGGCCGACGCGGTGCCCGGGCCTCCCGGCCATCAAGATGATGACAATAATGCAACAAATCCGGAGTCCTTTTAGCTACGCGATGCCTGGCCAACCATTTCAACCCTTTATTTACCAGGTTCTGTCATAAAAATGTGGTGAAAGAAAACAGTGAAAAGGCCTCCACTCTGAGAGACTTTGCTTTCTTGTTTTCGGGACCCCCACACCACGCGCCTGGGGGAAACCCCGTGGGTAGGCACTGGGCTTCCAGATGCATGGCCAGGGCGCGGGGGGTGGGGGGGCGTGCGCGTGTGCAGAAATGGGGCGTCAGTCAGGACAGCGCCACTGTCCTTGGGGTCCTGGAGGGAGACGCGCCCCAGGGTCCCTGGGGCTCCCTGCTTCTCTCCAAGGCCAAGGGCAGGAGAGCCTCGCCTGCCTGTGTGGGGCGTGCTTCCTCCGGCTTTCTGGGCTGCGTTTTCTCTCCGTTTGCAATGCTGGCAGCCCGTGGGGCTTCCAGGCTCACTGGAAGCGTGTTTTTTGTTTTTGCTTTTTGGTACCGGGGATTGAACGGGTCCTTGTGCTTGTGAGGCGGGCGGCGGAACCACTGAGCCAAATCCCCAGCCCATGGAAGCGTGCTTTAATGTTGTAGCCTCGACCTCGTAGGTTTTGCTGGTGCTTGTTACCAGCCTGGGGTTCTTGAACATTTATGAACCCGTCTTTGTCCTGAGCCAGGCCAGCGGACGTGAGGAGAGGGGCTCTCAGCAGCCGTTGGTGGGACTCGCAGGGAGGAGCCCCCCAAATCCTGACTGTTTTCCTGGGATGGGGGAAACTGCCCGTTTTCCCTTAATGTGTCCTCCCTCAAGGGCCAGGAGGGATCTGGCTTCCCTAAATTAGGAGGGAGTGGAGTAAAACTCCCGGGGCCTTTTTGGGGGGCAGCAGTGCTGGGCCATTGCTTGAATGGCCTCGGTTAGAACTCATATTTTATTAGACAGCTCCAGCCCGGAGCAGTCTAATTATAGTCCCTGCACCCGGGGTGGTGTGCGTGGCTAATATAATAACAATGTTGTAGAATATAATTATTCTAATAACATCATATTTTTGAATGTTTATTTTGTGCCAGACTTCTCCCTTTCTTGTTAATGCCAAGGGCTTCTGATATGTAGCCTCACTTGTGTAACATTTAAAAGTCATTTTTTAAACTGATATATCAAAGTTATTCTTGTTTGGGGCAGTGCTGGGGATCGAATTCAGGGCCTCCCACATGCCAAGTGCTGGCTCTGCTACTCCGCCGTAGCCCTGGCCCAAAACTGAGGACCGTGGTGTGATATTCAGTTGCACGTCTACATTATTCCACTGTGTAATGTTCAAATCGGGCAAGCTTACCCATCCTGAAACATTTATCAATCTTTTTTTTCTTTGGTACTGGGGATCAAACTCGGGACCTTGCACTTGCGAGGCAGGCGGCAGCGCCACTTTTCATCGGGCCTTTATGGTGAGCATGTCCCAGACCCCTTCTCCTAGCTCTTTTCACTGCCTCTCAATGACCTTGGAGGAAACAGCAAAGTCTCCACCCCCAGGGATACCACGAGGAAGCTGGGATCAGAGAGGGAGCATCGCAGTCCGTGTGCCGGGGCTCTCTCTGTATTTGGACCCTGACCTCTGATTGCTGAATTTCCTGCCTCCCAAGTCTCAGAGGATTCCCACCATTTGGTCCTAACTCCAGACAGCAGTTTCATAGGGTGTCCTCTAGCTTCTGAATGTCTTCTTTTTTCTTCTCATTTATTGAACTCATTCTGCAGTCCAGGCGGGCCTCAAGCTCACAGCGATCCTCCTGCCTCAGCCTCTCAAATTCTGGAATTACAGGCGTGTGCCACCATGCCTGGCCAGAATGTTTTATTTTCAAATCACTTAAAAATAACTCAGTTCTCTACTGGAATGCAGAGTCATTAAATGTCTTGGATGCAGGCCTGGGGCTGATCCCCCGGGTCTCTTCCGGGGATGGCAGGCGTGCCGAGAGAGTGCCTGGGATCTCATTTCCTCTCCCTTCCTTGTAAATGGAGCACATTTTGCATTTTCTCTGTGCCAGGGGCTGCCTGGCACCAGATGCCCATTTTGGGAAATGAGAATAAATAAACAGTGCAAATAAGATACAAACTCCACCCCAGAAATCAGAAACACATGCTCTTTTTCTCCTCACTGGTTCTACACCCTACATGGATGGGGGGTGGCGAAGGGGTCAGATGCCCTGGGGGTGGGCCTGCATGGATCCTCTTGCTTGCACTTTAGCCTGGAAGCCAGGGGGGAGGGGTTCTGGCTGGCCCTGGGGAGGACAGGGTAGCTTCTGGCCCTGGCACCCCTGTAGTGTGAAGGCACAGCGGAAATTGACTCAGTGCACAGGAATGCTTGGCCCTGTCTTCCCGGCTGGGCTGGCCATGCCTCACCCTGTGGTTTCCATACTGGAGGCAACCTGGACTTAAGGATATGGTTGCCCATTGCTGACACCACTCAGCCCTGGATAGCTGCATGGCCCAGCGATTCAGTGATGGCACGCATGTGGGCTGTGGGGCAGAGGGCGGAGACTGTCATTGTCACGGCCTGCAGCATGCCTCCAGGTTGATTGAAGGGTTCACTGCCATCAGTGGTGAGGGGACCTGAGGTTGGAGACGGGACCCCCAGATTTGCTCCTCTGCCCCTCAGGAACAGAGCCTGGGAGTAGGGCCTGCACCCCCAGCCACCCCAGCCCTGGGCAGCCTGCGTGAGCCACACTCCAGGTCCCCCTCTTTTGGGTTTAAGGGAACCGTTAGTTCTGGGAGCCAGACATAGGCCCTTCCCCACCACCCAGGTTTGTGGCCCTGGGCAGCCTCTGTCCAGCAGGGCAGGTTCAGAATCTGAGTTCCTGGCCTGCTCTGCGTGGCTGAGCAGTGAGCCAGGCGTTAAATCAGTCAGTGGGCGCTGGGGGGAGGGTGCTGGCAGACCCCCTCCATACGTGGTCACAGCATAGCTGACGTGGGCCTGGGGTCCTGCTGGAGGATCCAGCTGCTGCTGACTGATGGGGAGCACCTGCCTGCTGGGCTTCGAGGGTGACTGAAGGAGCACTAAGCCGTTCAGCTGTCCCTCCTCAGGGCCCTCCCCCACCCAAGCTGGACGCTCCCATCTGCCGCTGACAGTGTTGCTTTACATCGTGAGTGAGCTCAGCTAAAATGGGGCGCTTCCTGGAATTCCCCCAGCTCCAGAGGATGCGTAAGCTTAGAAGTGACTGGCGCTCTGCCTGTATCAGTTCCTTGGTACCCATTCTGCCGTTGGTTGCTGAGTCCTTTGCCAAATCCAGTGTCCTGCAGATGTGGGGTCTGTGTTACACCCTGGGAAGCAGGGTAGGATGGGAGGTGTGCGGGACCTGCCTCAGCTCTGGAGCCTTCAGAAACCAGCATGGCTGCACCCACTGTTTCCTGGTCCCAGTGTAGGAGTGGGCTTGTGGGAGGGATGCGTAGATGGGCAGGGTTGTGGGTGGATGGGTGGATGGGCGGTGGAGGATGGGTGGTGGATGGGTGGTGGATGGGTGGAAGGATAGCTAAGTGGACGGTGAATGGATGGTGACGGGTGGGTAGATGAATGATGGCTAGATAGGCAGGTGGATCAGTGGACAGATGGTGAAGAGTAGTGGGTGAGTGGGTGGGTGGATGAGTGGGTGAGTAGGCCGGGCCCATGTGGCTGGGTGTGGGTGGCTGTGTGGGTAGATGCGGCAGGACTTCGGCATTCTGGGGAGGAGTCTGCAGCAAGGGTGGCTGTCGGACAGCGGCGACTGCAGGGAGGCATCTGATGCTAGCCTGGGCCCGTGTCTTACTGGTGGGGTTGGGCATGTCCTTGCTGGGCTAGCCTGGAGAGTCCTTGAGCTCCCTGAAGGATGGCTGCATGGCTTTGCCAGGTTGGGGGCACCATGGCCTGGCAATAGGAAGGCAGCTGCAGGTGCCCTTGTTTGGCCCCTCCCGGCAGCAGCCTTTGGCATTTGCTCAGCTTAGCACCTTGCAAATCTCACCGAGCTGGGACCTGCCTGCTGTTGGCCTCTCCAACCAGCAAGTGCTGGCCAAGGGGTGTGGTGTGTGCAGGAGGCGGCGTGTGCAGTGCACCCATGTGGGGCTCTGTTGTTCTCTCCTGGGGAGGGGAAAGAACAGCTCAGCATGCTCCTCCACATCCAGCCTGGCTCTCTCCAGCCCTTGGAGACGAGAGGGCTGGGACGGGGATGCCCACGGGTCACAGACCCTGGTGCAAGAAAACTGTTCTAGGAGAGACTGGCCTGGGCCTGGCTGAGCTCCAGCCCATTTCCCTCTGCAGACTGCCACACCAGCAAGGACGCTTGAGCCCGGCCCAGATCTCCAGATCTCAGAGTCTCAGTGGAATCGGCTCCTAATCACTGTGTGGCCTCAGGCATTGGCTGTCTTATCTTTGAAGCCAGGTAGTGGTGGTTGGGGTAGGAATTGTGCAAAGGGTTTGGCCCAGTGCCTGCATCCAGGTGAGTGGCTGTGACCACTCCAGGGTACAGGTCTGCTGGTCTGGAGTTACCTGGTTCTGGAGCCCTGGCAGGTGCAGAAGTGACACACACGTGTTAAGTACCCACCAAGTGGGACAGCCTCGGTGACCTTGAGTGACCTTTGCCTTTTGTCTGCCTTTAGGAGTCACACGGACCTCTAGTGGCCGTCTCCGGAGGCTTGGCGACCCAGCGGGCCCAGGTGAGTGGCTTGCTTGGCCTTGGCCCTTTCAGACTTGAATCTCCACTTGGCATTTCTGGAGGGCAGAAGCTCTTGCCCACTGCCCAGGGAGACAGCAACTTTGATGGTTCCATAGATAAGTGTCTTCCAGGCCTGTTGACACAGCTCTGCTAGAGACAGCTCCTCTGGGATGGGGGCCACCCACCGCTATGCATAGGACACCTAGGCAGAGGCGAGAGACAGTGGGAGGTGGGTATGGTGGGGGGGGCTGTTTCCTGGTGCTGGGGGCTGGTTGTGCCTCGGAAGGGTAGCTTTGTCTGTGGCTGCTCCGTGCTGAGTCCGTGTCCAGGGTCTCCTCAGCTGGCTCACTGTCACCTAGTGGGGTAGACAATGCCCCGCGGCTGGAGCAAAGACTTGGCGCCATCCAGGGCTACATCAGTGGCCCCTAATGAGGCGTCACACATAGTTTTTGGGTGTTTTTGTGTGTTTGAAATTTTTCCTCAATAACCAGCGTGTGTGTGTGGGGGGGGAGTGGCCAGACACTGTCCAGTCGAGCTTTGGGATGCCAGGAGCAGGAGCTACCTCTCCTGGCATGGAGAATGCTTGCCAACCCCACGGTCCAGCCCAGGCAGAGTAGAGGGACAGCAGGGGATGGGGTTGGTTGGGGGCTCTCCCTCCTTTGACCCCAGGTCTGAGCCTGTGTGTCCTCCCCATGAGCATCCCCAGCCCTGCAGATGTGACCATCACAGGCTCCTCTGTCCTGGAGCCCACCTTGTCACTTCTGGCCAAGCTGGGGCACACGTGTGCATTCTGGTGGCCTCTATTCAGCGAGGACATTGAGTCACAGAGATGCAGGGGTTGGGCTCCCATGAGAAACAGTATGCTCCTGTGTCGGGGACCAACTGGGTGCCAGACCCCAGCTTGGATGGGGGAGATATGGGCTCAGAACAGCTGCTCTAGACGAAGAGACAGAAGCTACAGAAGGACACAGCAGAAACCCACACCAATAAATGGTGAGTCAGGGCTGTCACGAGACCCAGGGCTCCAGCTCACCCTCCTCCAGCTGTCCCGGTCCCTTGAGGAGTCCTTGGGGACAACGGGCAAGACCCAGGACGCCCCAGACCAGCCCTGCCCTGTGGAACAGCTAGCGATAGCACCCCATCTGCCCCGTCTGGGAGGGCGCACAGCCCATAGCCACATGTGCCTGTTGCCCATTCGAAGTACACGTTTTGCGCATTTCTTTTATTCACTCATTCACTTGCAGAGAGCTAATTTATTTATCAGCTTGTGGCCAGTGGCTGGGAAAATGGCGTCCTGGTCCACGCTGGGCCCCGGGATTCTGTACCAGCAGGGTCCCTGATCCCAGTTCCGGGGTCAAGCCTTGCCGCCGGTCCTCCAGGGCTTCGGGCTGTCTGGCTGTGGCCTTCGTTCATGTGAGGAGGATGGCTCTGTGCAGGGCGTGAGGAAGGGTGAGGATGTGTTACTGCGGGCGTGTAGAATATGGTGTGGGCTGCTGCGCGATGCACAGGCTGTGATGGCCACAGGCACAGAGACTGGGTGTGGGGAGGGGAGGCCCCTGGGTCTGCTGAGTGATTCAGCACCCGTGGCTAAGAGGCACTCCGCCCACGGCAGCCCAGCCAGCCGCCACCGCTGGACAGCCCAGCTGCTGCTGTGTCTGGGGCACTTTGGCTTTGAGCTGTCGGCCTCTCCACCCCTACTTCTTGCTGGCCAGCCTCAGTGCAGAGGGCTGGTGGGGCCCAGCAATTTGCAGGGGGCAGGTTGCAGGGGGCGGCATCCTGAGCCGCACGGACAAAGCCTGCTTCTGCCTGTTGCCTTCCTGGGCTCAGCCCGGCCAGTTCTGTGCCGTCAGCACTTGGCAGGGAGGCTTTGGCTGGCTTGGACGCCTAAGGCATAATTTGCCAAAGCCCAAAGCTACAAGCTGGTGATCTGGGTTTTGCCCGGGGCTGCCTGCTGACACACACAGTCCTCTCTCCGGGGCCGCCTGGCTCCGGCCAAGACACCCTTTCCTCTCTTCTCGCCTCCCAAGCCCTGCCTTGCTCTGCTGTGATCCAGACAGGGGGCTGTCTTGGGCCCCAGCCTCCCAATCACCCTGGCCAGTCTGTGGAGGATCCTACACCATCTCCTCCCCAGGAGGGCAGTGGACCACTCCACGGTTCTTCTTCCTGGGTCTCACATCCTTGGAGTTGAGTTTGGGCCTAGGCCAGGAATGGGCACTTGGGGCAAAAGCCACAGTCACACAATGACACAGCCAACCCTTTGGTGAGGTCACTCACTCTCCTTCCTGATGTTTTAAAATATAGAATTGTTGGACATATGAAAACACATAAAGAATAAAATACCAAGCCAGATGTGGTGGTATACACCTGTCACCCCAGTACTTGGTGAAGTCGATGTAGGAGAATCCTAAATTAGAGCACAGCATAGGCAACTTAAAGACCCTCCTCAAAATAAAAAAAATAAAACAAGGGTTGGGGAGGTAGCTCAGTGTGAAGGCGCTGGATTCAATCCCCAGTACAAAAGAAAGAAAGAGGAAAAGAATAGCGAGACACCTAGATACCCACTCTCCTGCCTAAGCAACGGGGCATTATAGGTGCAGCCGAAGCCCCACAACCCTCTCCAGCCCACCCTGCTCCTCTGACTTTGCCTCTGGCCCTTTGGGGATGGCTGAGCTGGGCCGTCCTGTGCTTGAATAGTCTGTGTCGCTGGTAGGGCCTCCTGTAGGGTCAGCGTCACATAACTGCTGTGCTCCTGGGTCAGCTCCGCTTTCTGCTTGTTCATCCAAACTGGCGGCCCTGAGATTCAGCCACAGGGTTTCGTGCAGCTCTGGTTCACACGTGGACTCAGGCCAGCAGTTCCACGCGGGAGTGGCTTATCCATTGCTTGGCCTGCCAGTGGGGGGTTGGTTCTCTGTCACAAACGCCAGTGTGTGTGTGTGTGTGTGTGTGTGTGTGTGTACGTGTGTGTGCCCCCAGATGGACTGGCCGGGCTAGACGGATGCCACCTTGGTGCTTCTGAATGGCCTTCCGGTTTGTTCTCCCACACTTGCCCCCTTTCTACTTCCCAGATGGCAGTCCTAGCAGACCTTTGCCCTGGTTCCCACACGCGCACAGTGTTTCCTGGTTACGCCGAGTATCCCTACCCCAGGCTGGGTCCCTGGAGCCTCTTCCTTCTGTGCCAACACCCAGTGTGTCTCCTCCAGGGGTCCTGCTTCTCCACCTGCTGATACCGTCGGGGTCTGTGGCTTCCTCGCCAGCCCCGCCGTCACTCCCAAGCAGTCACTCCCCAAGTCCGCGTCCATCCAGAACCTGGAACTGACCTGACCTGCAAACAGACTCTTTGCAGAGGCAATCAGTTAAAGACCTTGAGATGAGGTCATGCTGCGTTAGGGAGGGTCCTGAGCTGCAGCCACAAGCCGCGGGTCTCCTGGCAAGGATTCTTTCCTGTAGCCCTTGTGAGATCCCAGCTCTGCACTTTGGACTTCTGGCCTCCGGAACTGTGAGAGAGTCACATCCTACGTCCTTGAACTCAGTTTGTGGTATTTGGTTACCACAGCCGCAGGACACCCACGTACCTGCCCCCAGCTGTTGGGACAGACAACCCTTCCCATGGAGGAATCTCATTCTGTGGTTACTGGAAGGCGCTAAAGACCTCTCCCCTCTTGGCCAAGCTCCTGGGGCTGGTGACCCTCCCGCTTCCTGCTGCCCTTCCTCCCTTGATTGCACCTCTGTAAGGCCACCCTGTTCCACCCAGCCTAAGACTGGTGACACTCGGATGTCACTGCTTAGCTGCCACCGTGGCCAGCAGACAGCAGGTGCCCAGAGGGCAGGGCTGTCACACTGCTCCCGCTGTTTGCCAAGGCTCCATGCACGTGTGTCAGCCACGTGAGCAAACCATGGCTCCTGGAGGCAGTCGGGAGGAGAAGGGCCCCGGGGTCTTACTGCCGGGACCTTGGCTTCTTCTTTCTTCTGCCACCCACTGGTGCCCACGCTCCCTTCTGGAGAACCAAGGCTATCAGGCTGGAAGTCCCAGCACTGACCTTAACCTCTGCCTGCCTAGTACCCCCAGGTTGCCAAGATCTTGTCACCACCGCCTCCACCCCGCCACACGTGCACACGTTAGCCTTTGAATGGGCTGCCACGGTGCTGGCCATGTCCTGATCAGGTCTCCACCGTCCCTCCTTGGACACGAGTATCCTCATCCCCACACTCTCTCACTACCACCGTCCCTCCTGTACAGGGCTGATTTATCAAGTGCCTCTGGCCGGGGACGGGGCCAATGGCTCCTTCCACCTAACCACGGTATGTGCATCAGTCCTGGTCACAGCCCTCTCAGGACAGAGCCCTTGTCCCACCCCTCATCAAGACTCAACACTGAGCCCTGGCCGCTGGCACTGATGCTTCCCAGCCTGGCCCTAACCCCTCTCCACCTTTGCCCTTCTGCCTTCCCCCTTCCTGACCCAAGAGCTCTACCTTGGGATGGTCGCCTTATTGTCAGCCCCGGAGGAGTTCTCTCCACAAAGCAGTTCTCTCAGTCTTCTGGTCCCTGCTGGGCTCTGGGATGAAGTGGGTTCCTCTTGTCACCTCCCCTTGGCAGGCCGGCCTTGGTTGTTTCTGTCTCCTCTCCGCTGCTCGGTGGCCTGAAGCCGGCTGATGTGCTCTTCCGGTGCTCCACTGCCGAATTGGATTTAGGAAGAGTTTGGGGAGAATTGGCCAAAATGCTAGTTTAAAATAGAAATATCGGCCTTCTTTTGCTTTTACCGAGACGTAGCTCTTCTCTTTGTTTGCCTTCTGGGGAAGCAAGTTATAGCGGAGACCGCGTCTACAGGGAGGAAGAGAAAGGAACAAAGAGAGGTCTGGGAAAATTGGGTAGACACTGGGTACTTCCAGCTACGTATTTAAATTTAAATTATGGACGTAAGTGAAAAGTTCTGCTCCTGGGCGGCACTGTCCCTCCACACAGGCTTGCTAGCCACGCGTGGCTGCCATACTGAAAAGTTCTTGGAGGAGGCCCTGTTCTGGGTCACGGACACACTGGATTCTCAGATCCTTCCAAGAAACATGTATCGAGCACCCACTGGGCAGGCAGAACGGTGGTGGGCTCCGGTGAGAAGTGGGCCCACCTACTGTTAGGGTGCACTCGGCAGAGGAGGGGACATCACCCCAAACAGGCGCCCCTTGCGGCCCCTGCATGAGTGGGGCGCCAGCTCTGGCTCCGGTCGGGCTGCAGCCCAGGACGGATGGCTGCACGTGAGGGCCCGGCAGTGGTGGGATCTGGCCTCCTGGGGTGCTCTGCTGTGTCTCGATCCCTTCCCCCAGCAGCTAGGGCCTAGGCCATTTACACCCGCAAACCCTGCAGCGGCCCCATGGGCATAGAGGAGCCAGGTTGTTATTTCCTTAGGAACAGCAGAATCTTGGGGTGCAATAAAAAGTGGAGGGAAGATTTGGGAGAGGAATGAGGTGGCCCCAGGCTGGGAAGCAGCCTGCTTTGGAGGCGTCATCAGCCAGGCCCAGAAGCTTCGGGTCTCAGCTGGTTGCCCATTCTGCTGGCAGGTGCAGAAGTGGGCTGGGGCCAGAGCCCTTTATTTGAAATTCAGGAAAGCAGATTTCAGTGGTTGAGTTGGGAGGAGCAGGAAATGGACAGAAAAGCCTTTTTTTCTCTCTGCTGGCCTTGTACCCAGGGCCTTACACATGCTAAGCAAGCAACTCTAACATGAGCCACATCCTCCACCCAGAAATCACTGTTTAACGTGAGAGTTGCATCTATCCTGGACCTGGCAGTAATCATGAAGGTTCGCACATCCCTGCATTAGGGAGGATGACATGGCAGGTGACAGAGAACAGCTCGTAGTGTCTGGAAGTAGCCCTCCAGCCCAGCCAGAGATTCTGCTGCTCCAGCTCCTCCATGGCCCTTCCTTCCCCTGGGGTGTGCGCCAGGAGCAAGCAGTGCCAACCCTATGAACCCCCTTTCCGGGGTCCCTGTTGCCCAGTGGCATCAGAATCGTGCAGAGCAAAGCTTGCTTTCCCAGATGGCTGGGCCAGCCCTGGGGCCCTGGCAGCTGTTGGCAGAGTAGGCCATCCTCAGGATACCTGGCAATGTTTTTTACCCCTCCCAGCAGGGCCCTGGGATGTGTGACTGTCCTTCCAAGGTGAGGGTGCTCAGCATGGTGTTCTGGGCAGCTGGGCTGAGGTGCTGCAGGGCGAGTGTGGGAACCCCCTGTCCCAGGAGGCCTTGGTCACAGCACCTGGGTACTGTGAGGAGGGTGGGGAGAGAGAAAGGCCTCAGGATTTTCCTTTTGCCCCATGGGGCCATGGGAGGGCCCCCACTGGAGTGCTCCCTACAGCGGAAGGATCTGACTAAGCCTCAAGAGAGACAGTTTCTCTCTTGCAGAGATCTCTCTGGAAGGCCTGTTGGATAGTGGCACCCAGACTGAGGGCAGAGCTGTGGCCAGAGGGCCGTGTCTCCACACACAGCAGCCGCAGCGCAGTCCTGGAGAGGCTGGGTGAATCCAGGATGCCCGCTGGACCTGAGATAGGGCTGAGGTTTCACACCGCACTCCCCCCTCCTCTGCAGGAGCAGCATGAGGACCCACTCGCGGGACCCGTGCTGGCCTTGCGGGTTGTCCCATGAGCGGGCCACTGTGGGCAGTGGGAGGCTGTCCCTGTGGCCTGGCCGTTCCCCACCTTTGCACCCTGATCTGAGCTGCTCTCGATGAACACAGCCACCATATTTTTTTTCAAATTCTCCCCTGCTTGGGCCAGAACATTTGGACTTTCAGGCATGGTGGGGAAGCGGGCCCTGATCCAAACTATGCTGTGAAAACCGAGGGTCAGGGCTGTGCTCAGCCACTCCAGTGAACCCTGGCTCCCACATTTCCGCAGGCAGACGCGGTCCCAAGGCCTCTGGGGCTTCCTAGCCCGCCCGCCCCATGGGTGTTGGCGCTGGAGTCCTGGCAGGGTTTCTTCTTTCTACTTTTCCTGCAGTTTCTAAACAGTACAAGAGACTGACATTACATTTGTCACCAGAGAGACCAGTAAGGTAAATTTTTAAAGTAAAAAAAGAGAGTAAATATATAAACAGACCAACCTCTGTGAGTCTCATGGTTCTGAGCCAATGGTAGTTCATAACGGTCTAACATATGTTTTAGGAGGATATAATGACAGCAAACAGCTGCTGGAACAGAGGCTTTCAGTGTGTCTGGGCTGCTGCCTTCGTGTCCTGTGGGTTAAAATGCCGCCAATTTCTTCTCTATGCTTCTGGAGGCCACAGGCAGGCCTGAACTTGGTGCTGCTGATCTGAAATCCTGTGTCAGGTGCCGTGGGGCTGAGCTCTCCTGAGAGGTTCGGAGGGAAAATCCGTTCCAGCCTCTTCCTGCTCCTGACAGTCCTTGGTTTGTGGCTGAATCACTAGCTGTCAGGGCCACTTCTTCCGCACTGTTTCTCTCGTCTCCTGTCTCCTCTGTGTCATCCCTCCTGGTTCCATCTGGGCGTGGTGGCACATGCCCGTCATCCCAGCATTCTGGGAGGCTGAGGTATGAGGGTCACAAGTTCAAGCACAACTTGGGCAGTTTAGTGACTTAGTGACACCCTGTCTCAGAATAAAAAAAATAATAAAAGGGCTAGGGATGTTGCTCCGTGCAAAGGCCCTGGGTTCAATCCCCAGTACTGCAAAACACAAAACAAAACAAGTCCCTCTTCTCTGAGGTTTGTTTGTTTTTTGGTACAGGGGATTGAACTCAGGTCCTTGCCCGTGCAAGGCAGGCCACCGAACCACTGAGCTAAATCTCTGGCCCTCTTCTCTGAGTTTTGTGGTGACCTTTATTAAAGGGGCTACCTGGGTAACCCCAGACAACCTATCTCTTTTCCAAATACGGTCACAGTTATAGGTGTAGGAACCAGGATATGATTTCTCCCATGTGTGTGTGTGTGTGTGTGTGTGTGTGTGTGTGTGATTATTCAGCCCCTTGCTATGTCCCAGAGCCTCTGGTCTGTCTCACCAATAAGACACTGTCCCTACCTTCTCTACGGTGTGCAGCTGCCCTGGGGACTGTCCTGCTGGCTGCGCAGGACTGGGTGGCTGGGAATTGTCCCCCCACCTCCCACAGAAGAGGCCTTTGCTATGAGAAATGTTCTCGGGGTCCTGCCTGACACAGGGAGATGACATCCTGAAGTGACATGTCATAGCCTTTGCTCTGTCTTCTAGAGACCTGTGCATAAGTCTTGCTTGGTCACACATAACTCCTGTGGCCTTTTAGGGCAGGGACTGTAAACTCACAGATCTCTGAGGGGCAGATGAATCACAAAAATGTGGGACGTGGTCATGTGGCAACTGGAAAATGTACATATTTGTCCAACAAAGGCACGAGCCTTCAGTCCAGCCCAAAGTGGTCAGGGAGGAAGGCTTCCCCGGATAGCCCTGTGTCCTCCCTTTTCCAGGAGGAGCTGAGACGCTGGAGGTTTTAGAGAAATAGCCTGAGTTTCAACGTTGACATGAATATATTATTTCCTTTACACAGAGTCGGGAAAGCAAAATCTAGCTCTGTCTGAGGTCTGATGGACCCTCCAGGCGAGGATGCCCCCACACCCTGGGGCCACCTCACTCTTACCACCCCTGTCCCCACCCAGCTGAGCTCCAGCTCACCTTCTGACTGGGACTAGTGGGGGCACTCAGGTTGCCAGGTGAACAGCCCGTGGGACTCCAGCAAACAGAGGCTGGCAGGAAACGGTGCCGAGCTCCAGCCTGGCCCCTGTTCCCAGGGCCGCTGTGTCTGGGGAAACCGGCAGCAAGAGACCGCTCCCTCCCAGGGGACCGCTGAGACTGACTGACTCATGCCTGTGCGGTAGGGATCTTCCAGGAAGCCTCGGTCCGGCTTGCCCCCGAGGCTAGGGTGGAGACTGCAGCTCCCCGGACACCACAGGCTATCTGGACGGGGTGCATCCTGGGCAGGTGACCTGGAACCTTCTCTCAGCCCGCCTGCTTGGGGGAAGCAGCCATCCTCCCACCGGCTCAGCCCAGTTGTAGGGTGAAGGGCTGGGCCCGCCAGGGCCGGCGAAGGGGAGGCAGGAACTAGGCTTTTTAAACACTTAAAGCCAAGGAAATCGCAGCACCGCTGGACAGGGAAAATGAAAGACTTTGGAAGTCGCCAGGAATTCGACTCTGTGAGTTGGTTTCCAAGAGCCTAAGTTAAGCATCTCCAAGTGGATATTTAAAAAGGAGCAGCGAGACGCAGGGCGGCGGGGCCGAAGGGGGTGGAGAGAGGAGCCCGCGCTGCCGGAAGCTGCACGCGGGCCCACTGAAGCCACCGCGGAAGGCTGGCCTGTCCTCCAGCGTGGGGAGCACTCGGCGCCCACCTCCAGCCCTCTGCCGACTCTTCCGATTCTCCTCCTCTCTTTTTCCTTCCTTTTCCCTCCCGTTTTGAAGAGACAATGCTACTTCAGTTTGGAGCACAAACATATGATCCACACATGGAAATGTGGTAATTTGGATGTATTTGTGATTGCAACAGATTGAAGAAATTAGACCAGACAAAGAGTGTTTTCGGAGGAGGAGGAGGCAGAGAGAAGGAGGGCAACAGGGGTGAGAAAGGAGGACGCCTCTGAACGGGGGGAAAGCCCGGACTCCCGCCGCCTGCTGCTAAATATATCCGCAGGAATGGAGAGGGACCGGATCACAGGTAGGCAGATCCCTCGTCCACCCTTACTCGCATCCCCGAACTCTGGGCTTTATTGATGCTTGGGAGAGCTAAGCATCCAAGGGTCTCTTGTACTCTTTTTTTTTTTTTTTTTTTTTTTTTGCGGAAATATTTCTTTTGCTTTTGACTGTGCGAAGTTTGTGGGATGGAAGGTTGCTCCCAAAACTGAGCTCTACCAAGCCTGGATTTTATTTAAACTCGGCTCTCCTCTCCCCTTGCTCTTTCTCTTTTATTTTTTCCAATGTGCCACTTTCACATCTGTGACCACCGTGAAAACCCAAATCATGGGCACCGAGGTCCGAGGAAAGGGTAGGGGTCCCGCTGGGCTGCTGGGCGGGGGCTGGGTTGGTCGGTCCACTGTGTGGTTTGTTTCTTTGCTGCTAGCCAAAGTCTGTCTTCAAGGCCGCCTTGGTCTCCTCCCTGAAATAGCATCTCTGGGCCTTGCCAGCCGTTGATTATAGAGGTGGAGGTTCCTGGGGCTCAGAGGAGGCATGCACATGTGTGTGTGTGTGTGTGTGTGTGTGGGCACTTGCACACACAGGAACGTGCAACCCCCTTGGAGTCAGGACAGACCATGGGCTGCCGGCGCAAATGGAAAGGAAAGGAGCCCCGCCTTCCTTAGGGACTGAGCTCCCTGGGAAGTACTGAGGACTGAACCCAGGGCTTCCACACTGAGTCACCCCTTCACGCTCAGTCGCTGAATTCCCCAGGCCCGCTCCAACTCTCCCTCCTTCTGCCTCAGCCTCCCGAGTCCGGGAAACTCTCTTTTGGGCTCAGACCCTTCAGCTCTTGCCTGGCACGTGCTCTGTGGGGCTGCGGTTCTCACCGTACCCATCACTCCTGGTGTAGCCCAGAGCCAGTGAGGGGGCTGCCCTGTGTTTCAATGATGGCTGGGCCATGAGCTAAGCTCCGGGCTTCCTGTGTTTCGAGGTAGCATGGGGTCGTAGTGAGGCTGAGGGTGGTGCCTGTAGGTTCCTGTGTGTATGCGGGGTGGTCTCTGAGAGGCCAGGGAGGAGGAAGGCCCACCCAGCGCCCCTCAAAGGTTGCCATCTCTCCTGCCGCTTCAGGGGCCACTCAGGCTCGCTGATTCGATGTTGAGCTGGGGGGCAGCTGCCAGTCATCCCGATGGGGCACACACAGACGCCCGGTGAGGTGGGGCAGCCGCAGACTGCCGAAGGACGGCACGGTGGGTGAAAGTGTGGCCCGCTCTGTCGGGCTTAGTGACCCGGGCCGGCTGGGAGTGACAGTACCCGTGCCCAGTCTGCAGGGGGCACCGAGAGACCCTCCCTGGGGCTGGGTGGGTGGAGAGGTCCTGGAGCCGGTCACCTGCCACCAGAAGGCCCTGCTGCCAGCTCCAGGGCGCCCGTTGCTCTCATGGTCTGGCTGGCAGGGGCCTCCGGGAGCCTTGGGTACAGCTTTCATTCATTCATTTAGTTTTCAGGGCTGGGGATGAAACCCAGGGTCTCGTGTGTGCTCGGCGGGCCTCCCACCTCCCAGCCACACTGCAGCCCAGTCTTCATTTCACAGAAGACAAGGCAAGGCCAGCTGGGCGACCCAAGAGCCAGGGTGCAGAGGCAAGGTGGGCCCCTGGGGGACTGGGAGGAGGGACAGGACCCTCCTGGGCTGCCGGACTCCGGGGCCTCTTCACGCACAGAACAGAGTGGCCTTTGAGAAGGGCCGGCTCTGCCCGATCACGGCTGCCCTCTGCCAAGGAGAGAACTGCAAGCAGGAGGCGGGACCTGCTCCCAAGGGGCGCCTGGTGAGAGGTTACTGTTTTCTGTGAAATCCCTGTTTGGCTCTGGTTTTGTTTTTAAAACCGTCTTTTCCAAAACTCAGTTTCTCACAGGCTGCACTAGGAGGACAAGAGGAAAATCCTCAATCTTTCCCATGTTTCCTCACCTGGGCCGACCTTCACTTTAATAGTGACTGTGGTACTAGGGACGGAGCCCTGGGTTTCACACGCTCAGCTCTTTGTATTTTTATTGTGTAATTTTTTGTATTTTTATTGCCTAGGTTGGGCTTAAACCTTTCGTCTTCCCGCTACAGCCTCCCAGAGTACGGGATTACAGTTGTGCACACCATGCCTGGCTTCACTTTGGTCCTTCAGTCCTTCACTGTAGCTAAACTCCTAGCCTCAGCCCTGGGGAAGCACGCGTCTGTCCTCTCCCCCTGGACCACCGTGAGCAGATCGCGTGACAGCTTGGCCCTCCGCTCTCTCAACTGCACAGTGAGGGAGCTGCATTGGCTGGGTACCCCGGGCAGTACCCTCCTGTCCAGCTGGCTTTTGGGCCTGCCCTACATCCTGCCCGCTGGGCCTGGTGTAGCTATCATGTTGTTTCTGCCCTGTGGCTGCCTGGAGCGTGTGGTCCTGTCCTGGTGGGTCTGTGGTGAGAGACTTTGGGCTGGGGCAGCCCTAGGTCTGCCGTGAGCTGGCCCAGGGTCCTCCCGGCCCCCTCCGAGGCTGCTGCCTTCCTGGGAAGATGCAGGGCGACATGAGTCACAGAGCAGAGGCACAGGCGTCTGAGGCAGGGAAGGCCGCCCCTCCAGCCAAGGGTCGGGGTTTTTTTGCTGCTGTTGTTCTGGACTGGCTTTGTGGCTTTTACAAATTAAGCAGTTTTATCTTGTTCCAAGAGCTTGTATTTCAGCAGGGAGAGAATCTCCGACAAGGGAACTTTCCACTGGGGGAGGTTCCTCGGCCATCCCAGGGGTGGGTGCGGTATAGGCACGAGAGTTGCTGTGTGATCCGTGTTGCTGGCGTGATCTCCCTGGACAACGCCGTCCTGGCCCTGGACATCTGCCCTGGCCCCTGTCTGGCCGGGGCAGCTGTGGGCCCTCTGCCTTGGGACAGGCAGGGAGCTGGAGGCCCGGCCTCAGTCCTTACTATCTCCTCCATCTTCATGTTGACATCGCTTGTCGTCCCTGACTCCCTGGGGAATTGTCACCCCAGCCTGCGGGGCGCCGTGGACCGTGAGCAGAAGAGACCACCTTTACCCTCTCTGGCTTCGCCATCCCATTCCGCATGAGAGATTTGGCCTGAAGCCCTTCCAGGGAAATTTGGTCCCTGCAGGGTTTCCTCATGGCCCCAAACAGCAGAAATGTGCTGTCTCATGGCTGTGGAAGCCAGAAGTCTGAGATCAAGGCATTGGCAGGGCTGGTTCCTTCTAAGGCTCTGAGGGAGGATCTGTTCCAGGCCTCTCCCAGCTTCTGGTGTCCGCAGCAATCCTTAGCATTCCTTGGCTTGTAGCTGCATCCCTCCAATCTGTCTCCACTGACACATGGCCTGCTGTTCTGACCCTGATTTTCCTTTGCACTCGTCGTAGATTTAGGACCCACTGGGTAACCCAGGATGATTGTGTCTCAAGATCCTTAATTAACTTAATCTGCAGTTTCCTCTTCCACATAAGGCCATGTATACGAGCTCTGGGTGGACATGACTGGGGTGGGGGGTATCGTTCACCTCTCTATGGTTTCCATGTATCCTGGATGTATAAAATCATGTTCCATGTCCCTCCCTGGCCCCCTGTGAGCCTTTGGTGTGGCCTCTAGCCTTTCCCCTGGCCATTTAGCCCTGGAAGCGTAAGAGGCTGCCCAGCCCCAGGTGGGATTACAGGGACAGCTGGGAGGCACAGCCGGGAGGGACAGCCAGGAGCCTGCTCTTCTGCCCTTCCTGCTCAGTGCCCTCCTGCGCCCCCGCCCCAGCTGGCAGTGTAGCTACTGTGAGGGCACAGTGGGGAAGTGGGTGAGCCTGGGCACGCGGTGCATGGATGAGAGGTTGGCGTGATTCTTTCCAGGCCCCAAATCGAGTCTGTCCTGAAATTGTTCTAACTTGAAAATTTATTTCTGTGTAAAGTCCCCTTAAGATGACATGAGCACCACATTGCTATGCCTTAAATAACTACACAGCATGATGTGGGCGCAACTCTCAGCTATGTGGGGTGGACCCTGCAGCCACTTTACTGAGAGAACTTGGGGCACCCAGGGCTCTCCCTGGACTCCAGACTCCTTTTCTAAAAAAGCTGTTGTAAAATAGACAATCTGAAAGGTAGCACTGTAACAGTTTTTACAGTAAGTGCCATTAAGTACACTCACACTGTTGGGCAGTTGTCCCCGCCATCCTTTTCTACAATGTTTTCATCTTAGCTGGGCCTGGTGACACATACCTGGAATCCCAGTGCTCTGAGAGACTGAGGCAGGAGGACTGCACATTTGAGCCCAGCCTGGGAAAGTTAGTGACTTAGCAGGGAGCCAGCTTATCGAGACCCTGTCTCAAAATAAAAAGGGTTAGGATGTAGCTCAGTGTGAAGGTCCTGGGTTCAAACCTCAGTACTACAAAACAAACAAGCAAACCAGTTTTCTCTATCCACCCGGAGACTCTGTCCTTTTAAACACTGCCTTCCCATTTCTGACTCCTCTTTTACTTTGCATTGCTGTGAGCTCATGGGTGGAATCCTGCAGTCTCTGTCTTTGTGTGATCGGGCTTATTCTACCTAACACGATATGCTCGAGATCCATTCGCGTTGTAGCACATGAATGTTAGCGTTTCCCTCCTGTCAAATATTCTAATTTATGTCCATCCCTGGACACTCGGCCGTGCCTGCCTTCAGGCTATTTCAAATAATTCTGCTCTGGTCATGGGAATGCAAGTCTTTTCTGGTTCCTGTTGTCAGTCATCAGCACATACCAGAAGTGGAAGTGCTGGATTCTGTTTTGACTTTTTTTTTAGGAATTACCATCTTGTTTTCTACACTCCACTCCCACCAGCCCTCTACAGCATGCAATTTCCCCATATCCTTACCTATACTTGCCTCTTTTATTGATAACAGCCATCCTAATCAATGTAAAGTGATACTGCACTGTGTGAAGTTTTCTACTTCACAGTACTGGGGATTGAACCCAGGACTTGTACATGCTAGGCAGGCACTCTGCCTCGGGACTACAACCCCAGCCGTTTGAATTTTATTTTGAAACAGAGTGTGGTTAAGATGCTCAGGCCGACATCAAACTTGTGATCTTCCTGAGTAGCTTGGATTACAGATTTATGCCACTCAGGACTGGCTTTCATTGTGATTTTGGTTTGTGTTTTCTTTCCTTTTTTTTTTTTTGGTACCGGGGATCGGGGATCGGGGATCGAACTTGGGTCCTTGCATTTGCGAGGCATGCTGTGGAACCACTAAGCTAAATCCCTGGCCCTTGTGTTTCCTTAATGCTTAGTGATCTGAACATCTTTTTGTGTGCTTGCTGGCCTTGAGAAAAGTCCTTTAAGTTTTTCACCCATTTTTGAATTGGGTCGTTGCTGTTGAGGTGTGGGAGTTCTTTATATATTCTGGCTATTATTTATCTGATAAATGGTTGGCAATTATTTTCTTCCACACTGTGAATTGCCTTTTCACTCTGTTGATAAAACATTCTTTGCAGCATAAAAGTTCTAAATTTTTGTAAAGTCCCATTTATCTTTTGTGGTCTGTCATTTAGGCGTCCTAGTCAGGACATCACGGTCAAATGCAACGTCAAGAAGCTCTTCCCCTATATTCTCTTCTAACGGATTTTTAGTTTTTAGCTCTTCTGTTTGTATCTTGATCCCTATGAGTTAATTTTGTATATGCCCTGGATCTTGACTCACTCCTATTCTTGCTTCACACTCAGGCTGGCTCCCCCAGGAGCCGAGGAGACGTGAGGAGATCCCGGGCTGGGTCTGGCCTTAGCTCTGGCCCAGGACACGGCTGGACATGTGCCCCGGTCTGGGTCCTCTGGGCTGCTGGCGGAGGCTCTGGGGCCCCCTAGCCGGGACTGGTGCCTGCAGGTCAGGGTGTACAGGGTCAGTGCTTCCCTGACCGTCCGGCATCCTGGTGTCCTTCCAAGGAGGCCTCCCGCCCTCTGCTCGGCCACCGGCTTCTGCTATCTGTGCCTCCGATCCAGCTCTGAGTGCTCATCCCTGGCATCCTCCCTCTGATTTGAACATAAGCCCCTGCGTGGAAGCCACTGCCTCAGCGTTCCCATCCACATGCAGATCCCCTGTGTGCAGCTGATGAACTGCCCCTCAAGCAGAAGCGGGCACTGGGTTCTTAGCCTTTCTACTTCCTGGTACCCTAGGGGTTGGCCGTCACCCCGAGAAGTACTTGCCATCCACACATTGTGCCCTGCTCCATTCTCCCACCCCTCACCCATCCTCTCCTGCGGGGTCGTCCCGTCAACCTGGGACCTCCGCATTGCAGCGTGCACTTCCCTTGATCTTGGTTCACGCACCCATCAAACGAGTGCTTACCGTGTAGTTAGCTCTGGGTGCAGTGGAGAACAAAACCCTCACGTCTTTGCTCTGTGGCGACTACACAAACACCCAATCGTATCAATAAGTATAAAATCCTGCCAGCGACAAGAGTGGCAAAGGAGAGGCAGGGTGGCAGGGGTGGGGGCATAGGTCAGGAAAGGCTGCCCTTGGGAATAGATCTTGGGGCTGAGCTTGGAAAGGCAAAGAGTAAACCAGGCTCAAACTAAGCTTGTATGGGAGAGCACTGCACATGCAAAGGCCCTGTGGTATAGGGGCTGAGGCTCATGTGGCCACAGAGAGGCTGGGGTTGAGAGGGACAACTTAGGCATACAGCTTCTGGAATACTGTGAGGGCTTCCTTCCTGACCCTGTGGCTGGGAGTCCTGTCTCTCTCTCTCTCTGCTGTATCCCCAGGATCTTGCTCCATTCTGGCACACATGGGGGCCTGTGAACACCCATTGTGTAGATGAGTTGGGAGGCCATGGAGGGCAAGTGGACGTGGTCTTTCATGGACTCAACCCTCAGGAGCCCCTCAAGCAGCTCAGCATTGCCCATGAGTCTCCTGGACCCAGGGCTCAGGCCTCTCACGTGCCCAGCCTCAGCCCCTGGACACAGATCCCTTCCTGACTTCCACTGGGTCGTGGCCATTCTCATCTCAAGTTCACTACATCCCAAACGGTCCCGTCTGCAGCCTCTTCTCTCTCCCCAGCTCTTGAAATGGAAACTGCAGCCTGTCTGCCATCGCTGCCTCCGGCGACATTGCCTCATTTGAGGAAGCAGGGAGATGCCCTTGGCTGGAAGACATCCTCTTCCTCCCCGTCCCAGGGGGGGCCACGGGACCTCTCTGCCACCCTGGACTGGGCAGCTTCCTTGAGTTCCATCCTGTGCCCCTGGCCCACGCCCCTACCTGGCCATACCTGTCCCGTGCCGTGGCCCCCCAGGAGCAGGGGCATTTGGGTTAGGTGCTGGGGCTGCCTTGGCCCAAGGCCACCCTTACAGGAAGCCTGAAGGTGGCCAAGGCCCGAAGCCCTGGGCTGGCAGGCTCAGGGCGTGGGAAGAGTGGGGTGGGGAGACCTCCTCCCGGGGGGGGGGGGCCC
>NW_022900935.1:60891839-60896567 GCF_012274545.1 Fukomys damarensis
GAGGGGTGGGGGGGGCCCCCCCCCCGGGGGGGGGGGACCCAGGACACGGGTTTCGGCTCCTGGAGGCTCCTTTCTGCTGTGGACTCTGGACCAGCTCTCCCATCTCCATCTCCAACTCCCACAGCCACCACCTCCCCGCCTTTTTTTTTTCCTTTTAGCAAAAGAGGAAACTTTTCAGCAAAGCTGAACAAACACAGCAACACACCCCTTGGAGTCAGAGGGGCCCCAGCTCAAAAGTTTTGCTCTTAAAGCCTGTGAGTGCTCTCGGGCTGGCCACACAGGTCACTGGTGGGCTGCAGGTGGCAGGAGCCCTGGGCCAGGCCACCATCTCTCCTCCATTTTCCTAACTCTGCCTCTACAGCAGGCTGGAGCAGCCAGGGGACCGCTATGTGGCGCCTCTGCTTCGAGCAGGTCTCAGATCTTGTGGCCCCTGTTAGACACAGACTGTTGCTGTTTATTTGGTGAATGCCTGTTGAGGTCCTGTTATGTGCTAGCACTCTCCTAGGGTCTTGGTCTACAATAAGAAGCTAGATAGAGGTAGGTTCCCTGCCACTCGGGTCTTACAGTCTGCCCTGGATGTCAGGCAGCAAATAAATAAACAAATGTACAAATGGTTTTAGATAAGGGCGGGGAGAATAGAATCCTCCTCCCTGGAGGCTGGCATTGAGCTGAAATTTGACCAGAAAGACCCATCCAGCCCCAAATCCAGGGAAGGCTTTCCAGGCAAAGGGGGCAGCAAGCGCAAAGGCTCTGAGGCTGCAACTTCATGAAGGCAACAGTAGCTGGAGGGTGTTGTAGAGAGGGGCAGGCTTGGGGCCAAAGGATGGGCCTGGTCACATGTGCAAGGTCTCAGAGACCCTGGTGTTGGCTCGATTTTATTCTCAGTCTGGTGGGAACTCAGTGGCCTGTGGCGGCGGGAAGGGTGGAGAAACGGAGCTGGGAGGCAGGGTAGTCGCTGCAGCTGGAAGTGGTGCTCTTTGATTGCTAGGTGGACCCGGCTGGTTGAAGTGGCTGCTGGACACTGATGTGGTGGCTGGCCCTGCCAGCCCTGCCCTTCTCCTTCAGGGGGCAGTGACAGCGGCGTCTGCGCCTGGAGGTGGCTGCCTGTGGTTTGGTCCCACTGCTGAGGGCAAGGTGGTGCTGGCTGACCCTGGAAAGGCAGCGCCGGGAGCCGAGTGGCCTCCGGGCAGGGCCGCAGGCATCAGAGGAGGGAGGAGCGTGCTGAGCCCTGCTCCCGCCTGTCTCATGGGTGCTGAGTCTTGGGAGAGCCCGTATGTGACGTCCAGAGTCTGCTGGGGCCCTGTGGCAGCCCTGTGCCTGGTGCCGAGGTCTGCTGTCCACCCCTCAGCCTCCCAGTTTCTCCCAGCATTAGGCCTGTCAGATCCCCTTCTCGTGCTCAGCACTGGGCCTGCCCCTGGGAGACGAGGAGGAGAACCGAGGTCCCAGGCTTGGGTGGCCATGAGTGGCCAGGCGGGTGGAGAGGGGCTGTGGAGTCTTGGCCCCTCCCCGTGTGCAGCGAGCTTGGGCTGTGGCCCCTCAAGCCCTGCGGCCCCCTCGATGCTTCCTCTCTGCCTCTTCTGTTTCAGGACAGGCCCAGCCCTGCTGCTCCCCTGGGCCTTACTGCGTTTTCCTGAGGCCTCCTGCTCCACTCTGGAGAGACGTGCAGGGCTCCCTGGCACTTCCGGGGGCCCAGCATTCTCCCTCCCCCTGGAGCTGCTTACTGTGTGCTGAGTCTGCTGGAGGCCCCAGGGGCAGGGAGGGAGCCCACAGAGTCATTTGCTGTCATGCTGGTTGTGACACCTCTGTGGCCACGACAGAAGCTCACAGATCAAGCGACCCTTGGTACTTCCTGCTGGTGTGGTTCTGAACTGCCACCTTCCCAGCTTCTGAGTTTGGGGGCTGCTCTTGGGATTGGATCTGGCCAGGGTTGAAACCTGTTCTGACCATTGTTTCTGCTTAACTGGACAGGGCTGGGGGCCTTGGAGAGAAAGGGGATCAACAGTCTCGCTAGTAAACCGGGGGTCAGGGTTCTGAGCAGACCTTTTAGTTAGACTTAGGGACCATCCTACTTGACTGGACGAAGCTCGGACCCCGCCCCTCCCTGAGCCCCTAAGCCTCCCCGTGCTCCTATTCCACCTCTCAGTGATCCCACCTTCCGCGGGATCTCACTGCAACCCCTCCTCCCGTGGCCCCGCCTACCGGTGGCCCCGCCCCCGGGAGGCTCACCTCCCTCGAGACCACGCCCCTCTCCCGGATGGCCCCGCCTCCCCGCAGCTTCACCCCGTCCTGGGCTCTCTCTCTGTCCCGACTACCCCTGAGTCTCGCACCGGCGACCCTCAGTCTGGACTCGTCCTTCCAGCCAGGTAGCCGGACCTGCCGAGGTCCCCATGCTCTTCTCGGGGAGCTGACTCGAGCTCAGGGCAGCGCTCAACCGTCCTGGGGTGGCCCCTCTCACTGTTCGAGTCTCAGGCGTCACTACCGACAGCGAAGGAAGAAGCGCTTGAGCTTCAGCATTCGCAAGTTCAAAGCTTCCGTGTTTTGGTCCTGACGTCGCGATGTCCAGGGAGAGAGGAGAGGGCAGGGGCCCGGTCGCAGTCTTAGCCTCTGCAGTGTGCTTGTGGGGTGTGCACCGGGGCGGGTCGCTGGGGTGTGGCAGAGGGGTCGTTTCCGCAGACAGGCTCCTCCCTGGCCTCAGCACCCAGTGATTTGCGGCAGAGCGAGGAGGCTGGGCCCGGAGCTCCTTGCGCAGGGTGCAGAAGGCCGTGCGCCCAGCAGGTGGCGGTGCGCGCCCGGGAGCCGCTGCTCCCCGCTCTGCAGGTCGGGCCTGATTTCCCAGAACCTGGCGAGCTTGCCCTCCGGATTCCCGTCCCGCCGGGTGGGGCTAGAAAAGGATGAGGAGGCACGGAGGGGTCTCCTGAGAACCTCCCGCTATTTCATTTTCTCACTTTTGGTGGATGTGTCTCAACCTCTTAAGTTTTTCCATCTTTCTATGAAAATTTTCAAACGTACCAAAACACAACAGAATTATCCTGTGAAAAGCCGCATGCCCACCAGCTGGATTCTACAGTGACCGTGGGCCTCTGTGTTTCATCTTTCTCCGTCCCTCTACGAACAACCAGGCTCTTTGGGGGTGCGCTTTTCGGGAAGCGGTAGCGATCCCATAGACCCCCAGTTCGAGTTTCATTAACTACCCCCAGTATCTGTCCATGATTTTTTCCCTCGAGGCGACATTTAGATGCCGAGCACAGAATGCACAGATGTTCAGTGTGCCGTTCTCCTTATTTTATTTTTTTTCTTTGGTGGTGGTGGGGGGAATCGCTGTGTGTGGGCGGAGCCCCTATCGGAGCGCGGAACGTGGCTGTCCCCCAGAAAGTCTCTGCACCGCCACCCACCGGGAGGCGGCTGCCATTCTGACTTTTTCCGACCGTAGATTAATTTTGCCCGTTTGGATGCTTTTAGACCTATCTGTTGCTGCAGGGAGCAGCTGTTTCTTCCATTTCGCTGCTGAGTAGTTACTGTGTGAGCCGTGGGTGGTTTTAGCCATCCTGTCGATGGCCTTTGGCCGTTCCCATTTGGGGCCCTTAGGAATAAAATCACTATGTTCTGTTTTCTTGTACGAGTCTTTCCATAGAGAAATATTTTCATTTCCGGCGTGCTAATACCTATAAGTATGACTGCTGAGAAACTGCCAGGTTGTTACCCACAGTGGCTGCACCGTCTCACCAGCTGGGTAGATGGTCCCAGTTGCTCTACTTCCTTGCCAACATTTGGTGCTGCCACTCTTAGATGTTCATTATTCTGGTGGGTGTGCAGTGAAACCTCATTATGGTTTTAATCTGCCTCTGCCAGATGACGAATGCTTTGGGGCACATTTTTATGTACTTATTAGCTATTCATATATTTTTTCCTTTGTGACATCTTGTCAAAGCTGTTGCCCATTTTAAAATGAGATTGCTTGACTTTTCCTTATTTATTCTGGATACTGGTCTTTTGTCAGATAGATGTTATGCACATTGTTTTTTTCAGTCTATGACTTACCCATTTACTTTCTTAATTTGCTTTCATTTAATCAGCAAAGGTAGATCATTGTACTTTGATGAAGTTTAATTTTATAGATTTCTTTGTGTATGTGTGGTTATCGTCTTCTGTGTTCTTTATGAGAAGGCTTTGCCTATGCAGAGTCACAAATGTATTTTCAGTGTTTTCCTCTAGTACGTTTATGGATTTACTTTTATGAATTCACTTTTGAATATGGTGTGAGGCGGGGATCGAGGTTCATTTTGTTATTGTTTTCGGTGTGTATCCAGTTTTCCCAGCTCCGTTTGTTGAAAAGACTTTTCTTTCTTCCATTGGATTCTTTGGGCACTTTTTTTGAAAATCACTTGAATGAGTGTGGGTCTACATCTGAGTTCTCTTTTGTTGTTTCTTTCATGAATTTGTCTACATTGCCAGCACCACAGACTCTACTTTTTTAAATACGTCTTTATATCAGGTAGTCTCGACCATGTTACACTGCTATAATGGAATACTTAAGACTGGGTTGTTCATAAAAGAACAGAGAAACTGGACGTGATGGTCCAACTCTTGTCATGCCAGCACTTGGGAGGCTGAGGGAGGAAGATCACAAGTTTGAGTCTAGTCGGGGCTACATAGTGAGCTTGAAGGTAACCTGGACTATGTAGTGAGACCCTGTCTCAAAAGAGGGAGGAGGAGGAGGAGGAGGAGGAG
>NW_022900935.1:60896837-60913224 GCF_012274545.1 Fukomys damarensis
AGGGGGAGGGGGAGAAGGAGGGGGAAGAATTTACTTCTCATTTTTTGGAGGCTGGGAAGTCCAGGTCAAAGCTGCATGTGACCGGGAAGGGAGACTGGTGGAGAGAGAAGTTTGCCAGGAGGCAGGGAAAGGGAGCAGACTCACCCTTTCATCAGGAGCCCACTCTTGAGACAGCAGCTTTAATCCACTTCTGAGGCCAGTGCCCTTTTGACCCCATGACCTCTGAAAGGTCCCTCCTGTCCACACTGTTACACCAAGGAATGTGTCAGCCAGTGCTCACTAGAGACAGAGGTCTATAACTCTATGTATAAATGCGTAAGGACGTGCAAGGTGGGCTTATGGTGGCCACCTGCAGAGGTGTGGAAGTGGGAAAGGGCTGTCTGTGTGGTGGAGATCTGAAGGGTCCAGTCAGAGGTCAAAGGCCTGAGCTCACTGTAGACTCCGTGTGAGTCTGTTACGGGAGGCTGAAGGGCCAGTGCAGGAAGCCGGGAGATGCCGTCCAAGGTGAATGTGAAGACCGAGCTCCTCTGAAGAGAGGAAGAAACAGAAGTGAGCCTCCCTCCTCCCCCCCGCTGTGTCATTCTAGTCGGATATGAGCCTGGGGGTTGGTGCCACTCACACCCTTGGTGGGTCTTCTGTCTGCACTAAATCCCTCCAGCCACACCCAGAACTGTGCTGATCCAATCCGCTGGGCATTTCTTACCCAAGTCGACACAGCAGTTAACTGTCACTGGGGTTGACCCTTCCTTTTTATTCACCAGTGCTGTTTGACTGAGTGGACAGTCTTATCTCGGTAATCCATCTCGCCCTCGGTGAGCATTTTGTTTGCTTATAGATTTTGATTATGAATGTGGGGGAAACGTTCAAATCACTGCAGTTAGTACGAGTCTTACTTTCCACTTCATCGAAATTGTTTTGGGTTTTCTAAATCATTTACGTATCCACATGTGTTGTAGAATTTTATCAGGTTGTCAAATTTTATAGAAAAGCCCGCTAGGGTTTCAGTTGGGTTTGTGTGACTCTTTGTATCATTTGGGGAGAAATGTAGCATCTTAATAATACTGAGACTTCCAGGTCATGAGCATAGGTCTTCTTTATTGTAAAAGGACTCTCTCTGGGAACGGGGGCGCACACACCTAAAATCCCAGGTACTCAGCAGGCTGAGGCAGAAGGATCTCAAGTTCTAGGACAACCCTTTGTTCTGCCCCAGCCCCAGGCAACGAATGATAGCTATAAGTTTGCATTTTTGAGAATTTTATACAAATAGAATCACACCTATGTATTCTTCTTTTGTGTGGCTTCTTCTACTCTGTATAATATTATCAAGATTCATCCATGTTGTGTGTACCACACTTTCTTCCGTTTTATTGATCGGTAATAGTCTGTTGAATGGTTAGGTCACATTTTGATTATCTACTTATCCCTTCGTGGGCACCTTGGTTTTGTATAGATCTTGATTATTATGAATACAATAAACCAAATTTGTGTACGAGTCTTTGCTAACACAGGAGATGTGATCAAAATAGACAGGGAATGTTTGAAGACATACGTATTGCCGTACAAGACCCATTGCTGTTAACCCAACTCACAATGTCCCTTCTCACTTCAACACACCTCTACTGTGTCCCATCATTCTTGTTACTTCCTGAAGTAGTGCTAGAAGTCTTCCTTTATGCATGTTTTTGTGTTTTGTTTTGTTTTTTTGTGGCTGCCTTGATGCCCTGAATCAATTCAAAATGTTTACAACAATCTTTGTCAAATAAAAACTTTGAAGTGTGTCCTCATTACGTTGCTCACTGGATCTGGCACCGTGGGACTTATGTCTCCTTCCCAAAGTCCAAATGACCATGAAAGGTAACCGTTTTGAATCAATTCAGAACTTTGAGGCAGCCACCACAGCCCAACTAAAGACTCTCACGAAAGAGGACCTCCAGACCTGCTTCTGAAAGTGGCAAGTACGTGGGGATAAGTGTTTTCATAGGGATCTGTCATTTTCTGTGGGATTTAGGCTGGCCTGTGTATTTGCAGGTACTCAATGGCTACCAGTGTGTTTTTCTTTTTAAAGTGTCTGTCCAGATCTTCCTCCTTCTGAAAATCAGATTGAATCATCCATTTTTTGGGGGGGTACCGGGGATCAGACTCAGGCCCCTGTGCTTACAAGGCAGACAGTGAAACCACTGAGCCAAATCCCCGTCCCTAGCCATCCAATCTTTATATATTCTACATACACGTCCATTTTCAGATAAATATTATTGGGATTTTTTTCCCCATGTTTTGTTCTTTGACTTTTCATTTTCCTAGCAGTGTCTTTCAATGAACAAAAGTATTTTATTTTAATTAAGTCCAATTTATCTTTTTTTTTTTTCAGTTATCATTTGTGCTTATGGTTCCCTACGTAAGAAATCTTTGCCCTTCACACCCAGGTTAAAAAACATTCTCCTGTGCTTTTCTTTTAATAGAAATTTTATAGTTTTGCATTCTTTGCTTTGTTCTATTTGAAATCAATTTTTGTGCACCGTTTGAGTTGGGTTACTCTTTTATTTTTCTTTCCCGAGAGCCAGTTATTCTCACACCCTTGGTTAGAAGGCTTTTCCTTATTCTACTGAATTACTTCCACCCTGTTCTTGAAAGTCAGCTGACTTTACACATGGATAATTTGGGGACTTTATCATGTTCTATTAATATTTTGTGTATTTCCCGTGCTGATATCACACATCTTGATTATTTACTTTATAGTAAGCCTTGAAATGAGGTGTGCGTGTGTGTGTGTGTGTGTGTGTGTGTGTGTGTGTGTGTGTATTTGTGTAGTGCTGGGAACTGAACTCTGGCCTTCGTGCATGCTATGCAAATGCTGTACTACTGAGCTACACCCGCAGCCCAAGGTCTCCCAAGATACCTACAACACTAATTTGGATATTTTAGGTCCTTTGAAATAGCATATAAGATTTATTATTTTTTTTTAGCATATACATTTTAGAAGTAGGTTGCCAACTCCTACAAACACGCAGTGTGAATTTTGATTAAGATTGTGTCCCATCTAGAAATAAATTAGAGAGAATTGACATTTCAGCAATAAGGAGACTTTCGATTGGATAAAGATGCCTGGTCTCCATTTGTCAAGGTCTTTTCATGTTTCTCTGATCACTACAGAATCATGATATTTTCTAGTTTTCAAGGAGCAGATCCTGCATGACATTTGTCAACTGTATTCCTTGTATTTTTTGTCACTTTTGTAATATGCAGTACTATAGGATTTTCTGGAAAAAATGAACTGTTACCTAGGCCAAGATCTGGAGGGGTCCTGAGTGCCGGAGCTCCCGTCCCCTGGGGGTTGGAATCCGCCCCCTCCTGGTACCTCATTTTGTTCTTATTGCCTTTCCTCACCTTTCTGAGGACAGAACTCAGTCCTGTGGGCTTTATGGGGCCTCATTATGGTTGCTTGATGACTAAGTCATCACCTTAATGTTTCCTTTTCCTCTCCGGAGATGGCGGGCAGGGCTGAAAGTTCTAGCCCTCCAATTGCAAGATTGGCTCCCCTGGCAACGGTCCCCATCCTGAGGGTACCACGGGCCCCACCATCTGTCCTACAAAAGGACACTTTGCTCTTTGGGACTTTGGGGGTTTTAGGAGCTGGAAGGGGAGGAGGGGAAGAGACCAAATACAGATTCCTGATACTATCACACCTTTGTTATTCCTTTCAGTAGTTAGTCACCTTCTATCAATTCATAACACTTTATGTTACAAATCGCTCTTCAAATTCCTGGCGTGGTTTTTGTTTCCTGCCACCTTCCTCACCAAGACACCAGGGTGAGTAAAAGGAAGGAAGTAATGAAGATAAGGGCAGAAATGAAGGAAATGGAAAATAGAAGAAAAAGAACGAAAAGTTGGTTCTTTGAAATGATCGGGCACGGTGTCACACACCTATAATCCCAGCACAGGGGGCACGGAGCTCTGTGCTCTTTCCCCATAGCTTTGCCTTATTCTACTTGCTATTCATTTGTGTCCCCCAAAGTACCCTTTACCCTAAGTGTACAACAGAGAGGAAACTGTTTCCTAGCCTCCGTGGACTACTCTAGAAAATAACCAGAATAAAGAAGGGGCTTGTGACAGCAGTTGTGGGTAGTCCGGGGACCCACTACTGACTGTTTTGTTTTGGTGCCGGGGATCGAATTCAGGACCTTGTGCTTACAAGGCAGGCAGCGGCACCCCTGAGCTAAATCCCCGGCAGCTACTTAACTGTTAGTGTCAGAAGTTAGGGGCAGTCTTGTGGGACTGAACCTGCAACCTTCAGGGTCTGTACGAACCTCCGCTACGCGTCGGGATGGAATTGAATCACGGGAAACCCATTTGTGGTTTGCCAAGAATGAAGAATTGTTGGTGTGGGAAGAGCCCCACACATCTGGCGTACTGAATGCTGTGGGTGAGAGTAGTGAGGAAAGATTGCTTTTCCTCACGTAAGAGGACTCGGAGGAATACAGAAAGAGCAAGTACAGCAGCCGCGACTTTAGAAGAAAACACAGGGGAAAGGTTCACGATGTTGGATTTGGCAACGATTTCTTGAACATAACGCCAAAAGCACAGACGGCAAAAGAGAACATTTCATTGGACATTATCAAAAGTTAAAGATTTTAGGCTGGGCGTGGTGGCGCATGCCTGTAATCCCAGCACTTGGGAGGCTGAGGCAAGAGGATCGCTGTGAGTTCAAGACCATCCTGGGCTACATAGTGAGTTCCAGGTCAGTCTCAACTACTTAGTGAGACCCTGTCTCAAACCCCCACCAAAGTTAAAAATTTTATGCATCAAAGAATATGACCAACAGGACAAAAAGAGCAGTTCTCAAAATGGGAGAAAATACTTGCAAGTCACATATCCAGTAAGGGATTCATATCCAGAATACATAAAGAACTCCCACGACTCAACGACAACATGAAGACCCAAGTCAAAAATGAGCAAGTGACTTAAACAGACATTTCTCCAGGGCACCCCTTTCTCAGGAAGCCACACAAGTGGCCCGTAAGTACACGGAATGGTGTTTAACCTCACTGTCCTTGCGGAAATGCAAACCGAACCCACCGTGAAACATCACTTCACAGCGACTGAGGATGAAAGAGAAAACTCCAAGTGTGGGTGGGGATGTGGAGACATTCGTGTGCCGCGCCTTGCCGAGCAGGGGAGTATAAAATAGTGCGGCCGCTGTGGAAGGCAGCGTGAGGCTCCCCTCAAAGTCAAGCGGAGTCCAGCAAGTCCACATCCGGCGTATTCCCGAAGGAATCGAGAGGAGGGACTCGGACGGACACTCGCATACCGTGTCCATAGCAGAGGTCACTCCCGCAACCTCGGGGTCCACGGACGAGTGGGTGGGTGAGGAAAATGTATGCACTGGGATGTCACCCAGCCTTAAAAAGGAAGGCCATTCCGACACACGCCACAAGGCGGACGAGCCTGGGGATGCTACGCTTAAGCGGCACGGGCCAGGCACCGAGACTTCGTGGCTCTGCTTACGCGAGCTTCCTAGAGTAGTCGGGTCCGTAGATACGGGAAGTAGGTGGGTCGGTCAGGAGCCAGGTGGGTAGGAGAAAGAGGGACGAGGTTAGCCGGGGAAGATGAAAAGTTCTAGAGGTGGGAGCCGGCGACGGTTGCACACACTGCGAATGCACTTACTTACTGCTGCTTAATTACGTGCCCTAAAGGGTTCAGGGGCACTGAGGCTGGAGCTCAGGGGTAGAGCACTTGCCTAGCATGCACGAGGCCCTACTTCTGTTGTTGTTGTTCGTCTTCCTCTTCTTTTTAATGTTTTTTTTTTTTTTTTTTTTTTTTTTTTTTTTTTTTTTTTTTTTTTTTTTTGAGACAGGGTCTCACTATATAGTTTAGGCTGTCTGAACTCACTATGTAGCCCAGGCTGGCCTCGAACTCGAGATCCTCCTGCATTAGCCTCCCTGGTTCTGGGATGAGGGGCTTGCGCCACCATGCCCGGTTTCCTATGTGAGACTCATGGTCCCGTACATGGCGAGTCTTGCCATTTTCACCTTCAAAGAACACAAGCTCTACACTTGCTGGGGCCGGTGTTTCGCATTTGCTGATGAGGTTAGAGTGGTGAGTGGTGTTATTCCGCGTTCCTGACGTGTGGTCAGATGCTGTGTTCCCCAAAATCCATAGGTTGAAACCAGGAGGTAATTAAGTCACCAGGGCAGAACCTTTGTGGATAGGGTTAGTGTCCTTACAAAAAGTGGCTGGAGGGAGTTTGTCCCTTGTGCCCTGTAAGGTCCCAGCACAGAGGGGCAGCCCGATTCAGGGGCCAGTCCTCCCCAGACACTGGATCTCCTGGGACTTAGATTCTGCTCTTTCTGGATCCTAGAACTGAACAAGACATGTCTGTTGTGCATAAATTACCCAGCCTGAGGTAGTTTGCTCTGGTAGCCTGATTAGAGGGAGCCACTCTGAGAATCTCCAGCTGTGATTTTCAGACTGTTTACTCCTTTAAACCTTTCAGGTTTTGCTTCATGCGTCCTGAAGCTCTTTTGGTCAGACCCACAGACATTTACGATTGTCGTGTCTTCTTTGTGAATTGTCTCTTTTCTGATGATGAACCAATCTTGGATCTAACCTTATCGATATTTATATAGCATCTTTGATCTTCTCATGGTGCCTGTTTGCAATGTACATCGTTTTCCAAATAGAAAGCTTTAATCTGTGCTTATACTTAAAGCGCATCTTTTGTACACAGTGTATCTTTGGGTCTCGCTGTCTTATCCCTTCTGACAACCTCTGCCTTTAAATTGGAGCCCTTGGGTCATTTATATTTAACATCATTATGGATAGGACTGGATTTAGATCTGCCGCCTTCCTCGGTTCTTACTTGTTCCAACATCATTTTGCCTTCTCTTAGGTGCTTTATGGATTCTGACATACATTTTTAACTTTTCAAAGTTTATTAGGATTAATAATGTATTTCTTCAGAAAAAAGTAAGAAGTATAAGTCTATACGTTCATTTGCCACTTCACAGTCTTTTTTTTTTTTTTGAGACAGACTCTTGATGTGTACTTCAGGCTGGCATTGAACTCACTGTATAGTCCAGGCTGTCCTGGAACTCATGGCAGTCCTCCTGCCTCAGCCTCCCAAGTGCTAGGATTACAGATGTGCACCACTTCACAATTTTTTTTTTTTTTTTTTTTTTGTACTGGAAATCAAACTCAGGACCTTTAGCACAGGCAGTGGCCCATCCCTGGCCCATCACTTCACAATCTTAATGTGACCATTGCCACATTCATCTCGATGTGATCAACAAATATGGTGGATGTTTAGACTTTTAAAAAAATTATTACAAGGACCGGAGGTTTAGTTCAGTGGCAAGCGCAACGTCCTAAGTTTGATCTCTGGTTCCGCCAAAAAAAACCCACCAAAAACAAAAAAATTACGATGTAAGATGCGTTCCCATTAATCCCTCTGAAGACACTACTGGCTTGGAACACACTCCTTCTGCTGTCCTTGCCCTTTCTGAAGCGGTTCTGGAAGTCCTGGGGCTTTTTTTTTGGTTTGCTTTTTTGGTACTGGGGACTGAACGGAAGTCCTGTTTTGTGCTTTTAGCTGTGCTACCGTAGCACCTTGATGTCATGAATTGATTCAGAAATTCACCCTCGCAGTCATTCTGACTCTGGGGAAGCCAGAGGTCTCATGGCGCCAGCGCTGGTGAGCAGGTAGCTGGGCACACATCGTAACGCCTGCCTGAGCCTTTTCATCCAAAGGCGGTTGGCAGCAGCACTCACCACAGTCTTGATCACAGCTTGTGCGATCCTGAAAGAGGACACAGAACGGCTTCCAGAAATGACTGGAGGGATAGCTAAGTGTGTCTAAAGCACAGGAGACATTCTGAGGAGGATTGGTGGCCATACGTCTTTTTTTTTTAATTAGATTTTTTCTGTTTTTTTGGTACTGGGGATTGAACTCAGGTCCTTGAGTTAGGGAGGGCAGGTGGCAGAACCCTGAGCTAAATCCCTGGCCCTGGCCATATCTCTTTTACTCTAATATAAAAACTTTAGCAAATTTAAACATTCACCATATATTTTGATCATACTGTGTACATTTGATTTTTGTTTCCCAGCAGTCTTTACTAATTTTTTTTTTCTGTCTACCTTCTGTTTGTTTTTGGGTGTTGTGAGTTTTTTGAGATGGGGACTCACTATGTAGTGCAAGCTGACCTTGAACTCACTATGTAGCCCAGGCTGGTCTCAAACCCACGGTAATCCTCCTACCTCAGCCTCCCAAGTGCTGGAATTACAGGCATGTGCCATCATGCCTGACTATATTGCTTGTTTGTTTGTTTGTTTTGGAGGTATTGGAGATTGCACCCAGGGCCTTTATCCTGAGCTACATTCCCCAGCCCTTTTCTTAGGAGACAGGGTCTTGCTGACTTTCCATCCTCTTGCCTCAGACTCCTAGAATGCTATATATATTTGACATCACAAAATACAGTAATTAAAATTTTGCTCTAAACAGACCTATGCTTTTCAAAAGACATCAAGGTTTAAGCTAACCTTTGACATCTGTCTGTGTATTTACCACATGTGTACCCTTTGTTCCTTCTTGAAGAGCCCAGCTTCTGTGTGACCACCCTTCTCATCATGCTGAAGAACTTGCTTTGCATTTCTTGTAGGTTGGTGCAGCAATTTGCTTTCATTTTCATGTTATCCGGAAATGTGTTGATTTCGTCTTCTCCCTCCTCCCTCCTCCCCCTGCTTTCTCTTCCTCCTCCTTTTCCTCATGCTGGGGACGGAACCTGGGGCCTTGAGCAGGCTGAAGCATCGGCTCTACCGTGGTGCTACACCACAGCCCTCTTGTTCTGGGCAGCAATTTCAGTGGATGTAGCATTCTGAGTTTCAGGGCTTTAATGTGTGTTCTCTGTCCTACCTTGTTTCTGAGGAGAGACTCAGCAGGGGCCCTCTTTCTGTGGCTGCTTTCAAGAATTGTTATGCAAGGTTTGGTTACTCCGCGCCTGCCCTCTGGCAAAGAACTTTAAACAAAGGAATTCACCCAGTTTATCTCCTTTCTCCTCACTGCTCAGGTCTCCTCATGCTCAAGGTCACTCTGCCTTGCCTTCCACTGCAATGTGTTATACTCGGGAAGTATAACACATTTTTGTCCTAAAGTCACAGAAACATGGGTGTGTCAAACCCATGTTTATTCTTTGGAATGTTTCCATTGATGAATTATTAATTTTAAATTTATGAGTTTTATTATATTAAACAGCGGGTGCTTAACAGGAAAAAAAATAAAACCTTGCACCTTAATATTTATTGAATGTTTATGAAAAAGCATCAAACTTTTCAATATCGACTTTTTTTTGGTGTACCAGTCTAAAAAAAAAAAAGCAAATGAATTACTATTTGAACTACTATGAAAAATATCAGTACCACTCCCTACCAAAAAACTTTACTTCCGGGCCAGAGATTTAGCTCAGTGGTTCCAGCACCTGCCTTGCTAGCGCAAGGTCCTGAGTTCGATCCCCGGTACAAAAAGAAAAACAACTTTACTTCAATTATCACACCTGAGGCAGTCTGCACACTCGACGACAGCATACCCCATACACAAGTATCTCTTACTCTGACAGCACGTGTGTTTTGCTTTCCTGGACTTTTTGTGGGACACTTGAAATGTCGCTGGTCTTGCTGCTTTGTCAGGAGGTTCTTATTACACAGTGTGTAGTTAACAGGAACGTAAAATATCAATAAAACAAAGCATTAAATTATTAATATGTGTTGTGCATTTAGAATCAACATCATTCTCACATCAGCTGTGTACTTGCTTACAAAACCTAAAAGATAACATCTGAAATACATTCCTATATGAAATACAAAGACAATACCAACAGCACTCTACAGCAAAAATAAGCTTTGTTTCCATTGTCACACCCAAGGCAATCTTCACCGTGAAAACTGCATGTTCATTGCACATGTCTGACTTACACTGACAGCACATGTGCTTAGCTCTGCTTTCCTGGGTGGCAGGCCATTCCCATCACCTTTCTTCTCTCCCTGTCTTGTCAGGAGCTTCCTACTATGTTGTACAATGTGCACTTAGCAGAGAAATTGGATATCAGTAAAATAAAATAACAAATGTGTGATCAGTGCTTAGAAGAGACATTGACATTTTCACATCAGGTGTGCCTTTGCTTATAAAACTTAAAAGATAACATCAGAAGTGAAAAACCTATGTGAGCTATAACAAAAATACCAAGGGAACTCTACAACAAAAATAATCTTTGCTTCAATTGTCACACCCAAGGCAGCCTTTATGTGTGAAAACTGCATGCTCCATACACAAGTATTGCTTACACTGATAGCACATATATTTTGTTTTCCTGTCCTTTCTTGTAGGGCACAGTTGATATCTTTTTGGTTTTCTTGTTGTCATCGTAGGTCTTTGTGATGCTGTGCCTGCCTGTTCACCTGTCAGCTCTTCAGTGTGCTTCACACTTTTTTCTGCATAGTTCCCTGGGCAGAAACATTTTGTTTTTCCTCTTCTGTAAAAGATCTCTCATGAGTTCTAGGCCCAATCCTCTAAGAAAATTTCTCCATGGTATTTTGTACTTTTTTTTGGTAAACTGTCAAGTTAATTACATTACATATGTTTAGGATCAAGTAAAACACAAGCATTGGCCAATGCTTTGCATTTCAAGTGACATCCTAGTCACTGCATGACTCATCAACAACATCTACTCCACCACTGGTTTTATTGTAGAAAGTTTCCACCTCAGGCTTCTGTTTTGTCCAGGTTTCTCTATCAATATTTCTATCATGATGCAATGTTGACATCAGCAGGACAAGTTTGTCTTTCTTTGCTGTATAGAAGACCAATGTAAATCTTTCTGAAATCCAAAGATTGTACTACACAATTCTCTGTTCTGAAATTGCAACGTTTCATTTCAAATTTCTGCTTTGTTCCTGTGGAGAGTTCCTGCACTGGTCAACTTATACTCTGTTAGCAAATGTAATATCATTTGGAAACTGGTAAACCAATTGTTGAATGTCACATTCCAATTTGAGAGCTTGTTTGGAGATTCTGGCAGGGGAGTGCAGCTACTCATATACCCTTGACTGAGGAAACAGTTCTCCTGTATTGAGGATGGTTGTCCTCTTCGACTGAGTGTGCAGCTTTGGGAGGGACACACATGGAGTGGTGAGGGAGGAAGGGGACACCCACCTAGCCAGCCAGATCAGCTGAATCAACCCTAAAGATCAATGGGGTGACAGAGGTCACAGCCAGATTGCCCTCATATCCTCACATTCCAATCTGATTGGGAGATGGGAGCAACAAGTCTGTCTTCATCATTGGGTTTATTACTATCTGAATAAGGCCCTGATGGCTGAGTTCCAGGATGAATTTCTAAATTGAAAGCATAAGTCTTCCCATCTACAAGGGCATACATTTTTATGCCATATTTTGACCCATCACTTTTTCATAAGTCTTTTACATTCCTGCAGTTACCATGAGAAATCCCTGCTAAGTACAGCAGACCTATGAATGCTTTCAGTTCAGCTAGTGAGGCATCATAGTAAAAATATTTTTAATATTGCTATTGGTGCATACAGAAAGTTTTACTTGTATTTTAGCCTTTGTATATTTCACAGAATCTTGTAGCATTTCATCTGTCAATTTCCATCACTGAATGGCAGTGCTGGCATTTTATCCAATTGGTTTCACCCCTGCCAAGATCCTCACTATATTTTTGGACCTAGTTCTAACATTAGGTCATCCCACTTGGTTGCATGACTATTTTGCAACTTTTTGACTAGTCAAATATGCACTCATATTGCTGTTTTTTTCATCACTTAAATCAAGGAAGTTTGCATTTCCCGTGTCTGTATCAGTTGATTCGTGTTCAATTTCATTGTCACAGGAACTTGGCCAACATCAGAGTCCTCATCATCATCGTACACCCACACCACTCTTCTGCTGTGGAACATGTATTTTACCATAATGGATCATCTTCATCAGCCATGCATGAAAATTCGATGATTCACTTTTGACCCCCTCCAGAACTTGCACATCTGGTTTTTTATGTGCCATTGTACTGAATTGGGCTACTTCTACCAGAAAAAATTGAAAGAAAACATTTTTAAAAAACATATCATAGAGTGGCGTGGATATATTCTACCCTCCTTAATGCTCAGGTAAATGTACACAAAACCTGTTAGAGTATCATGTGGGTGAAAAATCCCAGTTTGACACTTTTGCACACATGCACGCACATTACCATTTATAGTGTGGTAAACACAAAGATTGCTTCCTGTATCCCTCGGAGAAAGGTACTGAGATGCACAGCTGGCTGCTATTACACTTAAGTAAAAATTTACAGTAGAAAAGTAAGGGATGTATTTGTGAAACCTAGTGTTATGCTGATAAATAATTTTCCCTAAGATACAATGTTTCCTGCTAGAGACTCACTCAGATAGCTACTACTTCTCCACTAACAGGAGCCTGATCCTTCCAGAGTTGTGCCTGGGACTGCGGTGCTCCCACCCAGGAGCACTAGGTCGGCAGTACCTGCCCTGCTGTGAATGTGCCAAGACCATGTTCAACCCCATAGGCTCAGCCTGTATCAGTAGAGTCCAGAGCAGTTCCAAGCCTGGTCCAGGTGGCTGTGGTGCCAGTGATCACTGACTAAAGGGGGACAGTGAACTCCAGTGCTAGGGCTGGGGATTTAGCTCAGTGGTTCTGCTGCCTGCCTTGCAAGCTCACGGGTCTGAGTTTGATCCCCGGCATGCGCACACACACACACACACCCCCACACACACCCCCACACAGACTGCTGCAGACAAGTGAACTCCAGTGCTGCTTGTTGGCTCTGTCCCAGGAGCTCAGGCTTTTTTTGGGGGGCTGATTTGGGACCCAGGGCCCAGCCTTAGGGTCCCCCTCTTTTTTCCTGTCCTCTAGTCGCACATGTCAGATCTCACCCAACATCTGCAGACAGGGCCGGTCAGCTCCCCATTGGAGGGGCAAGGCTGGGGCACAGGGGCCGCTGCTGCTTTCTATTCAGCCCAGGGCCTGGTTCAGCTCCAGGGGCTGCAGAAAGAAGCTTCTCTCTCCTCTGTCTGTCCTGGTGTTGCCCAGGGGAGATGGCTCCGGCTGGGGACATCTGTCCACCTAGGCCATGGGAGGTGACTGTCTTTTGCTGAGGCTTTTCCCGAAGTGCATGCCAGAGTTCTGTCTTGTTCCAGCAACACAGGCCTCTCTACGTGTTCTCTGGGACAAAGCCCACGGCTGGCTGGAGCTCTGGTCCGGAAGAGGGCCGGCCCCTCTCCTCTCTCCTCTCCCCAAGTGCGCATGTGTGGATGCGCGCATCCTTCTGCAGAGGAAATGATTCACACCGGAGTGCAAAGGTTGGGGTCAGAGCGGACCGCACAAGGGTTAACGGAGCAAAACGGAGGAAATGGGAGTGGAGTGTGGGTGGGAGCGGGAGAAACGCCTTCCACCCAGGACAGAGCTTGGGGGCGACCGGACTCTCCAGACAGACCTGTAGTCACACATCCGAGGTCCAGTCTTATTGCACGAAGCCTAAGGATCCTGCAGGGTGGAAGAAAGGAAGGCGCATGTGGACACATATGTGATGTGTGCGTACACACGTGTACACGCACGCACGCATGTGCTTGTGTGCGTGTGTACATAGATCTCTTTGCCATCTTTCTGCCCTTCTGACTACCAGAAGGAATTTCCGTGAGGCTCCCCACCCTTCCCAGGCTGCATGAGGGACGCACGCGCGCCCGGGCGCACGCGAACCAGGCAGGGGCCGGTGCACCTAGGCCTGGCAGGAAACCGGCTCTGGGAAACTGCCGGCCCCACCTTTGGCATGATACTCTGTTTTTGTTGCTGTTCGTTAAAGGCGACAGAAAGTGGGGTGGGGGTGGGAACAGTGTCCGTGCAGAAGAGCAAATTTGCCCAGAGTAGGGAGGGCAGTTGAGGGACTGTCTCCGCAGCTCTCATCCTGGGGTCTCTCAAGTTTGGGGGCCGCCACCCTTGAGGTTGGGCCCTCTTCCTCCTGAGCAGCAGTTGTTAGCCGCATGCCCTCAGGGGTGGCCCTTGCAGGAGGCCCGGCCCCCAGAGTTCGTGCTGAGATGGGAGAGCTGCGAAGGTTCCAGGCCAAGGTTCCAGGCTGAGCCTCAGCCAGCAGCTGCCCTGAGGCTCTCCTTGCTGGCCCAGTGTGGGGCTGGATTAAGCAGCGTGGGGAGCTTAACACACAGCTTTCGGGTCCACCCACGGCCCCCAGAATACTGTGAGGTTCTGGGAAGAGAACTGAGGTGCTGCTTAGGGCCCCACAGGCCGGTGCTGGGTCAGGGAGGGGTGGTGGCAAAACCCACCGATGAGACACCTGCAGCCTGAAGCTGGGGTGATCAACAACCCTAGACCTTACCTGTGAGACAGGAAGGCCTGCTTTGCCCGTTCTGGATGAGGGGCCCCTGTGTGCCCCTGAAGTGGGGTCTCCAGGCTGCCAAGTAAAGGATTTCAAGCTGGCAGCACCACATGCTCCCACAATTGTGAAGTCAGAAAAGACGGTGTCTGCAGGGCTGATCCTTCGAGGCTCGGAGGCAGCATCTGTCCCAGGTCTCTCCCAGCATCAGGCATGGCCTTGGTGTTCCTGGCTTGTAGCTGCTTCGCTTTCTCTGCTCTGTCTTCAGACAGCCCTTTCTCCATGGTCACCTCTGTGTCCAAATCCCTGCCTCCTTTCCCTGATAAAGAACAGCTGTTGGTTGGGGCCTGCCCTGCTCCTTCCCATGCACCCTCATTTAACTTGATTCCATCTGCAAAGACCCAGCCAGGCACTGTGGTGCCCACTTGCAGTCCCAGCATTTTTGGGAGGCTGAGGCAGGAGGATCACACATTCAAGCCCATCCTGGGCAAACAAATGAGATCCTGTCTCCAAATAAAAAGGGCTGAAGATGTAGCTCAGAAAAGAGGCCCCGGTACTGAAAAAGGGGGGAAAAAGACCCCATTCTCAAATAAGTCCCATTTACAGGTACTGGAGTAAGGACTGGAGTGTGTCTTGTGGGGGGTACACAATCCAATCCTCTGCCGAGGGAGTCTCCAGGCTCAGTATAAGGGAGGAAGTGGAAAGCAGGTGGGACCCTAGGAGAGGAGCCTGTGTGGCCAGAGGGCTTGAGGTCAGTCGGGGGAAGGCGCTGCGGATTCGGGTTGGAAACGTGAGGCGGAGGAGCCACTATGATGGCCCAGAGGCCGGAGGAGTGTCAGGTAGGAGAGCCTCTGTTCTGAGCAACTCCAAAATCCCAAATCAGTACCAGATTCTTTATAGTCTTTTTTTTTTTAGTACGGGGGATCAAACTTGGGACCTTGAGCATCTTTTCTTGAAAGGTGCTAGAAAGAGTAGTTCTTCTCCCAGGACCCTGCCGATGCTAAGAGTCTTACTTTACTCAAACTTGAATTTCAAAGTCCCCGTTGTTTAGAGACTGCCTGTACCAGGGCCCCACGGCCAGGCAGGCGTTTCGCACTGACCCTCCCCTGCCTACCATCTTTCCTCCTGGCCTCCCGGCTGCCATGGTGACCAGAAGCTTGCTGCACCTGGTTTCTCTGGACACTGAGGCCCACTGATGGCCGCCCGGGGCAGACTTGGAAATGAAGCACCCGTACAGACAGGTCTGAGAGGTGTGTGCAGATATGGGAACACACACAGGTGTATGCACACATACACAGGAACCTGAGGCTCCTGTGAGCTGTAAGACAAATCCCTCCAGGCTGAGAAGGCCCCTGCCCTGGTCCCTAGGACGAGGCTGCACGGTCAGCTGCTCCCTCTTCCGAGGAGAGGATGGCATTGGAGGGGTGTTGGGAAGCCAGCCTCCCAGTGTGACCAGCTCTATTTTGGATGAGTGCCCCATGCTTTGCTCATGTAATGAACCTACGGTTTTTGTCTTGCACTGGCTGCCATTCGCAGCACTTTATAAATACGCATGTGCTTTCATTTCACAACGATCCTGTGAAGTAAGTAGTGTTATCCCCACTTCACACATGAGGAAATGGAGGCCTGGAGCGATACAGGGACCCGTCCAAGGCCCGTCGGACCCTCCCTCACACGTGCACCTGTGTGCGTGCACACACACTCACACACACTCACACACACTCACACACTCACTCCATACTCGTTGTCTTTCCTCCATTGTGAAACCGTGGGCACCAGGGAAAGTTCTAGCAGCCTCTTCTCTCTGGCTCTCCCCCAAATGTTCCTGCCTGGCCTCGAGCCCCTTTTCCAGCTGGTAGGAGGCTGAAGGACTCCTCGCTCCCGGGAGGTCTCTGGTCAGCTTCTAGCGCACTCCCTCAGGCCCTGCTCCACCATTTCGTGGCTGCCGGGGGGGGGGGGCGGGCCTGCTTGCCAGTGTCAGCGGC
>NW_022900935.1:60913366-60927982 GCF_012274545.1 Fukomys damarensis
GGGCGAGCTTGCTTGCTAGTGTCAGCTGCCGGCAGCTGTCGGGAGGAGGTGCCGGGTGGACAGAGCATTTCCCCGCAGCGCAGGGGTGGCAGAGAGAAGCAGCTGAGGGGCCTGCTGGCCCTGCTGCCCCTCCTGTGCTGCTCGCCATGGGCACAGACTAACCCTTGCTTGGGCATTTCCACTGACAGCAAATGTCTGATGTCTTCCCTGATGTGCCTGTTAGGGAAAGTCAATCCCAGCCCCTGCTGGGGGCCCGAGGCAGCTGGGGTGCAGGGATGCTGAGTCACACACACACTCAGGCTCCTCCAGCTGCCGGCTGGTCCGACTCTGTGTACCTCCAAAAGCCCATGTTCTTCCCATGCACTGGGCCAGGAAGGGTTGGGATGGTTTTCCGTGCGCTGCTTAGCTCATGGTTATTGTTCCATAAAAATGCGTGCCAAGGGCTCTGTGCTGCCCTGGCACTGGGCGAAAGTGGCTTCCGCCAATCCACCTGTCTCCATCTGTGGCTCTACAGCTCCTTTGTGGGTAGGTGACCTGAGCAGTGACGGGTCTCCATCGCCCCTCTGACGGTGTCACTGTGCAGCATCAGGGGAGCAGCCGGGTGGCCCGGTCACTGGCCTGGACGGGTGGGTGAGTCGGCGATCGTGTAAAGAGCTGTGCCCGAAGGGTCTGTGCTGATGGCCCCTCCCTCTGCAGCCAGCCCCTAAGGCCCTTCACGCTTCTGCTCTGGCACTGACCCGCAGTGGCTTCCTGGCTGTGTCTGGTGGCCATGGGTGGAGGCCCCGCCTGGGATGTGGGTCACACGTGGGCTGAGGGCTCCTTCCTGGGTGGAGGCCCTCGGTCCACGCACAGCAGCTGCACAACAGAAAGGCCCGAAACCAGCCCAGAGCAGAGCTCCGAGGAGCGGTCAGAGCAGCTGGCTCTTCCTCTCCGTTCGTTCTGGGTTCCCACCCCAGGAGGAAACTGTGTGTGAAATGCCTGGTAACGGGGCGCTTTCCTCCCGGACAGCCAGGGCATTCCTACCCCTCTTGGACGCGTCCTGGACCGGGACCTCTGTCTCTGGTGACTGAGCTTGGCATCTAACCAGGTCTCCTGGCACGTCTTGGCCTCATCCACCCCTCTAATCCACAGCTGTCTCTCGCTGCCCTCCGGAGGTCACACGGGACTCCTGGACGCGCCTCCCCAGCAGCGCTGTGTGCCCTCCAGTCCAGGCTCCCTGACCTCAGAGGCCTCCCAGGGATTCTGGGTGCGGCTCCTGCTGTGTGGACCCTTTGGGAGCGATCCAGTCCCAGCGACCCACTCGCTCTCGGGACCTCGGACAGCTCTGACCTCTCTGCCTTCTGCTTCTGGCTGGGAAAAGGGAACCAAGCGGTGGCCTCAGAGGGTGACAGACACAAGGTCCTCGCTAGAGCACTGGGCAGGTAGTGGGCTCAGAAGGGGCTGCTCGATCCTACTTCTCTCACCTCTATTTCTCCTGCTCTGACTTTGCCCTCCTGTTGTCCCTGCACCCTCCTTGCCTGTCTCCCAAATGTCCCTCTCTGTTGTCCCCATCCCTGCCGGCTCTCTCTGTAGGGATCCAGGCCTGGCAGGGGGTCTGCTGCTGCTTGGGGTCACAGGCAGGCCAGGCCCACCAGGACTGACCGCAGGCTGCTGGGCGTGTGGGTGGCTCGGGGAAGGCAGCAGGTAGAGGAAGCACTGAGATGCGCGCGGGTGGCCTCAGTTATGACTCGGGAGACTTTGGAGGTGTAGAGGGCACTGGGCAGCAGTGTGGGCCGTGGCCAGGCCCGGGCATCCGTCGTGTGCCAAGCCCAGGGTGCGGGGGCAGGATGAGGGCAGGACCCTGCCACGGTGGAGCCTTCTGGACCAGTGGCTGGGGGGGTGAGCAGGAGGGGTCGCTCTGTCCTCGAGACCCAAGAGAAGCGGCATCCATACCGCAGGCCTGTCCCTCCAGCGCATGTCCATTCTGCAGTTCCCTGTGGCTCCAGCAGCTCGCATGCTCCCTGTTACCTAACCCCTCTCTACATTCTATCGTGAACATTTGCAAACATGCAGCAAAGTGGGCAGCATGGTGATGCCTGTCACCTGCATGCTACCATCAACACCGAACTACGTCTGCTGTACGGCCTCCCCGTCTGTCCCTGCATCCGTCCTTCCATCCCTCTGCAGATCCATCTTACTATTACTTTTTTACACATTGCGGAATAACTCGCAGTCACCCTGATTAGACTTTCAAACGTTCTCACCAGCCGTCCGATCTTTACTTTCTCCCGGGACCTCGTCTACTCAGCCGGCACCGCAGCTGTGCAAACCCTGCTGGATCATTTTGCCCGGTGGGTCCCGTCCTCACCTTTATAAGACGGGAGAGTTGAACTCTGTGTTTCCGATACGAAGCTACCCTTGCCAAGCCACACACTTGACCGCTCATCGCGAGTCCCTTCCTCCTTGGTGTTAGGGTCTGCAGCGCCCAGGACGCTCCGGGGGAGCTCGAGCCGAGGGGTGACCAGTGAGGGCCACACCGGGTCTGCCCCTGCAGGTCTGAGGCTGCCTCCCCTAGGGCCACGTGCTCGGGCTGCGCTGTATTCCCGTTGCCCACGTGGCTCACCATGTCGGCTCCCTCTCACGATCTGAGCTGCCCCTGAGCAGCCCCAGCCTATTCTGGGCACTATTGCTTTGCTGTTCTTTGGCCTAATGTTAGTGTTTGTTCTCTGTTAAACTTAAAACATTATTTTCCTCTTTCTCTTTATTTCTGTCTCCTCTCCTCCCCTCCCCTCCTCTCCTTTCCTCCCCCCCCCCCTCCTCCTCCTCCTCCTCCTTCCTCTCTCCCCCACCCCCAGATACTGAGGATTGAACCCAGGGCCTTTATATCCCCAACCATTTGTATGTTTTCATTTCAAGAGAAGGTCTTGCTACGTTGCCCAGGATGGACTTGAACTTAGGACCCTTCCGCCTCAGCCTCCCAGAGTACTGAGATTGCAGCCATGCGTCACCATGCCTGGCTACTTTCCAGTTTCAATACCTCCATGCTCAGTGCCGTCCTCAAGTAGCTCCCAGTTTGGTAGGACAACAGGCACACACTATATTAGTTGCTGTGTAACAAAGCCTACTGATACTTGAGCAAGACAGGATTTCATTTCTCTCCCATGGCCTAGCCCAAAGGTAAGCAGCCACAAGGACCCAAGATAGCCAGGGCTCAGTTTGTTTCTTTGGTAAATACCCAGCGTGTGTGTTCTACCTTGTGAGCTAATACGGTTACTTTAGCTCCTGCCATCACAACTGCATTCCAGCCAGGGATAAAGGAAGAAATGAAAGCGGAAGGAATGAATATATCCCTTTCTTTAAAGAGCATGGCCAAAAAGTTAAACGCTTCACTTCCCTTCCCACTGGCCAAAATTTAGTTTCATGGCCATTCCTCGCAGCAAAGGAGGCTGAGAAATGTATTCTTTATTTGGGCAGTTATATGTACAACTAATATTTCTGTAACTATAAAAAAATGAAGATCAGATACTGAGGAAACAAGGGCCTGGGCCACACACAAACCAATAGCTCCCTTTATATGTACAGAACTGGGGCAGTTTATCAAAAAGGAGGCATTTGCACTGATCTCAAGGAACAAGAAAAACATCTTCAGGCCAGGAATAGGAAATGCTCAGCATACGTACTGCTAACATCCCATCCTGAGGCTGGCGCAGACACTACCAGTCAATCATAATGGCCTCAGAAACGTGCTCCCATCGTGCCAGTAGGCCATTGACTGGTTTACCCTGCCTTTGGACCCTATTTTCCATAGGTGATGTCCGCATTCTAAAGCATGCTAGAGGGTCATCATTGTGAGCAAGTTCCTCCTGCTCACAACTGGGAAGATAGTGATGAACGAGTAGTTCAGAAGACCCACAGGATTAACAAGGGCTGCTGTCACTCAGTGTCCACGTGGAAGGAAAACAGGGTGGCAGGTTCTGCAGAAGAGGGACATAGAAAGTGTGATCAAAAAGACAGTGAACGTCTTAGACATTGTGAGTTGTCCTACAGTAAAATACACATTGCCATGAGTTTCCCTGACATACTCTCCCTCCCTCAGATGCACGTTTCCCAACGTCCTTGCCCCTTTTCAGCAGCAGTTCTGGAAGCCCTCTTTCATGTCACTGAGCTGTTGTGTTGTGACGGCCTTGACATCCTGATTCAAAACATCTCTTCATGATGTTTACCTTTCCCGGTCATTTTGACTTCGGAGAAAAGCCGGAAAGTCCCACAGTGCCAGATCCGGTGAATAAAGGATGCGCGGCCGTGATTTTACAAGCTGCCTCTCCATTGGACGGCACCCAGCGGCGCGGCGCCATTCACCCTAGTTCTGATGCTAGCTTGTACCAGCGTGGGAGGGGACTTCCGGGACTCCGCCATGGGACAAGTGTCTTGGGGTGGGGTATGTTTTGAGGGGTGTTAATAGAAGGTGTCCTTTACTGCACTAAATTCTTTATTTAAACGTTTGCTGTGTAGTGTGATCATTCCTTGTGGGCTCTCAGGTGTCAGGTCCCCAAGTGGACAGAGCTGGATTTTTCCTATCTAAATGTTCTGGACTTTCCATAATCAAGTGGTCAGGCCCCTCCACTGCTGGGCCTTAAAACCCCCCAGTGTCGGCTCCACTGGGCTCCTTCTCCCAGGTACCTGTGTATGGGCCCAGGGCCAGACGAAGTGGGCTTCCGTCTGGAGAGTCCCTGGCCTAGAAAGTCAGCGATACCCTCCTGGAAAACTGTCTGTAGACTGAAGGCTCTGCCTGGGTTTGTGCAGGTCTTTGTCTAGGTCAAGACTGGGAAGACTCCGTGCCCTTTGGTGGTGTTGCTTCAGACCTGTGCTCACAGGCAGAGGTGACAGGCCCCGGGCCAGGTCTGTGACTCAATGGGAGGGACAGGCCACTGAGACCCAGTCTCTGTGGTCCCTGCCACCACCGGAGACAAGGCCCTGTCTGGGAATGTCCCCACCCTGCTCCTGTAGGTGAGGAATTTCTTCCTGCTGGAGAACAGCTGTGCAGAGTGAGCCCATCTGGCCTGCAGGACACCCAGGGCGGGAGGAGTCACCCACTGCCACCTACCCCTGCCGGGTGCTCCGTGCCTCTGGAGGACAACGACGCTCCTTTTGCCTCCTTGCCGTTTCTCTACCTCCCCCAAACCTGCTCCTGCTCCCCGCTGCCCACACCTGCCTGCTCCGGAGGGTGGCCCTGGGGCAGACAGGACCATGAGACTGTGCTGGCCCGCAGCTGTCCTCTTCCTGGGGTGTTGACGCTGCCATGTGTTTGCAGAGCTCTGGCTTGTTAAAGGTTTTCTGTTTGGTTCCGTTCATCCCGCACTTGCGAGTTTCCCAGATGCCACGCAGGCAGTCCGGCCTGAGAGACAGGCTGCCGGGGAACGGGGGAAACTGAGGAGGGAAGGGCCAGAGGGTAATGGCTCCGTGAAGGGTCCAGGAAGACGACTGTGCTGAGACGGACCTGAGTCCGGAGGGACGGGAGGGAGCCATGGGATGGGGCGGGCGAGGTGTGGCCCTCGGCTTCCCGGGGACTGGGGCCGGCTGGGCAGGAAGGGGCAATGGCTGCTGTGTCTAACAGGTGTGGCAAGCCGCCAAGCAGGGAAGTGACTGGGCAGTTGCACCGTAGAAAGGCCACCCTAACACTGCTGCCCTTGGGAGGACCGAGACCCTGCCGAGGGGCAGCGGGAGGCCACCCTGTTTATTATTAGCTGAAAGCAGGCGGAGCCCCAAAGTCTGTCTTTGGGTGTAGCCCAGGGATTTGCCACGCCAAGGTGGGAGGGTGGCATTCGGCCTCCTGGAATCCGTGAGCCTGTCTCGGGTTAAGTTGCCCTCTCTGCTCCCTGCTTGTAGGAATCACCTGTGAGATTGTCTGTCCCCAAACAAACTGAGAAGCAGCTATAAGAGGCCTCTCTAACCAGACATAGTGACACAAGCTGGCCATCTTGGTATTCTGGGAGGCTGAGTCAGGGAGATCGCAAGTTCAAGCCCAGTCTGGGCAACTTTGTGAGACCTGGTCACAAAATAAAACATTAAAAATATGGCCAGGAGAAGTAGCTCAGTGTGAAGGCCCTGAATTCAGTCTTTGGTACTGAAAAGCAAAATAAGGCCTCCCCCTAGCCTCTGCTTCCCTGGCTATAGTGTCCACTCAGGTCCCTGGTCCTCTGTCTGTCCTCCGTGCATGTCCCTGCCCCTCCTATGTCCTGGTCCGAGCTGGCAAGCCAGGGAAGGGCCCTGACTCATGCTGGGAGGTGTGGCAGAGCACGAGGCTGGGTGTGCTAATAACAATCTCATTGGTCCCCGAGGCCACTTCACCTCAGGGACAAATGGTTCGTTTAGGTCCATCTGGCCGCGGCCCGTGCCAAATTGTCTGGAGGGCCCGCCAGCAACTGCTCCCTGCCTCCTCCCACACAGAGCGTTCTGTTCCTGAGGTGGCGGCCAGGACCAGGGCTGTATTGGAGGTAGATAGACAGCCGGCACCCTCTCCTATGAGGTCCCTGAGGGGCACATCCAGGTGACAGCCTCACTTTGGTTCACCACGGACTGGGAAAGGGGGAGGGAAATGCAGCCCACGTGGAAGCCCCACAGGAGCCCTTCTGACTGCGGAGCAGAGCTGAGTGCTCCCTTCCCTTCCTCTCTTCTTTCCTTCCTGTTTCCTCCCACGCTTCCTCTCTCCCTCCCTACTTCCTCCTCTCCTTCTTTTCTTCTGGTACTGGGGGTTGGACACAGGACGCTGGCACTGAGCTACATCCCCAGCCATTTTTGTTTCTTCCTTTGAGACAGGATCTCGCCAAGTCAGTAAGTTGCCCAGTCTGGGTTGGAACTTTCCACCCTCCTGCCTCAGCCTTCCAGAGTGCTGTATCACAGGTGTGCCCCACCCGACCGGCCACACAGCCAGACATGGTTGCTGGAAGTGAGAAGAGGAGGAGAGGAAGAAATCAGGGCCTGGGGATCTGCCAGGTCACAGTGCAAACCTGTGGATTCTGCTGGGGTCGCTGGAGCCTGGCAGAGATGGGCAGAGGTAGCTGGGCACCTCCCTTCTCCCTCAAACCCCAGATGTGCCCTCTGAGGAAATTTCCAGAGCACCCGGGGTCCTGGGGTCGCTGCCTGGGGAAGGCAGCTGTGCCTGCAGCCCCCACCCACCTCACGCAAGCAGCCGGGAAGTCCTTGGCTGTGCAGGGTGCTGTCCTGCGAGATGGGCTTCGAGATTGAAAGAAAGGCGGTTAATCGTCCATGCCCAGAGCCAGCCGTGTGCTGTCCCTGGCAGGTCCCCACGTCCGATTCACATCTTGGCCAGGGCTGTAGTCCATGACGTCCTGCTCCCTAGCAGGCCATTTCCCACTGTAGACATCGATGTCTTTGTCTCCTCCAAACTGAGGGGTGAAGCCCCCAGTTCCAGGTCCCCAGAAGAAGCTGCCCGTGGTCCGCAGCCCCACACCGTCCCCCACTCTCTTCCGGAAAGAGTGAAGGAGAGAGCTACCGCCAGGCTGATCCCTCTCTCTTTTTCTCTACTTCCATCTCGCTCCCCTCCCTTCCTCTTTCTTTAATTAATTAGTTAATTTCTGCCACTGGGCCTGGAACCCAGGGCCTCGCAAGTGCTCTGCCATACCCCCATCTCCGCCTCTTCTTAAACAGACCAAATGGACCACAGAGAGAACGGAGCTCCCTGTCACCGGAAGTGCTCCGGGGCAGGGTGCGCGGGGAGGTGAGAAGCAGGTGGACCCCAGCGGGCGACGGATGGCAGACAGGCCCCGCAGACCCTTCTCAGAGGTGTGAGGGTGGGTTTCGGCTTCCTCTCTCCCCCCCCATTGCCTGCCGCTGCTCCCAGCCTCTCCCCGTCCCTTCCACCTGCAGGGTCTCCGCAGTGGGGTGGCCAGGGGCATTGTCAGAGTCTGAGGCCACAGCCCGCCGATGGCAGGTGGGAGGGAGCTCTCGGAGTTGACGTCGCCTGGGTCCCAATGGTGGCTTTAAAAATAAGTGCTTTCTTCTCTGCTCATTTCCCTGTTGTTCCTGCTGACGTGGCTGGGGCAGGCTGGTGACTCAGCCCTCGTCCCCACACCGAGGCAGTGGCAAACTGCCTTTGCACCCAGCCCCCTAGGCAGACTTTCTCCTGCTTGAGAAAGCCGGGGGGTGGGGTGGAGGCAGGACACTGAGCGTCCCTAGGCACCGCCCACCCCTTCTGGGCTGGCCTGTGGTCCAGCTGAGTGTCCTGGCAGCCCAGGGCAAGGCATCTGCAGACTGCCACACCCAGAGGACCAAGCATGAGCCTCAGTCACGGGCTGCCTTGAGGCTGGCTGAGGACCAAGCTGGCCGCTCCTCTGGGCCCTTGGGTGGCCTTGTGGAAGTGGGGCTGTGGGTGTCAGAAGCCGTGTCTCGGTCCCCAGGTGGCTGTCAGGACGCTGGGGACTTTGGCCCAATCCAACGCTGCACCTTTTGGGCCCAGAGCAGGGATGGAGAGTCATGGGATTGTCAGGAAGGAGGTCAGGGAAAAGGCTGAACGTTGGAGAGAGTGTCCCTCTGTCACCCGCACGGGTCCTCCCTTACCAACGCCAGTGCTGTTGGCAGCTCGGACAGTGGAAAGCATCAGGAAAAGCATCAGGAAAAGCTCACCGAGCCTACAGATGAACGGGTGACACCAGGAGCCCGGAGCAGGGGTGAGGGTCCTCTTGAAGGTGGCGGTTTCTACCTTGTCCTCCCATCTTCTGAGTGGGCAGCCTTTACCCCATCAGGTTTTAGATCATGGTCACTCGTGAAGTTTATGAGTGAAGAGGCTGAGGGCAGGAGGTCTTCGGCGAGCGGCAGCCCCGTCCTGTCGTCAGAGCCAGGAACACCAGAGTCTCAGAGCTGATCGCCTGGGCAATGTTGTCCCAGAGCAGGGAGCTCCGGGCCGGGCTGGAGCCCTGGAGCCGTGATAGGAGCATTTGGTGGCTCCCTGGCCAGGAGCCTCTTTGATGACTCAAAAGTTTGAATTTAGAAGACAAATGCTTTGTTTGAAAAGTTCCCCTCCTGGGAGATAAGCGCCCAGGCGCTGTGGTCGGGGCTTGCTGTAAACGCTGTGCAGAAGGCAGCAGGGGGAACGGGAAGTTGAAGGGGCAGATTAGTCATGTGCTGCTTTGTAGAGAAACCTTCTGGTTGCCTGGAAGCCGTCAGGCATATGGAGCAATGGGCTCCGTGGCCTACACACTGGGCAAACGTCCGCTGTCCCCACACCAGCTGCACCGCAGGAAGATTAGAAATCGGGCAGGCGTGGTGGCGCACACCTCTGGTCCCAGCACTCGAGAGTTCTGAGGATCCGGAGGACCAGAAGTTAGATCCCAGCCCAGGCAATTTAATCACTCAGTGAGATCTTGTCTCAAAATAAAAATGAGAAAGGATGGGGGTGTTGCCTTGTGCAAAGGCCGTGGGCTCAGTCTTCAGTCGGTACAGTCGGGCAGCCCACAGGGTCCTCAGGGGTCCACGTGCGGACTGCGCCCTGCAGTGTGTGGCAGCAGTGGGTGGCAGCTGTGCAGACTCTGTGGGTTCTCAGTGTCCCCTGTCCTCTTTGGGTCTTTTCCTCACCTGGCCCCCCAGGACCCTGCCACCTGGCAGTGGGGACTGCACTCCCCTCCTTAGGCCCGAACAGGATTCAGGACAGCCCCTGCTGTGGGCTGGCGGTGAGATGGCAGGGGTGTCGAGGGGTCACCTGGAATGGTCCCTCGGATACCTCAGGCTGAGATGACAGACAGGGGGCCAGCAGGGGGAAGACTTGGAGGAAGCTACCCAGGCCGAGGGAATGGTGAGTGCAAGTGTCCTGGGGCAGGAGGCAGCGTACAGAGGGAGGAAGCCGGTGGGTGAGGGGACCTGGGCCAAGTCTGGGCAAGGACTTGGCCCTTTAGGTGTTGGTGAGGCCAAAGGAGGTGCCACCATCTGATTTCAAAGGTCTGGCCTGGAGCAATGGTGCAGGGAAGCCAGAGAGGGGACGGGGTGGGTCAGGATTGGAGAGGACCATGGTGGAGCCAGGGCTGCTGGGTGGATTGTGAAGAAAGCTAGTGAGCTGGTTGTTAAATTTAGGCACTGTGCAAATTAGATTTTATATATAATGCATATAATGGGAAGCTATTTTAATTGATACATGTATAATTATCTTAATAGATTGAAATAAATTGTATATACATTACTATTTAAAATTAAGTTATCTGGAATTACCGTATGAGCCAGCGATGGCACCTCTGGGTATGTACTCAGAAGAATGAAAAGCGAGGACCCAAGCGAACGCTTGTACATCCATGCTTGCCACAGCAGAATCCCCGGGTACGAAAGGCTGCAGCGAGTCAGAGACCCACTGAGGGGTGCTTGCAGAGGTGTGGTGTGTCCGCAGAGCGGAATGCTACCCAGTCTTTGTGGCTGTTCATAAGTGAGTGTGTGGGATACTGGGGACTTCGCCCTGACCTGCATCTCCAGCCCATTTCTTGTTTTTCATTCTGAGGCAGTCTTACTAACTTGTTAAGTTGTCCAGGCTGGGCCTGCACCGGCGATCCTCCTGCCTCAGCCTCCCTGCAGGTGCGTGGCCCTGTTTCAGGTGTGTGCCACTGAGCCTGGCTACCTCGCCTTTGACAAGAATGAAGTTCTGACACTTGCCCCTGCTTAGACGAAGTGACCCTGAGGATACTTCGTGCAGGGCAGTAAGCCAGCCACAAAAACCACTTGAAGCATCTAGAGTAGTCCGGTTTAGACATAGAGCAGAATGGGAGTTGCCAGGGAATAGGGAGAAGGGAGATCAGGGAGCTGTTGTTCAACAGGTGCAGAATTCCACTGTAGGAGGATGAGGACCCCACTGGAGACAGACGGCATGGTTCCCCAAAAGTGTGGCTGCGCTTAATGTGGCCGAACTGGGCATTACCACATGCTTAGAAACGGTAGGTCTCCTGCTGTATATATTTTATCACCACAAAATGCATTGCTTAATTAGAAGAAATAAATTATACAATGAGATCTGTTACATTTAAATAATATAAAGTACTTAACCATGTGTAAGCAAAGTCAAGCAATCCATCAACTCCTACTTTTCTGGCAATGGCTAACGTTGTGTTAACTGTGTGTGTGCCGGGGATCAAAGCCCAGGCCCCCACGCCAGCCTGGCAAACGCTCCGGTGCACACAGCCACACCGACTGTGCGTGCCCCTGAGGTCACCCTGCCACTGCAGTGTCTCCCGGCTTCAGAGTCACAGAGGCCACTCTGGTACCTTGCACCTGCCGAGAGGGAGGGTTTACATCGTAGGACCGGGAGACCGCTGCACACTGGGAGCTGTGTTAGGATTTGAACACTGACCCGCACACCGCCGGAGGAGAAGAGCGACAGGCCCTCAGAGGTCAGCTTGGATGTTGGGGCCGAGGGAAAGAGGTGTGAGGGTGACTTGTGGATACTGGGCCCGGGTGCTGGGTGGACAAGGCTGCCTACCAAGATGGGGGCCCAGGAGCCCGGGGTGTGGAGGACCCAGCGAGAAGCCTTGGTCTGAGAGGAGAAGACCCTCTTCCTGACAGTGTCCTGTCCAAAGGTGCAGTGGGCTTGGAGCCGTCCACCTCCCTGTTGCCAAGCATCGCTCCATCGTTTCCCGCCAGGTCAGCTTCTCCACAGAGAGACCACTATACCTGGGCATCCACCCCAGGGTCACGGCTGCTGATGTGCAGGACACACGGCTGTTTCCGCCCAGCTTTTCCTCCGCCCTCTGTTCTCATGCTTTGAATGCTCCAGTGGACCAGCCGGTTCTCTCCTTTCTGGAAAGGCTCAGCTGGGACTTCCTGTCACACCCATCTTACCTGTCTCTGTCCAACTGGAAAACAACCAGGACAGAGATCGCAGGCAGTGTCCGCCCCTGAAGACAGGGGACTTCTTTGAGGTGTGAAGACTTGGCCAAGAGGAGTGGCCCAAAACATACGGTGAATATTTGTTAGAAACATTTATTACAGTAAAAGACATCGCCATAAATTCCCCTTAAAATACTCCCCTTTGAACATACTTAGTACATCGTTCTTTCTGAGGCCATTGTGCAAGTCCTCTTCCATGAGAGTCTTTACAGGGCATGAGCATAACAACCACGGCGACTCCTGCTGCCGGGTGACGTCCACGGAAAGGCGGCTCATAAAAACACGACAGTGTGTCCTTCTCCATCTTATTCACAGATGTGGCGCTGTTCTACTTCTGGCTCTGCTCCCAAACCAAAATGACCGTGAAAGTTAAGTGTTTCACATTGACTTTGACATTAAGGCAGCCACAACAGGGCAATTATGAACTCATGAAAGGCCAAGCATGGTGGCGCACAACCTGTAATGAAGCACTTGGGAGGCTGAGGCAGGAGGATGTTGTGAGTGTGAGGCCAGCCTGGGCTACATAGTGAGTTCAAGGTCAGCCCGAATCACTAGCGAAACCCTGTCTCAAAACGAAACACCTGGAGATATATCAAGATATAAAATAAAGACACAAAAGAAGACTTCTAGAACTGTCTCAAAAAGTACAAGGACTGAGTGTCCTTGAAGGAGGGAGCGTATTGTGAGAGGCAGTATTAGCAAAGTGGCTTTTACTGTAATACTAATAATTTTTAAATAATTTTTTTACTTAACCATATACTGTATGTATATGTGGGTATGTATGTATGTATGTATATATACCGGGGATCGAACTTGGGACCTGCGCTTTCCAGGCAGGCAGCAGAACCTCTGAGCTAAATCCTGGGAGACACACCCTGTGCTTTTTGATCAGCCCATTACAAGGTCTGAATTAGGGTCCTGTGGCTGCTGTAAAAACCACCCCGCACTGGCTGTGTGCACAGACAGTTCTGCAGGCCAGAAGTCTGAAGCCACAGTGTGCGCAGGGCCAGCCAGGCTCCCCTGGAAGGTTGGAGGGAAGGCTCCTTGGCCTGTGTCCTCATCAGTCCGGGCTCTCCCGCTTTGTGTGACTTTTTCTCTGGGTCTCCGCCCCTTCTTTCCTTTTATAAGGACACTTGTCATTGGGTTCAGGGCCCACCCTGATCTAGGATGACTTCACCACACGTGGAACCCCTACCTTCTCTACCTGCGGAGGCTCTATTCCCAGTCGGGCCACATTCTCAGGGTCCAGTGGGCTCATCTTTTGGGGAGCACTGTTCAGCTCACCACAGGTCTGGCTCTGCACTTGTAGGCAGCAGTTCCTTGGTGTCCTTCTGAACATCCCTGTCCTCCGACCAGGCCTGCGCTACCCTGCCTGCTCTGGTGACTTTGTTCAGATGCACTGTGACAGGTCTCTTTCTCTGGCCAGACTTAAACCCACTTCCGTCTCTTGGCCACCGCTCATCTTGTCTGCCCGTTGTCCCTGCCAAGGCTACTTGTCCAGTCCACAACTCTGGGAGACAGGATAGGGGAGGCCCTCACCACCTCATGGCTGTCTAGCCATATGAAAATCATGGAGCCCCAGGTGGGACACAGGCAAGAAAGCCATCACAGGACATCGGGTTGGGAGGGGTGACTAAGGAGCTAGGGGAAGACGGTTTAGACTGAGAGAGGAGGCCTTAAGTCTGGGGGTTGTAATGGGAAGAGAGGTACCGTACTAGTTCCCATCTCCGCTGAGGAAGACAAGATGAAATAAAATGATGTACAGTCAGAACAGGGGGCTAGACACAAGGGTGAGCTTCCTGCTGGGAGTATGGCCATGCCCAGGTTGACTCCCCTGAGGGAGCTTGGCAGTTTCTGGGTTTGGTGTTGTGGGCCAAGGGGGTTAAAGTGAAGGGGGATGGAGGCACAGGGCTGGGGGGCTTGGGCTCTAGAGCCAAGGCATTTTCTGGCCTTGGAAGCCTTTGGATTCCCAGCAGAGAGCATTCTGGTGAGGCCTGCACCCTGGCTGGGTTCCCCCCGGGAAATAAGCATTAGTATGTTTGGCTCTCCTTGCATGGGAACAAGCGCTGTACAATGAACTGACCCTGTGCTAATCTGGTAGAACTTCACACCAGGTCTGGGGAGAACAATCGCATGGGTGTGTCTGCATGCACCAGGTGCTTTTTATAAAAACACTGGAGAATGGTGTTGTGGCCCAGGTTGGACCATTTCCCAGAGGCTGGCATCTTCCCAGTGTGCTGTGCTATTGGGCTGAGTTGACCCAGCAGGGGCTGGAGCAGGAAGACCCCTGAGCACCTCTGGAAGCCACTGGGGTTCCATTAACGGCAGAGCCGACCCCGGTTCCAAACCCGGGGCTCCCAGACAGACAAGGGTGTGTGCACATCTGAAATGGCTGTGGTTTTTCGGTTCCCATCCACAAACTCACTTGGTTGAAAATAGTTCAAAATATCCAAAGCACGAGGGAGGGAATGACCACTTTCCTTAAAAAGGACGAATTCCATTCCAGCCATTTGCCCAGCACCCGCAAAAGCCAGGCGTTTTCCTCCAGAGCCCCAGGCTCCACCTCTGGTCTCAGCATCCCTGGCACCTCTGGGATCTTTCCCTGGATGCGGCGGGGAGGAGTGTGGCCAGTGACCAGCCTGACCTCAGGATGGACTCAGGCCAGCCCCCGGGGGACCGCACTGCCCAGCTGCCCTCAGCCCTTTCCCCTGCTGGTCCTTCCTGGGACCAGGGTCCAGGGTCCGAGCCACTCTTGTGTCC
>NW_022900935.1:60928499-60928883 GCF_012274545.1 Fukomys damarensis
GCCCAGCCGCCCTCCTTTTCCCCCACTTCTGATTCCTTCCTCCAGATATTATGAACTGTCTCTACCGGAGGAAGGCCGAGGTCTACTCTCTGTGCTCCGAGAATCTTTCTTGGGTTTGGAGTGAAGGTTGAATCATGTTCCTGGCTCTTGTGCCCTTGGCTCACCATCCGGCCGCACGCCCCTACTTGGGGTAAGCGCCTTCTCCAGCGGTCACCCCGGGGGGCGCACGGGGTAGATGCCCTCCAGGCCAAGGATGCGGTGGACTCCAAGGTCCGGGGCCGGGGATCCTGCCCCAGCCCCCGCGCCCTTAACCCTTGCAAGCGCTGAGCGCGCGACGCTGCGCCGTGGAAGTTTGGCCGTGTAAATAAAACCTCCCGCTGAAGG
>NW_022900935.1:60929936-60949940 GCF_012274545.1 Fukomys damarensis
GGCCCAGACTGCGGCGGGGTCCGGCGTGGGGCGTCCGGTGGCCCCGGTCCAGACCCAGGCACATCCTCATCTGCCTCCACAGTGGGGCTGTGCGGGCAGCGAGAGCGTTTTGGCTCCCTCCTCCCCTTCGGAGTTAGGAAAGTTTGGAGAGACTCGGGTGGGGGGCTTCTCCCTCGGAGGGTGGGTCTGGCAACCCCGTCCCTGGCCTCGTGACTGCCGGTGCCGTGGCCCTGCATCCTGCGTCCTCGGGAGTAAATACGCGATGGGGAGCCCACACAATGGTCTCCGCGCTCGCTCGGGCAGGGTTCCGGAGGGGCGGGCCCGCCTCTACCCGCCCAGAGCCTCCGCCCCTCGGAGGGGCTTCCAGGCAGCGGTGGGCTGAGCCCTCTGGTGGGCCGCGAGGGGGAGAAGTTGGGCTTCAAGGAGTTACTGGAGGCCAGGTGCCAGGCCAAACCCGGAGTGACCAGCCTGAGGTCCTCCGCCTGCCATGGGCAGGGCCAGGGTGGATGTCCTGAGGCCAGCTCCCCGTACAGGCCTGCGCTGAGCCTCATCCTGGCCTAGGAGTCTTGGGGGGCAGAGCTCTGGTTGTGAAAACACAGGGGATCCCTGATCCTGTGCAAACACAGGCTGTCACACGGTCAGCTCAGTGGTGGGAGCAGCTTTCGGATTCTAACACTTTCACTTCACGCTCTGACCGCAAGAAGAGGAATTCTAGGTCCTCAGAACGGTGTTGACTTGTGTCCCTGACAGTCTGGACCTCTTGGGGTGCATGCTCACCCTGGGGTCTCCCCAGATGCGGGGGAAGTTGCCAGGCTGAGGCTGCGGTCCCTTAATCCCCACTTCCAATTGGCAGGAGTCAGCCAATCAGCTCCCTGTCCTGCAAGTCTGGAAGGAGACACTGCCCCCTGCAGGTCCTACCCTCCCATCACCTGCTCTCCTTGGCCTGTGGGGAGTTCATTTGGGTTCCTTCCCTGACTCAGAGTTTAGACTCCCAAAAACCTGGGGTAGGATTTCTGGGGAAGGATGCAGAGGTCTCGACAGGAGCCCTTTGGTGGGAGAGGCAGCCAGGATTTGGGGCTCGAGTTTTCTTACCAGCTGGCAGTCTGCGCAGTGGAGGCGGATAGTGCCCCTGCCTCGAGCTCCCTTGTGTGACTTCATCCTCACCCTGTTGTGCCCCATCTGGTGGCCTCTGGGCTGCCTCCCAAGCTGGCTGCTTGACCCTCAAATTTAGCTTAAGACAATGGGCTTATTGAGAGCATCCTGGTGCAGCGGTTGGCAGCCCTTTGGCTCTGGGGAAGACTCCTCAGCCTTGGAGAGCGGAGCCTTGGATCTTCTGGTTCCCTGTGGGCATCAGTCTCCTCTGTGTGTGCCCTGAGGAGTGGAGCTGGGGCATTGAACGTGCTTGAGAGCCCCCAGCATCCTGGGGTGTTTGTGAGTGTGCCGGAGTGTGTGCAGGTGCTTTGCGTGAGGGACCCACACCACTGCCCTGAGCAGTGGAAAGGCGGCCTTCCCTGTGCCCTCCCTGTGCCCTCGGAACTTGGGGTGGAGTTGGGATGGGAGGATGTGCTCATGGGAGATGTGACCTTGGACAGACAGACGGATGGGTGGATGTGGGAAGGGCAGCTTTTGGGGGAGGTTGCAGTCCAGCCTATCCATGGGTGATAGGAGCTGGCAGCTTCTGAATTAGGACAGGGGAATGTCCCCAGAGGGAGGAGGATAGCTTTCTGGCCAGACAGTGAACAGTGGCAGTAGCGGGGGAGGTTGAAATGAGCCAGCCTGATAGGGTGCTGGGGCATAAGGGGGGACCAACTTGTAGCTATCAGAGGGGCCAGGCCTCGGAGGGCCAGCTTGCCCTGAGGTCAGTTTGGCCTGTGCTGAGAAGCAGTCAGAGTGGCCTAGCGTGGAGCTGGAGGAGAGCAGGTCTCCTTCCCAGGGAGCGGTCCCGAAGCCTCCAGTTGGGCTGCCTGCCTGCCTCAGTTTCCACCAGGTAGGTTGGGAGGGCAGCTCCACTGAAGCAGCCCTCGGCCCCTCTGTGAGGCTGGACATGTTGCTGAGAGGTGGAGGCTCCGGGGGCTCCCCCCAGAGCAGGGCAAGCTCTGAGCCCAGTGGCTGTGCTGAGCAGACAGCCTGCCCTGTAATCCAGCAGGTGGTGGCAGCCAGGGAAGTAGCAGAGGGGCTCTTTGGGGGCTGTTTCTGGGAGATTTGAAGCCAGAGGCCAGAGTAGCCTACAGGTACCTGTGTGCCCAGAGGGTGTGGAGATTCACCTAAGGCTGCACATCAAGTCCTGGGCAGTCAGCCCTCCTTCGGGGGCAACACTGCGCTTTTCATCTTTTTAAATTTGAAATTTCCTCTCTGTCCTCTTTCCCCCTTGCCTTCCCCATTCCTGCTCTCCTTGAGGACGGAGGGGATGGAGGTAACTTCCTCATCACCAGGGGGTCGTGTGGGGGTCCAGTCTGCTCTCCCTCCCCCAGGTGTCCTTGTCCTCCACCAGCATGGCCTTCCTGCCTCTCGCCTTCGCCTGCCCTCCAAGGTCTCTCCACAGACTCCCCCACCATGGAGGGGCTAGGAAAATGCTTTGTGTTTTGCTGATGTAGTTTTTAGGCTCATTTCCTACTTCTCAGTGATTTCCCACCTCCCTTCTATCCACCCCCACCCAGCACAAAGTCCTTCGAGGCGATGCCCGTGACACCTATCACTCCCCTCTGACGGGGTGGCAGTAGGGGTGACTCCTTCCTCTGTCCCACTCCTGGTCAGTGGAGGCAGGGGCAGCTGGACAGTATATTCTTTCTTGTGAGATTTGCGTGCCCAGAAAGAATCCCCAAGTCCTTGATGTCTGCTGAAGCAGATCTGGCCCGGGACCCAGACACTCCGCTCTTGGAGTTGGCTGGTGGCAGCCCTTGTCCGGAGCAGCTCTGCTAGCAGTACCCTCCAAGCTATGTCCTGAAGCCTCCTCACAGGAGAGCTGGCCAGGAGGGTAAGTGGGCGGTCCTGGGTGGGAAGGGGCCACAAAGACACTCTGGGACATGGGACCTGGTGAGGACTGGATCCAGACTCACTCTCTTCCCCAGAGGAGAAGGCCTGTTGCTTGGAGACGGCTGCAGACCTGTCCCTAATTAGTGCCAGTGGGCCTCGTGTATGATGAATCCTGCTTTCCAGCCCACACTCAAAGCTCCTGGGGATGCCACTCTCCTACCTCTGTGGCTGCCAGTGGAGCCAGGGAGTACAGGGTAGGGTGTGCCCTGCAGCTCAGAGGGGCTGAGTCACTTTCACGGATCCTACAGCTGTTGGGGGTCTTGGTCGTATCCAGAGCCCAGTGCCAGGCCAGCCTAGCATCCCCATTGTGAGCAAGTGCAGTTAGACAGGGAAGGGAGACTGCGAGCACTGTGTGACCGGTCTGCATTGGGTGGAGGCTTCCTCACACCATGCATCTGGGGGAGGCAGACACCTTCTTTGGGTGGCATCAGTCTGGAAATACTTTCTGGGGCATGGGCTGTCCAGGAAGGTTTTGAAAGCGGCTGGGGGGAGGGGATAGTTTGCATCCAGAGGGGAGGCCTTGTGTGGTGTGGTGGCCGGCAGTGCCTCGAGGTTGTTGGGGGATCAGTGAGACTGTGGTGTGCCGGGTGTGAGGGTGCTGCAGCTGTTGGAACTGGGGGGCATTTGCACAGGATGAGTAGGTCCTGGGTGACAGAAAGTCATGGGCGGGGGTCTGTGCGGTTTCCCTGTGGGGACAGGAGTGGACAGTGTGGGCACCACTAAAGTTGGCAATCTTGCACACTTGGGGAGCCCGCAGAGCCCAGGAAAGGTCCAGATACTTAGAGGGGGCTGTCCCCTGCTGGCTGACATTCTGCCTGGAGGTGTTGGCTGGGGCCATGTGGTGTGCTGGCTCCTCTCACTGGGCGGTTGTCCCGGTGCCCCCTGCTCCCACCCAGCGCGTCACAGATGGGTGGATGGACACGTGCCTGGTGCTGACAGCCACAGCGGCACGTGCCAGGTGACTGGACTGTGACAGCGGTGGCAGAGAATCTGGCGGCATGAAAGGCGGCCGGCTGTGTCGGGAGGGGTGCATGGTGGCCCAGGTGTCCTTGTCCAGCAGCCCTTTGCAAGGCTGAGTCGTGTGTGGTGCAGAGCTGGGCTCAGAGCAGCACCATCCTGCCCTGGGCCAGCAGGAGAGCGACAGCTCAAGGGCCCCTGAGCAGTGCATCCCCGCACTGCTGAAGTCCTGGGGAGCCTGGGCCACGGTGGAGGGGGGCTGTGAGGGACTCAGTGCCTGGAGAAACAAATCACCTAGAGCAGCAGCCATAGCCAGCCCAGTGCCCAGCATGTGTGGCTGAGCTCGCGGGCGAGATACTCCTGCTGATGGAGGTCGGGCATTTGCTGCTACTCAGTGGGGTCACCAAGGGAAATACAATTGTGCTGACGGCACCTGCTCTGTAGGAGCCGGAGATTCCCCAGCCTGGTGGCTTGTGGCCTCAGCCCGCCCCTGCATGGGTGCTGGTCCCTGACGTCCTGGTGCAGAACTGGGGTCTCTCGCCTGGTTCCAGCTCCCATTTCTTACACGCCTAGGGACTGAGGGAGGCTGTATTAGCAACAAGGCGTAGTGCCGTTGTTCAGCCTGGCATTGCTGTTCCACGACCACTGCCCCACCCTCACTGTGCTGGGAGAGGGGCTGTCCCCAAGCCCAGGACGGAGTCCCTGCTTCCTGCTAGGCCAGACCCAGGCTCTCCTGCTGGGCTTGGAGCCCCATCAGGCAGTGTGTGCACCTGTTCTGAGGGTGGGATGGTGGGCTGTCGTCAGGAGCCCCTCAGGATGGTGGGTTGGGCTGGAGGAAAGGTGCTGGTGGTCAGCTTGTTCAGGAACAGAACTCCCAGACAACTTCATCTCTTTATTACCCATCCCAGAGACACCAGCCAGGAGGCAAGGTCTTGAAATTTCTTTCCCCCTACCAAATCGTTAAGGAAAGATGGCTAAATGGTGGCTTTCTTTTCAAAGCCCTCTGGGTTTTTTTTTTCTTCCCTAATTTGGAGATGCTCTGAGTTGCTTATGAGACCAGTTGGTCCGGAATTCTGTGGAACACAGTCCTAGAATCGCAAAGATTTGTCATCTTTCCAGGCAGACAGGCCCCTCTGTTGGCCTGCAGACACCCCGAGGCGCCTGGAGGGCATTTCTGGGCTTGGGCTGTTTAATTTGGTCTGGACAGAGCCTGAAGGCACCATTCAGGCGGGACCAGCAGACGTTCTAGAAACTTCAAGTTTGTTGTCACATAAAAAGTACTGCCAAGGCCCAGAGATTTGGACAGAGGGTCAAGAGGAAGACCTCAATTTTGGTGAGGAATATAAATATGGAGTCCTCACATGCACCCCAACACTGCCTGGGCTCACATGCATTCTGCCAAGGCCCAGCCTGCAGCCCTTGCCCTGTGGACCGCCCAGGGGAGCCCTAGAAAGTGGGATGAGACCTCCTCTTTTTTCTCTATCCACCCTCATCCCCCCAAATTCCTGAGCCACCCCACCCCCACATCTCCCCTCTCGGCTCTGCCTGAAACCCATAAACTCTGATCCCTCCTTGAAGCTAAGAACTTCCGGTGTCCCAGAGCCATGAGTCCGTGCCTTAGCAGTCCCACAGTGGGACCTCACAGGCACTTGGGCTGCCCCTTCCCCTGCAGAGACCCCCCCCGCTTCTGGGGGGACCTTGGGGTGCTGTTCCTAGGCTGCCGCACCCAGTGCCAGTTGTATGTGGTGGAGAGTGGGGGAGGAGGAGGAAGACAGTTCTTATTTCTGCTCTGAAGGGATCCTGGGAGCTGGATATTCCCTGTCCCTTTCCAGAAGTGCGTCCCCTCCCCTCTGAGGGACTGGGCTTACGATCCCTTTGCAGCAGTGTCAGGTCTCTCCAGGTTCCAGTCTCCCACCGATACCTGCAGCCACAGCCCATGGGGGCACTGCCCTAGGCACCAGCTAACTGGGTCACAGACAGCCCTCTCTCAGGTCAGCAAATGGAGCAGTGTCATCTTTCTTTCGGTGGGAAGAGAGCCGCAGCCTGGCCGGGTGGGGTGTGTGGAGTCTGGCTGAGATGGGCCTCTTGCTGGCTCCCCTCCCCCAGCCCACCCGGAGGACGGTGAAACTTCTGCTGAGTGTCAGTGGCCTGCAGTTTGGTGGATTCCAGGCTTTCCGGGCAGGGTCTCCCCACCCCTGGGTGTAGGAAGTGGCCCAGAGCAGGGACACACTGGTCCTGCTTTCCACGTGGGTGGGCAGCTTCCCTGTGAGGGGTGGACCTCTGCCCCGTGTCCCCTGGAGACTGATACTATCGACAGTGAGAGCGGAGATTTCCTGGCTCCACGCCAGGCCTGGAAGGGCGGCGTTCTCTGCTGTCCCCCACTCAAGGCTGGGGAGTTGAGCGCTCTGGTGACGTAAGCCGGGATTTGCTTTCTTCTTAGTTCAGAATGAAGTGCCAATTTCTCGCCACCTTGTCCTGTGTGCAGAACACATGGCACAGGTGCCCATGGCACTGAGGCAGGAGAGGAGGGAAGCAGGGAGAAGGGCCCCTGGTGCAGGCAGAAAGGGTGGCACTAAGGGGAGACATCTCCCGGGGGGGTGGGACCCCCATCACCGGCTCCCCAGGCAGGTTGGGTGCACCCTGGCACTGGAGGGGCCTCTGTTGCTTGGCTGGGGAGATGAGGCAGCAGGAGGGCGTTACCTCAGCCGGGTTGGGAGGCTCAGGTGTGCACTGGGAAGCCCTTGGCCTGGCCCAGCCCTCAGGGAATCTCGGAAGGCTGTGGTGCTTTTTTCTAAACTACAAAGAAAGAAAAAAGAAATCCTTGGCTGTGTGGGGCCCCCTTGGGGTGCAGAGCAGAAGACCGTTCTTTTGCTCCTTGGCAGTGCTTGGCTGCCCCCATCCCCCAACTCCTGGTCTGGGCGCCGGCTCTAGAGCAGCCACAGTGAGGTCAGGCTTAGGCCCCCATGACCTCTTCTAATATTTAAGCGAAGAAGCCGGCTCTGCAGGCAGCTGCCTCGCAGACAGCCGCTGAGGGTCTGGCCTCCCTCTCCGCCTCTTGCATGTTCTTTGTCTCTGACCCGAATCCTGGCCCTTCCAGCTGTCCCCCATGCCTCCCAGGCGTCTCCTGGGGCTGAGCTCACCCTGGCTGTTTTTCATCAGTACTGTCTTTCACTGGGCACCTACTTCCATCCTCCTGAGAGCCCGACCTGGGAGCAGCAGGTGTTGGCCGCAGCCCCTGTTGTCCTAGCTCCCTTCCTGCATCCAGCGGTCCTTGCTGCTGCTGAGACCTGGTCGTTTCACCCTCCACAGCCTCATCTTCGCCTGCCTGAGGCAGGCAGCCTGTGCTTAGGTAGTACAGAAATCTCAGTCTTGAGCCGGGCCGGCCGGGATCGTGAGCCTGGGGTCCCACGGGGTGGCCTCCGTTCTGGTTCCACCCACCCATCTCCAGCGTGGGGACCACGTCTGTGAAACAGGAGGAGCAGTGGCACCTGTCAGCCCAGGGCGAGTGGCGTGAGGGAGGGCTCAGCACCGAGGCTTGGAGTGAGCTTAATCTCTAGTTCCACCAATAAAAAAAATGTCAAAATAAAAAATAAACAAAAACCCTTACATTAAATTGCTTCCTTCAGGTGCTGTGAGGGTCCAAGTGTATGTGTTGATAAAGGTTCAGAACAGCGAGGTTTATTGGTTTTTTTCCTGGGTGCTGGCTGTGGGACTTTCTAAGATGACACAGTACAGGCCCTGGGCGCAGAGCAGTGGTGCCAGGCTGGACATTGTCCTTGGATGGCTGCCAGGAGGGAGGGGCAGGAGTTGGAGTTGGCAGCCCCAAGGTCTCGGCCAGGCTGCTCCCCTCTGGGAGGGTTGGTGGCTGGGGTTTCCTCCTTGCAGGACTGCGGAGGCAGGGTGGAGGTGAGGCTGACGAGCCCACGAGAGGGAGGGGACCACCCCTGCTGTCCCTCAGCAGCATCCCGCGGGGCCGGCTCACCAGCACCACCAAACCAGAACCTCCTGGAAGTGGGACCAGCAGCCTGTTTTCTCACAGGCTCTGTGCATCATGGGTGCGTGGTGCCAGCTGTGTGCCAGCAGCTGGCCTGGAATCTCTGGTTCTCTGGCCAGGAACGTGTGGGGTCTTAGCCCACAGGCCGCAGGGAGTAGAGCACAGGCAGTGACCTTGTGCGGACACACATATGCAGAGACACCCACACAGCCACCAGAGGAGTGGAGGGACATGTGAAGGATGTCGCGGGGTCATCTGGGTTGTAGTTTTACAGATTTTTTTCCCTTTTTCTACTTTGCACATTTTCTACCTTGTGCCCAACTTGCTTTTATAGCTGGGAAAGAAGCAATTGTTGTTATTTTTCAAAGTTCATTGCCAAACAACCTCCCTGCCTTGTTGGAGACAGGGGGAGCAGAGGCCCAGGAAGGGAGCCCTGGGTCTGGGGAAAAGCCACGGTGTCCAAGGCGCAGCCGGTCTGTCGTGATGCTAGGTGGAGTGCTGGGGCCTTGCCCAGAAGCGTGGGCTGCTGGATGCAGAGGCCTTCACCTGGGCTCAGGGTGGCAAGTGGGGCTGCCCTCCTGCCACGGCCGGTCAGGTCCGGTCACCTGCGGTTTGCGTTTGGATTTGCAGGAGCTGGGTGGTTCAGGAGTTACAGCACTGTGCCGCTGCTCATAGTGTTTGTGTCCAGGCTGGAAGGGGCCTCTCAGCACAGCTCTTCCTGTTCTTCACCAGGAAACTGAGGCCAGAGGGGCCATCTGCCTGGCCTGGGGTGGGGCCCCCAGAGCCCTTCTGATTCCTTCTTACAAAGCCCAGCCGTCCTCTGCAGCCCCAGGCTGTCACAGAGCTGCTGATCCTCCCCCACACAGGGCTTTGTGGAGGACAGCTGGGCTGGATTCTCCTGAGGAGCGAGATCCAGCCTGTAGTCCTCTTCCCTCCCAGCTAGGGGCTGGCGGGCTGGTTCTCTTTCTGCCCCCTGTCCCCTGCTGTTACCGGTGGTGGGAAGGGCCTGGCTCCATGGAGGTGGGAGTCTGGGAGGTGGTAATTGTCAGGCATGGCAGTGCAGGGGCGAGGGGCCCGAACTGCCTGCTCTGGGCAGTGGGAGTGAATGAAGCCCTGGGGCAACCAGAGCTCTCTGGCACCGATGGCCTGCAGTTTCTTGTAAATAGCTTTTCCCTTCCCTGCTCTCATAAGCCATGAGCAGAACGCAGGGGTCCACTGTTTATGGTGTGTGGGCTGGGAAGAGCAGTTAGTTACCTGTCCTGCTGAGCCGAGCAGACCAGACAGGGACAGGAGGGCCCTGCTAACTCCCCGGGAGGCTGTCTCTGGGTCTCTCCTCTTGGAAAGAAAATGCAGGCAGAGGTATACCACCATACAGGGACAAACGGAAGGCCAGTCACCTGCATCGGTGCTAGGGACGCAGTGCCCGCCCTGCCCAGGAGAGGGGTCTGCTCCCTACTCATGAGGGTTTTCCCAAACCCTTCAGTGTCAGGCAGCTCAGAGAACAGACATACAGAGAGAAAGACGTGAGCTACTCACTGCCTGGAAGCTGGGAGTAAGTGGGTGTTGAGAGTGAACAGATGAACAGAACAAGCGTGTGGGACCCGGAAGGACCTGGGGACAGCGCGCTCAGTCCCAGGACGCTCTCGGACTTGGACTTGGGAGCTTTTGGCAGGAGAAGGCCCAGCAGCAGGGAGTACCGGATCTGTATGGGCCCACGGGGACTGCTGCAGCATAGTTCTGGAGAAGTCCAAGGTCAAGGTGTCTGCAGGGCGGATTCCTCTATGTCCCATGGCTTCCGGCTACCCGCCTGTTGGTCCTTGGGCTTATAGGGCCACCCTCTTGCCTTGGCCCTGCTTCCCATGGCCTTCCTCTCTGTATCTCTGCGTCTTCTTTTTTTCTGCTGCTTTTTTCTTTTCTTTTCTTTTCTTTTTTTTTTTTTGGTACTGGGGATCGAAGGCGGGCCCTTGCACTTGTGAGGCAGGCGGTGGAACCACTGAGCCAAATCCCCGGCTGCTTTTTCTGCTTTTTCTAAGGATATTTGATTGGATGTAGAGCTCACCCTGAGCCCTGGATGACCTCATTTTGAGACCACCCCCTTACGACATCAGCAAAGATAGTATTTCCAAACATTAGGACTTGGACATACTTTTGGGACCACTATTCAGTCTGCGGCAGTGGATGATCTTCAGCGAGCAGTGTCCTAAGTTTGGGGTAAGCCCTGGGTGGGGATCAGGGAACCAGCCTTGGACGTCCCAAGTTCTGTGGCTTTGAGTGTGTGGTTTCCTTGACTGTCCAGTCAGAGCGGAGTGGTGTTTCTGTCTCTGACCCTCTGCCTGGCTGCAGCTCAGGAGGAGGCTGGCCTGCGTGAAGGACCAAGATACTTCTGTATCCCTGACCCCTGTAGCATTCCTCCTGCTCCAGGCCCCCAGATGGGTAGGCAGAGGCACTGACCCTGGAGCTGAGAACTGGACACTCATCATCTAGGGGGCAGATTCCAGCTGCCTCCTGCATCTGCTGCCTTGGAGGGACTCCGTCCTGGCTGACTTCCTACCCCACACCCACCCCAGAGCTCTGCCTGCCTCGGAGGCAGACACCTGCCCCTGGACCTCTCTTCTGTGGACCCCTCTGGTTGCAGCCCCTCCTCCTCTCTGGCCTCCCACCTTCCCTCATGGCTTCCATAGGGGTGGGAGGGTGTAACCCCAGCCTATGAGCAGCCCTGGGTGCGGCTGCTCCAGGGTCACTATGCTGCCTCAGGCTCCAGAGGGCTTTGTGGAGCCCCAGTTTCCGTGACGACCCAGAGGGGAGCCCAGGAGAGGCCTGCAGAAGGCCCCAAGGCCCCCTCCTCTGGCTGCTTGGACCCAGTAGACAGCCCCTCTCCAGTAGGTGCCATCAGCCCTGGGCAGCCCCTTCCAGAATCTCCTGCATCCAGCTGTGGCCTCTTCCTTCTTTTGGTTTTCTGCGACTCCCCTTCTTTTCCAAACCTCTCCTGTCTTGGAGAGTGGAGACCAAGTCCACCCACCCATCGGGTTCAGCAGAACCCACGTGGGGCCCAGTGGACTGGCTGTGTGTGGAGCCGTGGGGTCACTGCAGCTCTGTCCCCACCGCCAGCACCACTTGGTGAGCTTTGGCTGTGGCCCTGTGACCATCTCCATTGGGTGGCAGTGGCTCCTAGGTGCTGCTCTGACCTCAGCCTGAACTCTGCTCCCTGGGGTCACCGTCCCCTGTAATTACTCTGCAGCTCATATCTGCTTGGGGCTCCAGGCCACAGCAGGGAGAGCCCCATCTGGCCTTCTGGCATCCTTCAGTTGAGCCAGCCTGATTAATGGCCCAAGTGATAGATTGGCTTTTTTGAATTTTTAAAGTGCTTTTAACATTTCCCCCAGTAGTGGTGGGGTGAGGAGCATGGGGAGGTTTGTCTGCTTGGCCAGATTATTGTGGCCCCCACCTGAGTGTGTGTGACCTGGGGAGCAGAGAAGGAAGGAGTTTGACCCTACCCAGTGCCCCCAGGGAAACAGAACTTCCCTGGCCCTGGTGCCCTTCGCAGGCTCACCCATCACAGGAAGGGACGCGGCCAGGCTGGGACACAGTCCTTTCACAGAGGGCCTTGGAGTGGCCTTTGTCACATGGTCTCGGGGAACTGGGCCTGGCAGGGCGGCTCACACAGCCTCCCCCTGTGTGGAGCAATGGTGCAATGGTGCTTTAGTGTGGGAGGCGGGGCAGGGAGGAGGAGGAGGAGGAGGAGGAGGAGGAGGAAGAAGGAGACCTGAATGGAGAAGGCGGTGGGGTACCCTTCTGGGGGAAGGGCTGTGCCTCGGACTTGGAGCCAGTCACTCAGTTCTCTGACCCCAGAAAGGACCGAGAGGTCCCAGAGAGGACCCAGGCGAGTGCCTGGGCTGCCCACAGGATGTGGGAGGATTAAAGCTCAGGAAAGCCCCCCCACCCCCATCTGGGTCTGTAACCTTTGAGGCCTGCCTGGGAGCTGCCGGCTATGGCTTTGTTTCCCAGGGGCTCCTGCCTGCCTTCATCGCTGCCAGTTATCAGGGGACCTTGGACCTGAGGGGACCCAAGAGGTCACCTGATCCCCTCCCCTTCCCCTGGGCTGGTCACACCCACACCCTCTTGGGGATCCGTCCATTTCTTAGGCTGCTGCTTTTCAGGGTGAGCAGAACAGTCTTCTTGCCCAGCCACCCTGGTGGCTCCACCCTGAGCCAGGAAATTCTTCCTCTTATCTACCCCACATCTCCTGGCCGCAGTTTAAGCCTGTTTCCCCTCCTCCCGATCCTTGTGGAGATAAGCAAGATGGCGTAGCCAACAGCCAGTGTACCTGATCATTGTGTCAGCAGCTTGGGTATGCTCATGTCCCCTATCTGTGGTTTAGTAAGGAAAAAGGGTGTCTCATTTCTTAGACTTTGTTTTGTTTTTTTCATACCAGAAATTGAGCTACATCCCAGCCTCAATTTTAATTTTTAAAAAAATTTGAGACAGGGTCTCACCGTTACCCCAGCTGGACTCAAACGTGCGATCCTCCTGCCTCGGCTTCCCAAGTGTGCTGGGGTTACAACGGCAGGGGCCACTATGCCCGGCTTTACAGTGACTTTCAGAGTCTGCCTGAATGACTCCTCAGCTGCCAGAACCGAGGGCACAAGGTGGAAGGTGGCAGCTGGGCGCTGACACAGAGAGTGCCCAACTCTGGGGGAAAGGACTTTGCTCGTGTGGGCTGGGCCGGCTTCCCAGGCCTGAGGGTGGTGGGCTCCTTTGGGGCGTCTGCTGAGGTGCTGGAGAAGAGACATGAAGCAGGAGCTGCGGGGTGGCTGTCGCATGGAATCTGTTGAGGCCCGAGGTGGCTCCTGACCCCCCCGAGTGTGGTCATACCCAAGACCCTTCCCTGGTGGGGTGGGGGTGGTGCCCACTTCCGGTAGGGCCACTGTCTACTTGCTGCCCTGCTGGGACACCCGGCAATGTGGAGCAGTCGCCATGGGCAGCAGGTGTCCACCAGACAGACGTGTGGTCGCCTGGCCACGCAGCGAGCTCCAAGGTGGCGCTGGCTGGGCAGCGGCCGGGGAGTGCTGAGTTGGGCTCTTGCTGCACCACAGTTGTGGAGGCTGGAGACCCACGTCAAGGTGTCAGCAGGGTTAGAACCTTCCAGACACCCCAGGGACAGTCTGTGCCTGCTGCTTCCTGCTCTGGTAGGTGCCGGCGAGCCTTGGTGACACTTGGTTGCAGACCCGTCTCTCGCCTCTCTGTCTCGTCTGCACGTGGCCTTCTGAGCGTGGCTCTGTGTCTTTCTCCTTTTCCATCTTCTGTAGTGACGCTTGTCACTGGATTCAGTACCCACCTAAACCAGGGTGATCTTATCTCAGAGCCTTTCCTTAATTGCATCTGTAAAGATCCTTTTCCAAATAAGGCCACATTCACAGGGTCCGGGAGCTAGGACTTGCATCGTTTGGGAGGACACTATTGAACCACTACATCTGGCGAGCCCAGAGTGGGTACTGGAGTCCTCTGCAGACCCCACAGCGGGTTCTGGAAGGCCTTCGTGAGGACATCCTATAGGGCTTCTTGTCCATCCTGGATGGCTGAGACGGTAGCTGGGCTGGGGAAGGCACTGGTTCAGCCTGCATCCTTGCTTAGCAGGTTGTTAGAGCGCTTTCTCCAGGGAGAAATGAACCTAATGAAGGTGGGGAATAAAAGGTTGGGAGGCCAGGATGTGGCTCAGTGGCAGAGCACTTGTCTAGCACGCCCAAGGCCCGGAGTTCAAGCCCCTGGGACCACAAAACACAAAAACAGAACAAGAGGAATAAAAGGTCTAGGATCCCAGAGCTAGCTATTCGTCACAGCTGCCTCTGGACTGTGTCTGCCTTGAAAGGGGCCAGTTTCTGAGCTTTCTTCCTGGAAGGAATGCTGCGGCCACTGTGCCCCACAGGCTGGGCGGGGATCCTGTGCATGGAGCTCCTCCTGCACTGTGTGAAAGGAGGGGCCTTGTTTATTTCCCTTGGCCTCATCTGGGATTTGCCTGACACTTCAGGCCTGTTTGTTCTCACATCATCTTTCCAGAGTTGGCCAGACCTCCCGAGATGGGCAGGGAGGACCCCGAGTGTCATTGCCTTCCAGGCCCAGGGGTGCTGCAGCCGAGAGGAAAAGGCTTGCTTTCCCAAGTGCTCAGATCGGATGGGCAGGGCAGGTGGACTTCAGTCTTGGCCTTGGGTGAATGGCCTCCCCTGGCTCCTCCAGAGGAGCTGAGCCCTGCTGGCAGAATCAGAGTTCCTAGGGACACTGCCTGTGACTCCACCTGGAGTTGTTGGAAATGTGCAGCCTGTCCTTCCCTGTCCTGGGGATGTGTGTCGGACCCTTGGTGAGATTGTACTGGGCCTTGAAAGGTAGCCGCGCTTCTGGTCAGACGTGTGTGGGGTGCAGGGGCTGTGTGGGAGATGCCCCCAACCCTGGAACAGGGGGGCATCTGTGGCTGCCTCTGGCTGCTGTGGTCCAGCCAGGCCTAGTCTGCGAAGGGGGAGGACCCAGAAGTGATGTGGTCGCCCAGTGCCCTTGTTCTCTCTACAGGCTCGGCCATGGCTCTCTAAGTAGGGAGAACTTCCTGCCCTTCATGTGGACGCTGGCTTCCGGCTTGGTGCCGGTTGTATCCTCGGAGGGAAGCCCAAGCTGTTTACTGACTGCCCCAGCAGAGCGGGCTCCACTCACGCCACAGCGGCTATTTTTAAGCCTTTCTCTTTGGGCTCTTTTGCTTCCTGAGAACTCCCCCTGCTTTGTCACCCTCGGTGTGTCCTCCTCTCTGTCCTGGCCTGGCCCTCTGTCCACCTACCCCGCAGCCAACCCATCTGCTCCCAGCAGCCCAGGCCTCTGATCAGAGCTGACAGGAGCCGAGTGGGTGGTGACCCCTGGTCCCTGAAACAGTGCTCAGGGGTGCAATGGAGGAAAGCCAGTCTAGGGAGCAGAGTCCCGTGGGGAGGACCTGGGGACAGCAAGCTGAGTTCCTGGAGCTGACTGGGTAGGTTGGGAGCTGGGGTTTCGAGGTTCCAGTTGGAAAAAGGCTGCCCTGTTAAGTCCTTCCTGCCTCTGCGGGAGTGGGCACCACGAGAGGCCCGGGAAGAGAGGTGCAGCTGTGGAGGTAAGCGGGGCTGCGCCGTGCAGTGAGGCAGATGTGGCCGAAGGTCCTCTCCATGGGAAGAGGGTGGTTAGACCAACAGCAGCTGTAACTTCCAAGTAGCATCTGTGCGCCTGGTGCTGCCTTAACCTCCCTCCACTCCTGCCCGCCGTGTGGGACGCTGGGTGAGGTGCGGGCGCGGGCTCGGAGGAGTTTTCTGTGCCTTTGTCACTTCGTTTGCTTTGCCCTGCTTGGACATCTGCCCTTCTGCTCTGGATGGCACCAGGCCTTTGCCTGGCACATCTCTCTGCCTGCCTTGCCTTACTGCCTCCGTTCTCCGACCCCAGACCCCTAGCACTCGTTGGCTCCTGTTCTTGGAAGGACTGGCACCTTGCGTGGTACAGACTCCTCCGCGTTCCCTGCGGGGAGATGGTGTGGGAGGGCGGTCCCTCAGCTAGGCCCTGCCTGTGGAGTCCAGGGCCCCGTCCACTGCCCCACCCACACTGCCTGGAGCAGGGATCTAAGCCAGGCCCCTCGCTCAGCCCCAGGCTCAGAGGAAACTCAGAGCAGGGTGGCTGTGGTCAGCGGGGTCTGCTGGCCACGCGCTCTGCCTTGCTGTGGACATCCAGCAGGCTGTGCTGTTAACTTGTAGGCGGGCTGTTCCAGTACACTTAGGGCTGTGAACAGGGCAGTGTGTCCATCCGTGCCATCTCCCAGCCCCTGCTTTGCTGCTGCAGGGAGGAGGCTGGGTTTGCCGGATGGGGAGTCTACGCTCAGAATGCAGTGCTGTTCGCTCCGGTGGGGGCTGTGCACGCATAGATCTGTTTGACCTCAGCTCTAGCATTCCTTTGCAAGACATTTGTCCCGGGCTGGGGAAGGGCTTTGTGGCTCTCCCCATATCCCCTTCCCAGACCAGCGCCAATTTGTACACCAGGAACTACTTGATCTGGTTTCAGGAGCTGGCGAGGTCTGCGGCAGCCTGCGGTCAGAGCAGAGGCCTGAACAATGGTCCCTTGTGCATGGCACATTCCTCTCTAAGCAGGCCCAGATCCAGGCTGCTCCTGCTCCGGCCCCCCATGGGCACAGCGGGGTAGGCCTCCATCTGGAGGGAGGCCACTCTGGCTTCTTTGTGTAGCAGCTGAGACTGTAGGTGCCTGAGGGACAAGAGGGGGCCGAGTGCCCAGCCTGGACTTCAGAAAAGCAGTGGGCTGGAGCCTTAATCCAAGGAGCAGGCCTGGGCTGCCGGCGGCAGAGTTTCCCGTGCCCTCCAACTTGTCTGCGGCAAGGTGTGTCTGCGGAGAGTCAGTTACTCAAGCCCTGAGCATCTGAAGGGACCGTGTCCGGTGCTGGCAGCGAGCGAGGCGGCGAGGTCTGATGAAGAGCACCCACCATCACACCATCCGGAGACAATCATCCTCTGCCGGGTGTGAGCGAGTTGCACATGTGTGTGAGACGTGGAACCAGGATCGTGTATACGTCTCGAGTCCTGCTATTTTATTTAATACCCTCAGCATTTCTCATCTTCTTGAACATGGTTTTGATGACTCTTTGCGACTTGGGCATATGGGTTGGGAAGAGCTACGTAAACCCGGATTGTTTCCAGTGTTGGTGGTGTTAGTTCCGATGTGATTGGCGCGGCCCATAAATCTTCCTGTGCCTCTGCTTGTTCCTTGGGATCCATTCCCAGAAGTGGGCCAGAGCCTGGGATCTGACTTCGGGCTTTTGGTGCAAATTGAGGAGGGTGAGCAGGCCCCAGGAAGGCTCTCGGAGCAGGCTGGGTTGAGCCTGGCTTTGGGGGGACGTGCGGCCACCAAGGAGGGTAAGTTGGGTAAATGTGGCCCTCTTGCCCCAGGGCGGGACTGTCTCACCTCCCAGTGGCAGCGTGGAGACCACTGTGACCTGGTCCTGCTGGTAGTCTCCTGCCCGCCCTTTAGTTGTGCTGACTCCTAGACAGGAATTCAGTGCTCAGGAAGCCTCCTTGGTCCCAGGAGAGGCCACAGCTCTGCCTAGCTGGTCCCTGGGCTCTGACGTGTGGCTGTCTGGCAGTCTCAGATCTGCACATGTCAAGCTCACGAGTGAGCGCACTTGCTGGCCTCTGACCACGCACAGGTGCCCCTTGGCTGCCTGTCCTTCCTCAGGGAAGGGGATGGCGACTTAGATGGAGATACTGGCCCTGTAGACGCTGAGGGGGGTGTCTCCATTGGAGTTTCACATTGGGAAGAGGGGGTGTCTGTCTGCATGAGTGCAAAACATGGGGTACTTTTCAGACTGTTGGGGAATAAATCCCAGAGGGCCCTTTCCTGCCAGCCTCATGACGCCCTGGCTCCTAATGCTTCCGGCTGAGTGCTCCTTGCGAAGTCCTCCGTGGGAGACAGGTGCACACGGTGCATCCCTTCAGACGATGATCTGTCTCCTTGCCAAGTGCTGTGGGATAAACCCGGAGTGGTGCCGTCCTCTGGTGACTTCTCCCAGCAGCTGGGATATTTGGAGGCGGCTGTCCTTCCTTGGGGCTCCTGGACGCAGCTGTTGGAGATCTGCTGAGTGTGGTCGGGAGGGGAGTGGGGTGAGGACGCAGAGCAAGGGTCTGGATGGCTGTGCCACTTGCAAGTTTCACCTTCCCCGCTGCCTGCCTGTCTGCGTCCTGCAGCTCCTGTGACAAATGACAGGAACCTGGTGGCCCCCCAACACACATGGGTTCTCTCAGACTTCTGGGGACCAGAGGGCTGAGTGTGAGGTGTGGACAGGACCTTGCCGTACCCAGACAACCTAGAGGAGCATCCTTCCTGCCGTCCAGCATCCTCGGCTGGGGCTGCATTATTAGCCTCTGCCTCTGACTTCACATGGTCTCCCTCCTGGGTCTTCCCAGATCTCCCTCTACCTTTCTCTTGCAAAGACACCTTATTCTTTTCTTATTTTTTTTGGTACCAGGGATTGAACTCTGGTCGTTGCGCTTTCGAGGCAGGCGGCAGAACCTCTGAGCTAAATCCCTCGCCCCTTTTTCTTTTGATCTGGGATCGAACCCAGGTCCTTCCTCATGCTGGCTGTGAGCTTTTACTCCACTGAGTTACAGTTACAGTGGCACTTCTTGGTGGCCATCCTAATTCCAGGCTGATCTCAAGTCAGGATCGTTGATTTGGTTATACCCAAAAGACCCTTTCTCCAAACAAGATCCCTGTCACATTTGGAGGGGTTGACACTTGGACTGGTCTTTGCAGGACTGGGGTACTGGGCAGCAGGACTAGTCGGTAGCAGAGGGACAGTGAGCTCGGAGCTCTTTGAGGGTGTGGGGGTGCCAGCAAGGGACACAAAGCACGGAAAGGGACGGGGTGGCCAGTGGGGAGGGAGTGCCTGTGCACTGGGCATAGATGGTGAAGGTGAGCAGGAGTGAACACACAGGCTTCTGGAGAGGGCCCAACTTCCGTTCCAAAACGATCTGTGTGTGCAGGTCTGGCTCAAGTTGGTCACCACATCTGTGCTGGGGACTCCACTGTGGTGCAATCAGGGAAGGCTTTACTTTGGTGCATGTTTGGCAACTTGGGGGTTCCTTCCAAGGGGGTCCCCAAAGAGGGCACTCCAGGAAGGGGGTCTTTTTATTCCCTTGGCACAGACCTGGGTCCAGTGTATGGATGCTGAGAACCTCCTGGAATTGTCTGTCAAAGGTGGGTGGGGATGAGCGCCCTCTTGAGAACTCGCGGGACGGGGTGGTCATCTGGGGATGGTTTGGATGGTGCACTTGAGGTGATCTGGAGCGGTGTAGACCAGATCACCTGGGGAGGCCCAGGTACCACACGGCGATGAAGCTCCAGGCACGGAACTGCACTTGCTGGCCAAGTGTGAGCTGGCAGGTGGCCTTTCCCAGAGCCCTTGTCCTTCTCAGAACCAGAATGGGCAGTTTGCACTCAGCACACCCAGGTCACCAGCCCAGCGAGGGCGGAGCTGCACCAGGTTGAGATCTGGAGTGGCAGCGCCAGAGTCTGTGACTCAGGACCCTGCACGCAGCACACAGCATACACATGTCGTCAGGTCACTGGCTGGGTCTTGGGCAAGTGGATCCACGGGTGTGAACTGGATGGGCTACACTGCACAGTATTTTAAAATAGAGCTTGTTGCGTGGCATGGTCGTGCCTGTCTACGACCCCAGCACTGGAGAGGCTGAGGCAAGAGAATTGCCCTAAGTTTGAGGCCCTGCTGGGCTACAAAGTGAGTTCAAGACCAGCTTGAACTACAGAGCAAGACCTTGTCTCAAAGAAAAGTGAGGGGCTTGTTTTGCTTAGTGCCAGCATTTAAAAGTTAAGAAGTAGGGCCGGGGATTTAGCTCAGTGGTTCTTCGGCCTTGCCTCGAAAGCACAAGGGTCCCAAGTTTGATCTCGGTACCAACACACACAAACACATACACACACACACACACACACACACACACACACACAAAAACACACATAAAAGTCGAGAAATATCATATAAAAATCCATATTCCTAGATTTCAGTGAGAGGCTGATTGGCCAAGTTCCTGCAGGTCTTGATGGCTGGGCAACATCTACCTCCTGAGACCAGATGCCTGGGGACTTGCCTGTTCCCTGGAGTGTACTGGTCCCTACCCAGCCACACCTGCTGCTCTGCTGACACTGTCTCTGCCTGGCCTCTGGAACAGTGGAGCTGAACCTCCCATTCTGTGTCCACCAAGAGGGAAGGGTACCCCAGGCCATGTCTGGGAAGCCAGAAGCCACTCGTGTCAGGGACACGGGCCTGCTCTGCCTCTCCCCTCCTCTGGCCTCCTGCTCATCAGCTGCTCACCAGCCTCTGATCCTTTAGAGGAAGTGCTGGAGGGCCAGGGATTTAGCTCAGTGGCACCTCGCCTGCCTTGCAAGTGCAAGGTCATGAGTTTGATTCCCGGTACAAAAAAAAAAAAAAAAAAAAAAAAAAA
>NW_022900935.1:60949981-60959211 GCF_012274545.1 Fukomys damarensis
AAAAAAAAAAAAAAAAAAAAGTAAAGGAAGCACTGGACATAGCAGAGGCGAAAGCTGTGTTTGCTTTTGGAGGAAACAAGGCAGGAAGGAAGAGCTGCCAAACATGGCCCCATCCAGCTGTTGCTGGGGACTGGCAGCTGTCAGCCCTTTTCCCTGGGGGCAGGGGAGGAAACCGTGCAGACCCAGGTAATCCTGGGCTCTGGGTTGAGGCAGGAGCATTGGGCTGCTGTGCGGAAGGAGCTGCAGAATGTTCCTACCACGTGGCTGTGCTCTGTGCGGCCCAGCAGCTGGTTCTCATTTGTGGCTGTGGGGACACAAGGATGGCGACTTCCTGGGCACTTTCCCGATGTTCAGAGGGTGCAGACCTGGATGGAGGTGGCAGCAGGATGAGCTGGCGGGAGCACTGGGCCACAAGATGATGCGTCCTGCATGGCCAGCATGTGGGCAGGGCCAAGCTCAGCTGGTGTGGACAAGCTGGGCAGCCTTGGCATTGGTGTCAGGCTGACCAGTAGTCTGCCGGGCACATCGCTCAGGTGCCCTCTGCCTCTGCTTTTCCATTTATACCAAGGAAATAATATTCTCTGTGTCACAGGTTGTTGGGGGAATAAATGTGACCCACCTCGGTCAGCTCAACACCTCGCCACTGCGTGTTCTTCGGCACCAACCACACTCTGTGTCCCACGCTTACCTCTCACTGCGTCCTGCTCTGTCTTTCAGCCTTGAAGAGATCTTTCGAGGTTGAGGAAGTCGAGCAGCCCAACTCTACCCCGACCCGGAGGGTCCAGACTCCGCTGCTCCGCACCGTGGCCAGCTCCACTCAGAAATTCCAGGAGCTGGGTGTGAAGAACTCAGAGCCCACCGCCCGCCATGTGGACTCCCTAAGCCAGCGCTCCCCCAAGCCCTCCCTGCGGAGGGTTGAGTTCTCAGGGCCCAAGGCAGCCGAGCCGGTGTCAAGGCGCACAGAGCTGTCCATCGACATCTCCTCTAAGCAGGTGGAGGCCTCGGGGGCCTCCGGGCCAGCACGGTTTGGGCTCAAGAGGGCGGAGGGGTTGGGCCACAAGACACCAGAGCCAACACCTCGGAGGACGGAGATCACCCTCGTCAAGCCCCAGGAGTCAGCGCACCGCAGGATGGAGACGCCCGCCTCCAAGGGCCCCGAGGCGCCCATCGCCCCTGCCACTGACGCAGCCCCCAAGAGGGTTGAGATCCAGGTGCCCAAGCCAGCTGAGGTGCCTGTCTGTCCCCTCCCGTCCCAGACCCTGGAGAATTCCGAGCCTGCCCCAATGTCCCAGCTGCACAGCAGGCTGGAAGCCAAGCCAACCTCAGCTGAGGCCCTGCCCAGGAACCAGGAGGGTGAGTGACAGAGCATGGGGACCCCGAGGCTGCAGGGTTGGGGCTGGGGCTTTGCTGTGGGGTCCTGGAAGAAGCTGAGTGGCCGTGGGGGAGAAAGGCCTGAGTATGTAGAGTGATGTCCCAGGGCTCAGAGAAGTGTCACTGGCTCCCTGTCCTTGGGGCCCACACAGAAACGCAGCCAGTGGGACACCAGTGAGGCTTTGTCAAGAATCTCTGGGTTGCCAGGGCCTCCAGTGTTGGTTAGCACGGGCCATGCTGGCCCCTATGGTGTGGTCCTGGGACTGTGAGGGCCAGAAGGCTTGAGAGTGGTGCTTCAAACAGGAACTGCTGTGGGATCCTCCAGGGGCCTGGGTCGCAATGGGCTTGAACCCTGCAGAAGGGCTCCGTTCTGGTGACTGCTGGGCTAGCGGGTGGCCTAACAGAGGCAGGGCCTGCAAAGAGGAGTTGGGCTGCCTGGGAGGAGAGGCCTCATGTTCCCCTCCAGTTTGCACCAGACAGTGTTCTTGTGTTGATGGTGCCCGGCCCTCATCCTCCTCCCCTTCCTCCACAGTGGGGGGTGGTCGTGGCCAAGGACACGGATACCTTGCAGAGCTCGAGCCTCTGCCCTAGGATTGCATGGCCGAGGGCTCCCCGGACCAGGGGACGGTGACACTTGCTCACAGCTCTGTTTCGGGGGAGGCAGGAGAGGGACCAAGCAGTACCCTTGTAGCACACCCAACTCGGAGTTATGTGGTGTGGAGAGCTTGCAAGGGACATGGTGCCACACCGTGGGGACAAAGGGCCGAGGTAACTAGCCCTGCTCAGAGGTGTGCCGCCCTGCCTTGAGTCCCATGGGACATGTCAAGAGTTCTCAGCCCCTTCAAAGTCAAGTTCATTTCTGGGTTTAGAGTCAGAATTCCATAAATGTTCAGTAAGTGTTCTTTGGCTTAGACAACCCGAACAGTTTGGTTTTTTATTTACCTTGTTATTACTATTTCTAATGTAGCGAATACACGTAACATAAAATTGACCATCTTAGCTGTTTAGAAGTGTGAAGTCCATGGTGGCAGGTGTATTTGCAGTGTTGTGACGTCATCCCCACCATCTGTCCCCAGAACTTTTCACATCCCAGGCAGAAACTCTGTCCCCGCTTAGTACTTTCTCCCTGTTCCTCTGTCCCCTGGGCACCAACAGACAGACCTGCTTCCCGTTCTGTCTCTCCAAGTTTGCCGGCTCCAGGGGCCTCACAGAAGTGACATCGTACAGCATGTGCCCTTTCGTGTCTGGCTCTTTCCCTTCCCATGATGCCCTCTGTTCTCACCCGCCTTGTAGGATGTGTCAGGACTTCCTTCCTTCCTAAGGCTGGGGCACTCTGTTGTATGTATGGGGGCACATTTTCCTACCCTTCATCCCCTGATGGACACCTGGGTTGCTTCTGGCTGCTGTGAAGCTGCTGCTCTAGCTTGGGTGTGCACACAGATCCTTAAGTCCTGGCTTTCGGTTCTTTTGGTTTTCCTTTGGGAACAAGGATTTTCCGGTGGTCAGTAGATACTGGAAGGAAGCCTGGTGTTTGGGTTCAGCGGGGCGTGGAGCCCAGGGCTTCTAATGCGCTACTGAGCACAAAAATCACCTGTGCCATTTAAGCATGCGTGCTTGACTTGGCAGCCCTGGGGCTGAGAACTCTGCATTTCCCACGGCACCAGGCATCGGACTGCACTGTGAGCAACCAGGGCCTCATGGGCCTTTAACGCCTCTTCCCAGCATTGGAAATGTGTCTCTGTTTCTCCCATCTCTCCAAACTTGACCCTCTAGAGCTCCCTACCCATCAGGCCGTACTCGGTTGTGGGTGCAGGTGTCATGGTGTCGGGACAAAGGCGCGGGCAGTATGTGCAGAGAGGCAAGGGCCACTTCCTGTCCCTCATGGTCTTCTGTGTCCGGGGCCTTTGTCTGATGCGCCACCGGATACACCCCTCCCGGGCTGAGGTGTTCGCACTCTGCTGAGTCAAACAGGATGTGGTTGGGACAACATTGGCCCCAGATCTCTATGACAGCTGGAGCTGGCTGCAGCAGCGGGAGATGGTGCAGGCTCTGAGGCACAGCCTGGGCATCGGCTCAGAGTGGCACAGCCAGGGGACACGTGAGAGGATGCGGGTCTTCCTCCAGTGGACACTGCTTGGCCCCTGTTTCGCAGAGGACAGAGCTTAGCTACGGGTGGGACGGTGAGGGGCAGTGAGAGGATGTCATGGGAGCCTGCCTCGAGCTTGGGTTGCAGCCAGGCCTGGGCGGGAGGGAAGCTCTCCGAGCCCGTGCTGGTGGAACGCCTCTGTGGGTGGAAGGTCAGAGTGCTGAGAGCAGACTGCATCACCCCACTGGGGACCTAAACTGCTGTGCCCGAGAGGGACCCAGCCTGTGGGGTCCAGCTCCTGTGGACAGTGTGGAGTGAGCCAAGGTGCTCCTCTCCTCCGGGTCCTGGTCTGAGCTCTCTGGGCGTCCTCCAAGGTCCCTTCCTTTTCCCTCTTCCTCTCCTTTGGTCACAGCCTGTCCCATCTTCTGGGCCTGGGTCCTACTTCCCCTCTGCCTAGCTTCCTGCCTGTCTTTCCTGCAGGCCCAGCTCTTACCTCTGCCCTCCATGGAGGCTGGGCTGGGGGCCCCTCTCTGAATGCTCTCCTTGGCCACCTTGGCCCTGCCCTGGGATACAGCTGCGTCGTGTGGGCAGGGTGGGGAGGGCCGACAAGTCAGCTTTGTGTTGCTGTGACCAAACTTGAGAATTTAGGGAGGGAAGTTTATTTCAGCTCATGCTTTGGGTGCAGGACCAGCGGGCTCTGGGCTGTGTGTGGGGCAAGGTGGCTGACCTAAGGCAGTCAGGGCAGGAGGGGGAGACAGACAGACAGCGAGGAAGGGGCTGGGCATGAGATGCGGTGCCCAGGGACACAACCCAGTGAGCGCTGCCTTCGTCTCTGTTTGCATCCCTTCCCAAGGGCGCTGAAGTTTATGGAGCCATCGTGGGTGAATCTACTGCTAGTGCCCTCGAGATCCGGTCTCCTTGAATACCCACCTCCGAGCCCTTCCTCGACCATTCCGGGGTTCTCCATGCCCTTGGGTCAGGCTCTCAGCCCCTCTGTTTCCATCTCTAGGATGGGGTCTCCTGGGTCCCAGCCTGAGCCCCAAAGCCATCCCCACCCGAGCCTTCACCAGCTCCCTCACCTACGCACTGCTCCCCAGTCTCGGGGGCCCCTCAGCCCTGACTCTCATCCTCTTTACACCATTGCATCCCTCAAACTCCGACACATTTTTCTCGAGGCTGGAGGTGGCCTCACTTCCTCTGACTCCTAGGCTCTTCTGCGTCTTTCTCCTGTAAGGACCTGGTGTTCAGCTTGGGACATAAATTTGCTCTGAGCCTCCTTCCCTCTGCTGGACTTCTTTTTGATGTAAATATAGCCTTTTCAACTGGCAAAAGTGATACCCTACCCTTTTCCTGAAATGCAGAAATACAGAGAGTGGAAAGGAGCTGGAACTTCCTGTAAGCCAGTGATATCCACATTTGGCTATGTATTCGTCACAGTTCTTCCCCCTCACTCCCTAGGGCCCAGGTTTCTTGAGGGACTGTTGTCTGTACTTTCATAGAGAATCCCAGGAGACAGCATAGTAGGTGCTCAATAAAAGAGTGTTGGAATGGCCTGCAGGTGATGAGTTGGGGACAACTCTGGGTGGCTCTTGCAGGTGGAGGCAGGGACCCGTGGACCCCCATGGGCTCCCAGGGACGGAGAAGATGCTTTCTCTCACTCATCCCTGCAGGGTTAGGAGTGCAGTGGATGTGCAGAACACTCCATGGGCTCTCTGGGCAGGATGTTGGCTGGAAATGGGGTTCTTGGCGGGGTCGGCGTTTGAAGGGAGGAAAGCGGTAGTCTTAGCTGGCTGAAAGCAGGAGAGGGAGCGGGAGCCACAGGCGGTCTGAGTGCCCACCTCTAAGCTTGTGAGGCCTGAGCTCTGTGCTGCATGCAGGGCCCGTGGTCCGAGGTCCAGCCTGCCCCTGAGCCTGCCGCCCTCCTTGTGGCCCTCCGGGTCCTCGTAGTCCTCTCTTTCTCTGGGCAGGGCTGGGCTGCAGAACCTAAACGCAGCCTGCGGGTGGTGGCTGGCTCCACCCCCCCAGGCCCCCCCCCACCCCGGCTCCAGTGACAGCAGCTGAGGCTGCCTTATAAGGGAGGTGCGCTACTTTCTGGGGCCTGCAAGTTGGCTGATGTCCTGGGCGGGTCCCAGCCCCGTCTGGAGCTGGCATCTTCCCTCCAGCCTCAGTTTTGCAGCTGAAGAATGGGGGGAGTCAGGGCTACTGCTCGCGTCCCTGCTCCCCGTTGTGCCAAGGTGGGCGTTTCCTGGGGTTGCTGTGACCATGGGCCTGAGGTCGGCCCTGGGGTGGCTGTGACCAAAGTGTCTCACAATGTCTAGAGGTCCTCCTGGTTGTGGGTGACAGGCGGAACATGGTTCGTTGCATGGGAGACGCGGCCTGTCTGCCTCCCAAAGCCCCCTGGTCAGGCCCTGTGTTCAGGGTGGGGACAGACAGGGACTAATGGGGTAGGCACTCAGGATGACATCTGCAGGTGTGGTGTGCGGGTTCATGGAAGCACAGAGTTCCCTGAGACCCGGAGTGGGGCAGGGAGGTCTGCCTGAATGTCACCGTAGGCCAGGGAGGTGGGGTAGTGAGTTCCAACGGGCAGGAGAGGACTTGCTGTGTCCCCCAGAGGCTCCCGGGTGAGCGTCGGAGTGTGATATGGGAGAGGTTGGCTGGGGTAGGAAGCTCCTGAGGCCCAGAGACAGCCCCGCCATGCGCGCCACAGGTCCCTCCGACCTCATTGGTCCTGGGGAGCGGAGCCCTCACGTGTGGCCCTGCCTCGGCCAGGCCTGCAGAGTCCTCTGTGAGGGTCTGCGATATTCCACTTCTGGAGAGACAGACACAGCCGTGTCCCAGGATGGTCCTTCCTCCTGGGCTGCAACCTGGAAGTTTAGCGTGACCAGCCTTGGGAGTGCCCCAAGCTTGCCTCCTCTGGGATGGACCCTTTCTTTCCCCCATCTCAGATCGGGGCCACCCCTTCTCTAGCTGTCCTTGTGGCTGTTCATGAGCTGGGGGGTCTGGAACAGGAGGGCCCTCATGTTGGGGACAGGAGGCCCCATGGGGGAGGAGTGGCCAGGCCAGGTGGGTCTCCTTCAAGGTGGGGCATGGGTGGGGCAGAGAGGACAGATCCTGGCTCTGGGGCCCAGGACAAAGTTCCCTTCCCCTGGCCAGCCCGCCCAGCTGTCTGCCAAGCCCGGGCGCAGTGGTGAGGGAGCGGGAATTCGGCCGGCAGCTGGGGAATACCTTAAATAGAGCTGGCCCTGCTCACCCCCTCCATCTCTGTGGGCCCAGACACATGGCAGTGGGTGAGGCGCCCCCCCACCCCGGGCTCGACCCAAGAAGCCAGAGCAGTTGCCAGAGGAAGAGCCCGGCCCGCCTGTGTCTGCAGCTCCAGCCCCGGAGCAGCTGCCAAGAGTGGGATCCACACGGTGTAGCTGTCAGGGCGGCCCCAGCCACATGCCACGCTCTCTCTGGGTGGCACAGACAGAGGGCACATTCAGCACCTGCCCTGAAGGCAGCCCCCCAACAGGCCCGGGTTCCCGGGGAGGCACCGCATGGCACTCGCTGGCCCGCTGCCGTGCGACCCCTGTGGGGACTTCCCGGGTCACTGAGCCTCCTGTGACCCTCAATGGCCAATGCACAAGGGTAGCTCTGGTCCAGGACCGACCAGGGGGTAAAAGTGGGTCCAGAGAATGCGGAGAATTCCCAGTGTGGCTTCCCTGCTCCTGCCCTGCAGCTGCCGCTGGGCACGGCTCTGTGGAGAACCCTGCTGTCATCGGCTGCCCTTCAGAGAGGGGAAGTGAGCGGCACTTGGGCACCCAGCCGCTTAGCCAGTTTAATCAGTGTGGGGCAGGCTGGATCCACTCTTTGGCTTCTGACGGCGAACCTTCCTCTACTGTGATGGGCCCCCGCCCGGAACCTGCAGCCCAAAGTGGCCCTGGATATCCCCAGTTTCGTCCCCTTCCTTCCAGGGGGCCAGAGGTTCCTGTTCGATCAGCTGGAAGCCACTTCCTGGGCCGTTCGTGTGTCTCTGTCAAAGGCAGGAGTTGTGGGCCTTGGCCTCAGCCTGCGTCTGCCCACCCGGGACCTAACAGTTTCCCCCTGTGGCCCATCAAGGGCGTCATTCTCCACACGGCGTCCTCAGGATGAAAGGAAAACTCCTAGAGTAGGGGCCAGCATTGGGGAGAATTCTATTAAACAAGGCTGTAAGTGAAAACCAGGCATGACCCTTATTTAACAAAGGGGGATGACAGGTCCCCAACCGCACAGCGTTTTCTGTAATTACGGGGTCCTCAACTCCCAGATCCTGGTCCTTGCTTCCTGCTCACACCTGCTGTCTGTGTGCAAACTCTCTGCCCTGTGTTGCTGGCTCCCACTACCCTCTTGCATTTGCTCCTCTCATCCCAAAAAGCAGTGCCAGGTCATTCTTAGAGAGCAAAAAATAAAGATCTAGGTCTAGAGAGGGAAAGGAGAGCCTGCCTTTCCTTCCCACCTCTCCTAAGGGTGGCCCATGTTGACAGCAGGCGGTGCCCTTTAGTATTTTGTGTGTGTGTGGACCTCACTCAGGGCTTCTATCAAAGTCCGTGTTGCAAAGGACCAGGCCGAGGCCCAAGAGTCGAGCGCCTGGCCCTGGGTGCCAAACTCAGCACTGTGAAGAAAAAAGAAGGAAGAGTTTATATGTAAATATCATGCAGACATCTTGAGAGCAAAAGTAATCCAGCTTCTGCCGCTTGCTTTTTATTTTTTCCACGCAATAACATTGTGCGTGGCTTTGTGGGTAGCAGTATAGTTTTAGAGCACCCCCCTTTTTATCCAGTTCTGGGAGTGGAACCCAGGGCTTTGCACTCTCTGGGCAGGTAGGATAGGCAGCTCATTCCTCTAACCAGCGAGTCCCAGGCTGTCTGTCACATGGCCCTGCTGCTCTTGTCTGGCTTTTCACGATGGTCAAGGATCCTCACGCTGGCGTTTGTGCCTGTGACTGTGGGATTGGCCCCTTAGGAGTGGGGTTTTGGCGTCAAATGTCCTGTGCGTGTAACATTTCGGTCCATGTCCCCAAACTGACCTCCAGGGAATCCACACCAGCTTTTAGCCCAGCATAGAGGGGAGACTGGGTGTCTGAGGGGTGTCCTGCGTGGTGTCTGCTCCAGAAGTCCGCTTGATGCTACAGTGACGTGAAATAATTGGCTGGCAAAGGAAACAGTTTATTCTGGCTCACAGTTCCGGGGTTCTGCTCGGGGCTGGTAGCTCTGGGGAGGGGGCGTGTCACGGTGGGATCATGCCCTGGAGCAAACCAGGGGAAGCAGAGAGCCGCCAGCTCCCCCAGCGACCTGGGAACCTTCCACAGGCCCACTTCTGAAAGATCCTCAGCACCGCCCAGTGGCACCACCCTGTGGACCAAGCCGCTAACTCATGGGCCAAACTAGGAATCTTAGTTAAGCGAGAGACGTTCTTTTGTATGTTTACAGGCCAAGGACTGCGCGTTCCTCTTGCAGTTGGATTATTTCTTTGCTGATTTTTTTCTTCCCTTCCTTCTTTCCTTCCTCCTTCCCTCCTTCCTTCTTTCATTTTTCTTTTTGTAGTGCTGGGGATTGAGCCCAAGGCCTCAAGTATGCTAATAAGCAAGCAACCACTGAGCTGCACTCCCAGTCCTTTTGTTTTATTTTAAAGGAAGGCCTTGGTAAGTTGCCCAGGCTGGCCTCTTGCTTTGCTTTTCTAGTAGCTGGATTACAGGTGTGCACCACTGAAGCCAACATTTCTTTATCTTTTTTTTTTTTTTTTTTTTTTTTTTTTT
>NW_022900935.1:60959584-61018545 GCF_012274545.1 Fukomys damarensis
GTTGCCCCCCAAGCCCACATTTTTTTTTTTTTTTTTTTTTTTTTTTTTTTTTTTTGGTACTGGGGATCTTATGCTTGCAAAGCCGGTGATGGATCCACTGAACTAAATCCCCAGCCCTGGATCTGTATGATAACTAGCACACATGTTTTTCCCTAGTTGTTGACTTTTTCATTTATGGTGTTCTCTTCCAAATAGAAACATTTCAAGCTTGTGTTGTCAAGTTTCTTCCTTTTTTTGGGTACCGGGGATCGAACTCAGGACCTTGCATTTCCCAGACAGGCGTGATGCCTCTGAGCTCAATCCCCAGCCTTTTACTTTTAGCTTTTGGAATTCTTGCCCATCTGCATTTCAGAATTACGGAAAATAATTTTACCCGTGTTTTCTTCTAGTGCTTCTGTGGTTTTATTTTTATGTACTGAGGTTGTGAATCTGTTGGAATTTATTTAAATTCAAGCTTTGAGGTAGAGATCCGTGGATTTTGCATCCATCTGTGCACTGAGCGCGTGCTGTATCATAGCATGTGGGGAGTGTGCATATGCTATTTTTATCAATTTTGGTGTCTGTATTGTGCTGGCTTTGCAAAAAACAGTTTGGATGGGTTTCTTTCCCGCTCTGTCCTGGATCACTTTCACAGCAACACAATCATCACTTTGTTAAAAATTTTAAAGAATTTATGAGTGAAAACATCTGAGACTGATACTTTTGTGGGCCTCAAGTACTTTGAAAAGTTACCAATTTTTTTTTCCATGGGGTTGAAAGTTTTGGAGTTTTTGTCTTCTTAAATTTTGTTCCCCCCACCCCCCAGGAAAAACCATCTCACAGCCTATTTAAAATCCCTGCAGTTGTTCAGAGGAGGTTCTGTGGAAGGGATGATTCACACCACCAGTCCCTGCTCAGCAGCTGCCCTGGGCCCAGTGCTGTCTGCAGAAGGAGTGTGCAGAGAAGCCCTGAGGAGGCTGGAAAAGCTGGCGCTCGCTTGTAATCTCAGCACTCGGGAGGCTGACGCACAAAACTTACAAGTTCGAGCCCAGCCTGGGCATCTTGGCAGCCTCGTGAGACTCTGCCTTGAAATATAAAATACAAAAAGGACTGGAAATGTAGCTTAGTGTAAAATCTCTGAATTCAATCCCCAGTAGCAAGAAGGGGAAAAAAATGCCCCAGAGAAAGTGATGAAACGAGATTTTTCCACTAAATAGTTCTTACCTTTACTGTGTACCTGCACACTCTGGTATTTCTTACTCTTTTCCCTGTCTTATCTTGGAGAGGGCAAGTCTTTTAAAAATTAAAAAAAAAAAAGGTTTTATTTAAAGGGCATCATTCTGTGGTTTTCAGTCAGTGAGACCCATTTTAAAAACTTTTACCACCTCAAAAAGATGCCCAGTCCTCCCAGCTGTCACCTCTGCCCTGTCCCTAAGCAGTGACTGATCACCATCAAGTCTCTCTGCCTGAGGCTTTCCTGTCAGGAGGTGCTGTATACGTGGGGTCCTGCGCTGTGGGTTTTCGTATCCCGTTTCCTTCCTTGGCCACTCTGTTTCCGAGGTCCACCCACATTGTAGCGAATATTAGTGCTTCATTGTTTTTTTATGGCCAAGTAAAACCACATCGTGGGTAGGTCCTGTTTTTGTCCATCCACTTACAACTTAACCGTAACACTTGGGAGGTGTCAGAAGCAGTTACCAGTGAAAGAATTTCCTTGATCAACTCTGAACTTCACGTGGATTTCTAATTCTGTGCCTTTCCATCCAGACTTTGAAGTGATTGCCTTCTAGCCATGGTAGCATTCTCTGATCACAACATCTAGGTAGGGATGAGACCTTATCGTTCCCCACACTCATGAATCAAACGCCAAAAAGAGCAGAAGCTGCAATTCTCTGAAAAGTGCACTTTTAAAATTATAATTTTTCTTGTCTCCTTTTCATTTATCTTTATTTCTTCTGTGCCAGCTCAGGGGGAGACGTGCAGTGAGCAGATTAAACATATGGGGGCGGGTAGGGTTAGAGATGAAATGAACAGCAACCGGCTGGGGAACTCCTGGGGGTATCAGGTGGAGGTTGTGACCGGAGGCCGGGTGGTGAGGATTTGGGGGTGCCGTGGCACCTGGAGGTGGGTAGCCAGGCAAGAAGGCCAGTGGGGAAGGTGAGTCACTCACTGTCATACAAAGGTTAAGGGGCCCCTAGGAGCTTGCAAACCAAGACAAATAGTGTCAAGCAATATTTTTGTGGCTTTTGCAGGGCTGGAGATCAAACTCGGGGCTTGTGCCACTGAGCTACACTCCTAGCCCTAACACAAGATTTAAAAATAATCAAAATTGTGCCTCAAGCTCAGTGATGCAGTGTCTGCCTTGCAGGTGCGAGGCCCTGAGTTCAATCTCCAGTATCAAAAAAAAAAAAAAAAAAAAAAAGAAATAGATTAAACTGTGGAGAAATGAGTATGAGATTTGGCTGATACCACTTTTTGTTCTAGGAACCCTTGAGGTTTGAATAATTGTTTATATATGATGTGATCAAAACATACAGTGAACATTTAAATAAAAATTTTTATTGTGGTAAGACGTAGTACCACTAAACCCCCACAGATATTACCCCTAGCATCAAACATTTTTATTCCATTGTTCTTGCCACTTTCAGAAGCAGTTCTAGAAGTTCTCTTTCATAAGTGTCTTTATGAGAGCTGATCAAAAATATAGTGAGCAACCCTTTTTTCCCCCAGTACCAGGGATCAAACTCAGGACAATGCCGGCCCTGTCTCGCTTTCCTGGTCCTTATCCCGCCCCTAGAGGAGTGAGATCTGCAGAACTAATGGGGTTGACTTTGAACCTGGGAAGCTGGCCTGCCCGGAAAGTGGGGGCCGGTTTGCGGGGTGCCTCCCTGGGGGCTGGAAGCGGCTCCCTTGCCAGTTACAACCTGTAATTTTGCTGTGGACATCTTGCATCAGGGTAAGACTCTGTCCCTCTAAACAGAGTGTGACTGGGGGCAGGGAGGGTGCTGTCTGTGCCCTGAGATCCAGGGGGAGCAGGAGGGTTACTACAGGGGCTGCGGAGTGCTGGGGGCCTCTGAGAAGCAGGGGTGGTGGCCGTGGATTTGTAGTGGTTGACAGGGCAAAAGTGACCTTACGTGATGGGTGCTGCCCTGCACAGGAGCCGAGGAAGCCATCGCAGGCTGGGGACAGAAGGACCCCTCCAGTCCTCGTGCCTTAGAGTGCAGTTGAGTGCATTTGTGGCTTGAGGGCTTCCCTGGCTCCAGGGCCAGCCCCCCACACTCTCAGTGCTCTGAGTGCACTGAAAACAGCCCCCCAGCGTGCCCGTACTCCGGATGCATGGGTCCCAGCCTTAGAGTCTCACAAGTCATGCACCATCTCTGACACCCTCAGGTGCCTCACCGGCGTGGCCAGGATGAGAGGGACCTGACCTTGAACATAGTGTGCTGTATCACGCGCACCCTGAGAGACCGCTGGGTCCACCGTCTGCATCTGGGGCTGGCTGGCCATTCGGTTTTTCGTGTTTCCTTACCTGTACAGTGGAAATAACACCAGCCCCGACCTTCTCAGGATGACTTTGGGGTTAGGGTTGCTATTTGGAGCCAGGCAGCCTTTATCGAAACTCAGGTCTTGCCACTCCGGGCCTGTGGCCTTTGGCTGCTGCCTCATCTCCAGTGCCTCAGTTTCCCCATTTCTAGCGCCTTCTCGCTGAGGTACTGGGTCGGTGCATGTAAAGAAGTGCATTGAGGTGCTGGAGCCCTGCCGTGTTGCCATTGCTGAGGCAGGCACGTGGGTACTTACTAGATTGGGCCTTGTTACCACCCACTTTCTGCATGTGTTGGCGGCCCCACAGCTATGGGCTCCGAGGGTGGGGAAGCCCTTCATGATTTGCAGGAGAGAACTGGAGAGCGGGAGGAAGCAGAGGGATTCGTGGAGTATCGGCGTGAACCTTGGTGGCTGGTGGCATCTGGGGCACAGGTCCGTGCTGGTCTCAGGCTGGGCTGGGCCGTGACCTGCGGACAGCTGGGAAAGCAGTGCTGCCCACACAGCCTCCTCCTGACCCACTGCTTTTGTGGCCAGCAGAGCCCACTGGCCTTCATCTTTGCTGCTCTGATGCCCTCCAAGGCCCTGGCTCTTCATTTTGACTCCACAGAAGCTTCCAAATGCTTCCGAGCATGAGCTGGCAAAAGGGCCCCGTTGAGTCACTGCTTCTGGGGTCATCGCTGTGTCCCCTGGGCTAGACTGAGACTCAATGTGTGGTGAATCTGGCCTGAGCCAAAGGATAAAAGAGTTGAAGGTGGAGAGTAACCGGGGATTACACAGTGGGGAATCGGGCACAGCTGGCTGGCGTGTTTCTCTTCCTTGTACCAGCATGCTAGAGACTCCCTGTGACCTGTTCCTTGGGCTCCCAAAGCCTAGGCTGAGGTCTGCTTTCCTCGACTCTGATGTTGCTGAGACAGGAGACCCCTCAAAGCTCCAGGGTGTTGTTTGCATAGAGAGCTGGGGAGCTGGGGCAGTTTCCCACTTGCAGACCTGGCCTCCTATGGCAGAAGCCAGGGGTCCCTCCCCTGGATGTACACCCAAGGATGGAGTATACAGGCTGAGTGTGCTTGTGTCTCACATCCTGCCAAGGAGGTGCTTTGTGGATGGGGAGACCAACTAGAAGGGTGTATTAATCACTTTCCTGTCGCTGAGACATGATACCCAACACCCACAACTTAGAGGAGGAGAGGTTTAACTTGTCTCACGGTTTCAGGGAAGTCAGTCCATGGTCACCTGGCTCCAAGGCAGAGACGTCATGGTGGAAGGGCCTGGTGGAGCAAAGTTGCTTAGTTCGTGACAGCCAGGAAGCAAAGCAGGGAACAGAGGAAGGGACCCAGGACCAAACATAGACTCCAGGGCCATCTTCTAAGACATACTCAGGAGTGTGCTCGACTAAAGTGCTAGGAATCTCCTACTCTAATAAAGTTACAGATCGAGATTAATGGTCACTAGTGGGTAGCAGGCAGTGTTCCCAGGTGTGCTTAGCTGAGACCCCTGCCTTCCTCTGGCAGGGCGGGATGGGTGGTCTGCTGCCTGCCGCCAGGAGGAAGAGGGGATCTCTGTTTCCCTGTCTAGCGGTTCTTCTTAGAAGCTGCCCCCTCCTCCCCTGGGGCTGGTCTAATTCCAGGCCTGCCCTCAGCGGTGGCTCCCTGCCATCCTGCTGACTAATGCTTGCCTGATGCCTGATGGGGTGAGCAGGTCTTTGTCACTTGGGCTCGGGTTGCAGGGGTGGAGGCTTATCTGGAAGCCAGGCCCCACATAGCACCAACTCCATCCCTGTCCACCTGGATTTCAGGCAGTCCGGCCCCTCAAGGCCCCCAGGTAACTTTAGCAGGCTGGTGTTGTAGGACGTGGGTGCCGTGGTTTTCTGGCAGGGGGCACCACTTGGGGGTACCACTGGGCACCGTGTGATGGAGGAGGAGCCAGGTCCTTGGTTGGGGAAGAGAGGGCCCTTGTATCTCCTGTCCGTCCCCTGGGTCAAGCTCAGCTGGCCTTCCCCAGACCTGTGCACGGGGTGGCAGGACACCCAGACACCCCAGGCCCTCGGAGACATGGCGGGCTCCTGCTTTGTTCTGCAGCGGCAGGGGAGCCTAGGCCTGTCCTGTGTCCCTCGGAAGTTGGTCAGGCGGAGGGCACACTTGGAACACACACCCCCACTTTGCAAAGGCGTTTACCTGGCCACCAGCAAGGGACCCTCAGTTAAAGAAAGGAGGAGAGGTCTCTGCCCAGGCTGCGTAGAGCTGAGCTCTCAAACTCGGTGTAGCAGGAGGGCAGCTTGCATACTGAGCGCGTCTTTGCTTACTGAGCACGCTCGTTCCTGGCAGGTATTTCTGCTTGGCTCTCCGGTAGTGGCGTGGGGTCCCCCTGACCCAGGTACTGAACCTGCCCTGTGTGCCTCCACCCTGTGGGACACTCGGGTCCATTCATGGGTGCTGCTGCTCCACACGGACGGTCTGGGATACTCATCCCTGCTGTGCGTGAGCGCGTTCCGGTGACGGTCCCTGGGATCTCGTTGTACTCTGCCAGCTTTTCCTTCTCCCTTCTGCTCTCCCTGCTTCTCTGTCCCTCCCCAGAGACCCTGTGTGGCCGGCTTCTTCCTTCCCCTTTTCCCCTGCTGCCTCCGGCTGCCACAAGGGCTCCTTCCACGTAGGGTTCCAAGATTTCCTGGTCCTTTGGGCCTGGGTCATTTGGCAGTACCTCCTCCTTGTCTCGGATGGCTGGAGAAGGTCAGGATCCTTCTCTGCCCCTTGCCCTGCTGGTCATTTTCCCAGATGAAGCATTTGGGGCTCAGAGAGTCTCAGCCACTTGTCCAGGGCCCCACAGCAGTCAGCGTCTGGATTGGACCCTGGCAGAATTGGGCTGCTCCGGTGGGCCCGGCTGGTGAACAAGGTGGGCAGGGTGCGGCAGGTGTGCTCTGTGTCTCTTCCGTTGTGGAGGGGAAGGATGGAGACTTCTTCTTGGCCATGTGGCTTGCTCGGCACAGAACAGGAGACCCTGACTGAGCTTCCTCCTCTCCGTCTGCCGATCTGGCTCCCCATCTCTGGACGGGGTTTTGTCCCGAATGTATCCCGTGTGTGCGCAGGGACAGCTTCTGGCGGGCTTGCTGAGGGTTATTGATTGTGCTCACGGGAGCCAGGAGTGGCTCCTCCACTCAGCTGAGCTGGTGCTGAAGCCAGGGAGGAAGCAGAGAGCGAGTGTCCAGGAGACCCCACACCTGGCTGCTGCTTCTCCCCGGCGGATCCTTGGCCTGTGCCAGTGTGGAGGTTTGGATAGGTTTTACCCAAGGGCTAAGCAGCATCCAAGAGCTCCGCAGACCCTGAGGATTTTCCTTTTAGCTGGTCCTGGGTGTGCCGGGCTCCTCTCTGAAGTGCTGGCCCTGCCCAGCCCCTCAAAGCATCAGCAGGAGCCTCAGGGAGGGAGGCTGGTGGGCCTTGTCATCACCCTGCCCCGGGGCCAGGCAGGGCAGCCAGGACAGTAGCGGGCAGCCTGTGTGACTTCCTGGGAGGTCAGCCAGTGTGTGTAGCCCAGGGGACAGGGACAGAGACCAGGCTCCTTGTGTTGTCTCCAGGCCTCCCGAGCTCTGCTTTAGGGACCCAGTCAAGTCGTGGAACCTGCAGGGGGAGGAAGGGGCTGGAGAACTTGGAAACCATCTTTCTTCGCTACCAGGTCCCCTTTGACTCCAGGGAACCAGGCCAGCGGTTCCCTGAGCTGGAGAATGGGGAAACCGAGGCCGGCCCACAGGAGGTATGCTGCTGTGAGCTGGCCCGGGCTTGGCAGCCCCTGCCCCTCCCTTTCTGTGCCCCCCATCTCCCAAGGCCAGGATGTTGAGTCCCCTGCTGACGTGTGGCTCACTTGGCCCTGGCCTCCCTGTCCTATCTGCCTCTGCTGCAGCCCCACTTCCCAGCTCCTCCCTCTTCCCACTGGGACCTTGGTCAAATCCAGTGCCAGGGGATCAGATGGGCGACCTATGAACGCTGAGGCCAGGCCAGCACCCATCACACGTTGGTGGGAGAGGAAAGCACACAGGAAGCCAGCAGATGGCACCGCACCTGCCTCCTCCAAGGGTCAGCCTTCATGTCACGGTGTGGACCGTGGGCCCCTAAATACGCGGGTCCCTGTGGAGGTGGTTGGGTCCTCCTGGGGGAGTGGGAGCAAGGGACCCACCGGCAGCTGAGCACAGTGCCTGCCCCGCTCAGCTCCATGCTGACGAGTCCTCCCCACCAGCTCTCTGCCTTGCATCCAGGCTGCAGAGACATCCAGGGAGCCAGCTGACACATTTGGCCTCGATTTTTTGTTTTCTGAGCAGGAATGAAAGGAGAGGGTGAGTAAGAAAGTGGGCGGGGGTGCAGAGGAGAAGGTCAGAGAGAGGGGAGGAAAGATCTGGAAAGTCCAAACATGTGCTTTCGAAGCAGGTGCCAGCAATGAGCTCATCCGGAGGGCAGCCACTGCCGAGCCCTGCCTGGGCCGGGAGGGTTTGAGCCTGGGAGCCTGCCCTTGGCTCCCCTCTGCCACGCTGAGAGCCAAGCACATTTGTTTCCATTTTTGGGACAGTGCGGGGAGGCTGTCATTCTGCTCCTGGCTTCATTAATTTTTCATTCACCATAAGTGACCTTTTATTGCATATGTGCTGCCTACTCCAAGAGTGGAGCTGGAACCTTAGCAAACAGTCACTTCCGCAGTCTTGGGAGAAGGTCCTGAGGCACAGAAAGGCTGAGTAACTGGCACTGGACCACACAGCCGGTGGCCGAGATCAGTGGCCCAGTGGAAGGGCGTATGGCCCACTGGCTGTTCCACTGGGCGAAGCTGGCACCTCTGGGGTCCCTTTGGGTGGCCGGGGAGAGGCTGGGACACGGCTGTCACACAGGGAGCGATCCGGCCTGCTCAGACCCAACCACTTGGCCTTCTGGACGCCTCTGGAAGATGGTATGGGTTGGGCCCCGTGCGGGTGGCCTTTCTGCATCTCAGCCCCTTGCTTTGTTTGTGATCTTCCTTTCTACCAGGCGCGGGAGCTTGACGTGGGCCTGCTGGCAGGACAGGGTTACAGGGAGCTGCCTTGGTGGTGTTTGCCGATTGACCTGTGACTCTGCTGTTCAGTCTGTAAAATGGGCTGAAAGAGTCATCCCAGCTCCCAGGGCTGTAGGCGAGTCAGATGAGAGGGGTCACCCCACAGACCATTGCAGAGTGACGCTAGCTGGTGCTTGGCCCGGCTCGGGGCGGCTCAGACTCCCATCACCGAGGGTGGGGTGACCAGGACTTTCCCTGCCCTGGGTGGGACTGAGCGCGACCTGCACAATCTCCCAAGAAAGGCCAGCTGCACCGCCAGCGGCTCTGGAAGCCTCATGCCTGGCAGGCTGGATTCCCAGGTCTGTTGCTGGGGCCTCTCCTGCGTGCAGCCCAGATCCCCGATGCACACCTGTAGCTCACAGGGCCACACTGGCCGCAGCCTTTGCCTCCCCTTGGCCGGCTTCCCAGTATACAGGACGGTGCCGCGGGCTGCTTGTGCTTGGAAAGAGCCTGGCCAGCCCTGTGCGCTCCCCCAGGCTGCCTGATCCCTCCCACTCAGGACCTGGAGCCACAGCCTGAGGAACTGTCCACCCTCTCACTCTGTCTCTTGGGAGGGGCAGGGTCCTCATACCCCAGGGACATGGCATGCGTTTCAGGAGGCCGAGACAGAAGCTCTCGCCCTCTCGGCTCCACCCAGCAGATGGGGCGGAGCTGTGTGCCTGGCGAGCAGCCTGAAGTCACGTCGTGGCCCCGTGGCCCAGGAGAGACCCAGGCCCCCTGGAGCAGCAGCTCCTACTCAGAAGAAGCCATGGGCTGTGCACGGAGGATGTGACGGGGCTGGGGTGAACAACAGGATGGCCCTGGGAGCACCGCGCAGGAGGGGAGGGTGCCTTCCAAGGCTGCCTGTGGGCCCAGCCCACTCTTGGGCCACGCGGGGCCTCCCACTCTTCCCAGCTGCCCGGGCCCAGGACGCTTAGGACTCGTCCTTGACTCACATTTGATCCCTGCAGCTGCTTCCAAGCAGACCCTGAATCCGAGCCCTCCCCACTTTCCCCTTTGGCAGCTGGGCCTCTGCTGCTCCATGCTGCCCCCTGCAGCCCGCCCTAGACATGGTGGCTGGCCAGGCCCACCCATCACAGCACCCCCAAGAGCTCTACATGTGGTGGTGTGTGTACAAGGTGGCCTCTGGGGCATGTGGAGCCTGGGGAGCTTGTAGGTGGAGAATCCGTCCAGTTCCTTCCCACTGGACCCTTCCTGGACACTGCTCTGCCAGAATGCCAGCTCCTTACCCCACCCCATCTTTGGCATCCAGCCCCCTGCCTACCTGCTCCGGGGACAGCTGGCCTGTCCTGCCTGGGGGGGTCCCTGCCCCAGTGCCACAGCCTCTCAGCAGCCTCCTCGCCACTCCACTAAAGCAGCCCCACCCTGCCGAAGGAGGCTTTCTTTGAGGTGTGAGCAGTACCCGAGAGCCTTGTCCTTTGGGAGGGCGGGGACACTGGCTTGTGTTGTGGGGCTTGGCAGTTCTCCAGTGCCCAGTGAGTGCCTGCTGAGCACCAGGGGAGCACGGGTGAGAAGGCTATGTCCACTGGAGCGGTCCGAGGAGGCTTCCTGGAGGAGGGGCAGGTTCGTCTGCATGCCGATGTCAGGATAGAGTCCTTAGCGGGGCTCAGCAGATAGCCACGCCTTGCTGTGGGAGGCTCGCTATAGGGTGGGGCAAGGAGGGTCAGAGAATAGCTGTGTTCCCTGGAGCCAAGAGAACCTGGCTGGGAGGCGTGGCCCGGGCACTGGCCAGCAGTGGGAATGGCACCCTTGTGGCCCAGCCCCTGGAGCAGCCTCAAAACCACAGGCCAAGGTGATGCAGACCACGCTGGAGCTGTTTCTGGGGGGCTGGTCCAGTGCAGGTGGGCGGGATGGGGTGCAGGGGAATAGGTGTGGCTTCCGTCCCTGCACCGCGGCTGCTGGGGCGCTGTGTGGAAGAGGATTCTGAGGCCCGGAGGAAACGCTTCTGCCGTCATGGTTGTGGCAGCCCCAGGAGGGGAAGCCACGGCACCCTGGTCCCCTGTCACCTTCCCCACTCTGCTTGCCCTTGGAACGCAAGCCCTGGAGGAGGGAGCACCCTGGCAGCACCCGGGCCTGGTGATCCCTGTCCTGCCCAGGTTGCTGTTTGGAGCGGTTTGTTTAATCAGTTCCCTTCCAAGGCCCGCATCTCCCCGTTGGCTTGGTTATTCAGTGTCATTGCTGTCATGATTGCCCTGAACCTGCCCCGTATCCAGCTTCTCCAGTGTGTTAGCTCTGAACTTGGTGGTCTCTGAGAGCCCCTGTAACCATCACAGCAACCCAGGTGGAGTTGCTGGCCATAGTCACAGAGCAGGGACCATGCAGTGCCAGGGTTGAAGCCATACCTGGGACCTCAGGGCCTTTGCAGGGCCTGTGTCACAGGTGGACCTCAGCAGGCGGGGCTGGCAGTCTGCAGACCAAGACCCAGGACAGCAAAGTGCCAGCTGCCACCTGCATACAAAACCTTGTCTGGGGAGTTAGGGATGGTGGTGAGGGGCCCTGAGCTGTGAGCACCACCGTGCCCTCTCGAAGGCCAGGTGGCCTTGGTGCCTTCTGAAGACGTCCAGCTTCCTCTTCTGGAAAAGGGCCCTGTCCCCAGCCGAGCTTGAACTGCTGATCCTCCTGCCTCAGCCATCAGAGTAGCTGAAAGCACAGGCATGTGCTTTTGCCTGGCTGTGTCTGTCTTCCCGACTGAAAAAAGTAACCTTTACCTCTCAGAGTTTTTCAAAATTACACCTACTCGTGACCCAAAAATATTAGGAAAGTGATCCTTAATAATTGCATTCTACTGAAATGAGTGGTGGTGTGTGTTGGTGCTTTTGTACATACAGACTTAATGTGATTTTTCATTTTAAACAAAACGTGAGCTAAGTGGCAGCTCCCTGGCCAGACAGGTTGCTCGCTGCCACACGCGTGGACTTTTTCTGCTTTTTGCTATTTGAGTGAGACTTTGTTCTGTCTGAGGGAGGATCGAGCCACTTGCTGTGGGAGGGGACACTGAAGAAAAAGCTGACTTGGGCTACAGGAGGCCCAGCCAGGGCCACATCCTAGCTGGGGTGGTGGGTGGGGAACAGCCTCTCCCCTGCTTTCTTGTCTTGCTTAAGGTCTTGTGGTGGCGTGAGATCCTGGCCAGGGCATCTATGTGAGCTGGCTGGGTGGGCTCTTCCTGGCTGTATAACCTGGCCAAGGTGCCTGACCAACTTTCCCGTCTGTAAAATGGGCCGATGGGAAAGTCTGCTCGAGACCACGCTGAGGGACAGAGGTGTCCTGTGAGGCCTGTGCTGTTACAGGCCTGCACAGGGAGCTGGGCCTGCACTGCCTTCTGACAATGTCTCCTTTAACCGTTTCTCCTTTTCCTTGTAGGTCTCCATTGATTCATTCATTCATTGCTTGCTGAACTTCTCTGTGTCAGGCCTGGGCCTGAGAACTGGGACAGGGACAGGAAAGGAAGGGCAGGGCCCTGCTTCCTGACTTCTACTTGGAGCATGCAGTCTTTAGGGTCAGGTCCACTGCTGGGTACCGTCCCTCCCCAGGAGGAAGATGGAGGGCTCCCTGTGTGAGCTTGCTGTGTGACCGAGGCAGGCTGCCCAGCCCTTCCGTGTGGGTCCTGATGTGTTAAAGTCAGTGGTGGGAAGGACCCAGCGGGCTGGGGAGCACTGGGGATTGGGTGAGGCCCCAGTACAGTGCCAGAACTGTGGCCCAGAGAGGATTCTTGCCCTGAGGACGCTAATGACCCCCTGAGCATGGATGCTTCTTCTGGAAGCCACCAGAGGCAGAGCCAGGGTCCACACCACAGCCCCTGTTCTCACAGGAAGCAGCACCCTGGGGTGCCCTCCTGGGAACCTCTGTCCCTTGGCTCTGAGAGGGGACAGCCCTATGCAGGCACGGAGTCTTCAAGTCTAGAAAGGCTGACTCTTCTGGGGGGCACCCAGCCCCACTGCCCAGGCAGGATGCTCTGGCCTCCAAACAGCAGAAAACCCAGCTCCGAATGGCACAAGCACTCGGGGTGTTACTGTCACCCCGAAGGAGACCCCAAGCCCGGGTGGCTCAAGGATGCTACCTCGGACCCCCGTCCTGCCATCCCGTCATTGTGCCCCCTTTTATCACAGGATGTGTCCCCGTAGCCACATTCTACAGAGGAGGGGCTTCTTACAGGAGGGACCCACTTCTGAGGGGCCCCTTGCATCCCTCTTGCAGGGGTCACCTGGCAGCCTTCCTCCTGACTGCGGGCCGTTGGCTGGGGCATCTTGGCTCCTGTACCAAACTTGTGCTGGCCCCAGGCAGAGCAAGCAATAAGTTCGACAGGACAGTGTGGGGCTGGATGAGGGAGTTGTGGCAGCATCTGGCCAGTGACCCACCTTTGGTTGGGGTAGCGGAGAGAAGCCCTTCTTCACTCAGGCTGGGTCTACGGAGAGCAGGGGCCAGCACGGGTCACCCATGTCAGTGAACTGCCCTGTGCCCGTGGCCTCCAGAAGGACCAGTGCCTCGGCTGCCTTCCCACCAGCCCTTGGGCCTGGCGCGGCTTTCCTTGCCGGAAACAGCAGCTGCACTGGTGGCAGTGACCCGGCTGGCTTTCTAGGGCTGGGAGGGGCCAGGCAGGGGCTGGAGTGTGACCAGCTGCACGGACAGGCTGTGGGTACTAGACACCCTCGAGGACAAATCTGCAAAGGAAGAGGAAGGGCTGGCCGGGCTGCATGCACGGCTGCCCTGTCCTCCTCCAAAGGTCCCCAGACTGACCTTCCCACTCCTTCTCACAGCCCATTGGGGTTCCGTTCCTGTCCTCTCCCTCTTGCAAGCTGTATGGTACTAATTAAGTCCTTCCGCCTTGCAGGGGATGGCTGAGAGGGGAGCCTGCTTGGGGCCCCCTGTAGGGGATTCAGCACAGCCGGCACTGTGTGTGTGTGTGTGTGTGTGTGCGTGTGTGCGCATGTTTGTGCGTGTGTGTGCATTGCAGTGCTGAGTGGCAGCTGCTCTGTGTGGGTTTTCACATTTTCACTTGTTTGTGGTCCAAGAGCGCCAGTTTGGTGTCTGTGGGCTGGCACTCTGCGGATGTCTCCAGGAGGCCTGAGGGGGCAGAGGCGGGGCCCTTCCCCTCCACCTGGGCTGCTTCATAGTGGTCTGTTTCCTAGAACATGGTTCTGTGGCCTGGGGTACATCACTTAACCTCTCTGGGTCTCCAGGAGCATTGCATGCTGTCCCCAGCATGGTTTGTAGATTTGAGCTATTTCCAGTGCTTCAGTGAGGGATGGGGGGCATCCCAACACTCTGGGAGGCTGAGGCAAGAGGATCGAAAGTTTGAGCCCAGGCTAGTCAACTTAGCGACCCAGTGACACCTGTCTCAAAATCCCTGAAGAGTGGTGGGAGGACTCACGTTGGATGGATTGTTGGCCACGAGTCCGCAGCCTCCTTTCCTCACTGGTCCACCAGGAGATGTGACAGCTGGGGGTGGCAGTGCTCCACTGTTCTTCCAGGGGCTTTTGGAGAGCTGCAGAGTCCGGCCCTGGGGTACCACCCAGGCAGCATGTGACCCCCTCATTCCTCCAAACTGCAAGGTCTAGGTGCCCCTCCCCTGCCTGAGGCTGCACGTTCGCCCATGAATAGGAAGGACACGGGAGGCAGGGTTCACCCTCCTGTCTTCCGGGGTCTCACCCGGATCCAGCACCAGCAGTGGCTACCACCACCGGAGGAAGAGAGAGGCGGAGGCCAGAGAGGCAGATGCTTTCGGGGAGAAGCCGCCTAACTGGCCGCGGGGCCACCTGCTCGGCCCGACTGGGGTGGAGCTCTTCAGCACCGCCCACCGCACGCTAGCCTTTCCGGAAAGGCGTTAACACGAGATGGCGCAGCCGGGCCGTGGGTGCCTTGGCTCTGGTCTTTGACCATCTCGTGGGTCGGTGTCTGTGTCTGGTGGCTGTGCCAGGTGTGTCAGGGCAGCCTGGGGCACACTGTGGTATGGGAACATTTGCAGTGAGCCTCTTAGGGGGTCTCCCGTCCTACGCCTATGAAATCTCATCCGGGCTGCTGTGGCAGGGAGCAGGCTAGGAACCCTGCAGAACTGAGCCAGAGTGCCTCAGACTTAAAACCGGGGTGCATTCCGGCCCCAGCGGAGCACAGGAAGGGCTAGCGGATCCCACTTCCTGCCGGCAGCCAGCTTTCCCAGGGAAGGGGAGGAACAGAGAGGCCTTATCTGCAGAGGAAGGGGCGGGCAGCGGACCAGAGGGCTCCGCACAGGCACCTCTGCGTGTCGAATTCCAGCAACTTCTGCAGGCCAGCTGTTCAGAGCTCAGCCAGAAGGCGGAGGGAGGGTTTCCAGGGAGCAAGAGGATGGGATGAATGTGGGATTCATTACTGGGATTTGGCAGAGCGAAGAGCCTTGCTTTCTCCCCTGAGATGGGGCAGGGGCGGAGTTCTGGAGCCTGGGAGGCCTGGCCTGGAGCCAGCAGGGGCCTGGGTCCGGTAGGGAGGGGTTGTCAGGCCAGCGCCTCCCTCCCCTCAGCTTGAGTGGGGGAAGGGGCCCCACTTCCTCTTTTGCCTTTGCCTCCCGCCCTCCTTTCCCTCCTTCCCCACCCCTGGGCTGAAATCTGCAATTCTCCTCCCCGCTTCTGGTCCCTACTGCGGGAATGCCCTGGCCTTGGTGGCCCCTGCCACCCACGACCTCCTGCTTAGCTGGAGGCCATGGTAGAGGTGGGCAGGAAACAGCTTCCAGACAAGCAGCCTGGTCTTGGGCACCGGTGAGACCCACTGACACTCCTGCAGGGAGAGCCGACCGCCTCTCCCGTGAAACGTCAGAGAAGTGCGCCCTGAACTCCTCTGATACCTAGAATGACCCCAAGGAGCCAGGTGCTGTGATGCCTGCACTCTGGGGGGCTGAGGCAGGAAGACTGCAAATGTAAGCCCAGCCTGGGAAATTTAGCAACTTAGACCCTGTCTCAAAATAAAAATTTAAAAAACAGGCTGAGGCTATAGCTCAGTGCGAAGGCCCTGGTCAATTCATAGTACTGAAGAAAAAACCGTTCCCGAGCATTTCTTAGACAGAGATGTGAGCAGGCTCAGGAAGCCTTGTTTGGGGCCTGGGAGCAAGTGGAGGGTGCAGGAGCAGGGTGCCCAGTAAATCTTAGCCTCACAAAGGTCACGGAGGTCATCCGGAGGAGAGAAGAGGTCCACAGAGGCAGAGTGACCACGCCGTGGTCCTTGTCTGCCCCATCCTCTTGCTCCATGGTGGCTGGGTTGCTCTGGGATCTTCCCCAGGGCCCTCCTGAGGTCATCGGTGATACGGAGCCCCCAGCTTGTGCTGAATGTACACTGAAGGAAGACCCCAAGATACCTGCTTGCAGTGTGGTGTGGGAGCGGGGGGTGGGGGTGAGCTACCCAGTCCCAGCCCCTTTTGAAATTTTTATTTTGAGTCGAGGTCTCACTAAGTCCATAAATTGCTTAGATGGAATCAGGACTTGGGATCCTCCTGCCTCAGCCTCCCAGACTGCTGGGATTACAGGGCTGTGTCCCCATACCTGGCTTTATCTTAGATTCTGCATCTCCTCCATGACACTAAGATCAGAGCAGTCGGGGCTTGGGTCTATGAGGCACCCATGTCCCCGTACCTGGGGTCTCTCAGAACCGAAGGTGTTTGAAGCCACCTGGCTCTTGTTTCTACTTGCACATTGTTGTAAGATATTCATGGTATTTCACGTTGTTATTGTACTTTTTAAAGAGAACTTGCCCAGTTCTCTTTAAAACTCCGCTGTTACTGTTTTCCAGCACAGATCTGTGCAGCTCGTGGGCAGGGAGCAGTTTCCGCTTATTCCTCTTCTCACTTCTAACTCCGAGCCAGCCGCTCCCTTCCTCCCGGCTGCCTGCGCCCACACCCTCTGCCTCGCCTTGCCAGCCTGAAAGCACGAGGCAGCTGCTGTGTGGGTCCTCTGCCGGGCGGTGCCAGTCTCTTCGTGTATCCCTCTCCCCCTTTCACAGATGAGAAAACTCCAAGAGCTTAAGAAACTTGCCAGGGCTGGGTTGTAGCTCGGTGGTAGAGCACTCACCTGGCATGTGCGAGGCACTGAGCTCCGTCTGCAGGAGAGAGAGATGGGGTGGGGGGGCTTTGCCCATTATTTAGCTGCTCAATGCAGGATCCTACTTGAGCTCCAGCTGCCTGTCTGGATGGAAGGGCAAGTTGGGGGGTACAGCCTGTGACCCTGGGGGAGTGCCACAGAGGACACAGTAGCCCTGCCAGGAGGGTCTGGCACCGAGTGTCTGGGTCTATGAAGTGGACGAGGGCGAGGGAACGAGTGTCCCTGCCTCTGATGTCCTGCAGTCCAACAGTCCTTCTATCCAGGTCTGGGGGAGGGGAGGGAGCTGGGCTGGGCCTGTTCAGGATCCAGATCCAACTTGGTATTTCGCTTGCCATGGTAACGGATTGACTGATGTGCTCTGTGTTTGTGCCGAGGGCAGGGTGCTACGGGCGCCCACACTGCGAGAGGGGGTCCAAGGCTGGCGGCGGAAGTCCCCTGTGGGCTGCCCAAGCACAGAGCCCTCAGTCCTGAGGGCTGAGATGCTCCAGCCCCTACGCTAGGGGAAACCACAGGTCTATGAGGCGGTGGCCCAAGCAGGCCAGGCCTCACCTGCTCAGAGGCTTCACCTGGTTTCCAAAGCACTTTTATTTACCTCATGATCCTCCCCAGAATACCCCCGGGGAGGGCAGGAATTGTGAGCAGCCACAGAGCAGGTGGCTTCCTTGTCCTCGGTTGCCAGGCAAGTAAACTGAGTGAGCTCAGGATAGTCACAGCTGCTCTCCCTGGCCACTCGTACATTTATCCACAGATCTCATTGCCTTTTGTACCCCAGGGCAGGCCAAGACTGCTTTTTTTTTTTTCCTTCCAGACTAGTCTTGCTAAGTCACTAAGTTGCCCAGGCTGGGCTTGAACTTGTTATCCTCCTGCCTCAGCCTCCCAGCATTACATGCATGCATCAGCATGTTCAGCTTGCTCTTTCAGTTTTTAAAAATAGGCATGATCTCAGACAGAGAACACCAGGTGTGTCTAACGGGAGACACCCGCCAGTGCCAGCACCTCCACTCCCACCCCCTTGCTGCTCTCAGCCTTGGCGGTGTTATTCCCAGCATGCCTTGCAGTTGGCTGTGGAGCTGCCGCTGAGGTAGCACACTCTGTTTTGCATGCTGTAAAACTACACAGCTAGCGTCGTGTTGGGTATGAGCTCCCTTCTGAGACTCACATTTTATGTCTGTGAGTTTGACATTCATCGACAGCAGTTCCTGGGGTTCTGGGTTACCCATTTTCCTTGCTGGGTGCTGATCATTGGTTTCACTTCTTGCTGGATGTTGGGATTATCTTTAGAGGTTCTTTTGCCTTTGTAATTAATGCTGCCTTGACTATTCTTTTGCCCCCCCCCCAGGGATTTAGATTTAAAATAATACTAGATGACATATGGCTGTCTAGGTAAGGCCTCCTACCTACGGGGCTGCCACCCCTACCACCAGCCTGGGTCCGGAGAAGCCGTCTTTATCAGGTGTTTGGCCTGGAGCAAGGGCAGAGAGATCAACCTGCAGGGCCAACTCAGCGTTTCCCAAGCTGTGTTCTCTGAGGGACCTCTGATGGGCATCAGAAAGGAGAAGGGTTCCACAGACAGACATGTTTGGGAAACAGCTACAGATCATTATTTCAGAGACTACACGAGACTTTTTCGAAACTCATACTGTGAAATTTAATATATCTAGAGTACTGACCTATTTTTAATTATTCCAGAGGGGGATCGTAGAGGGTAGCAGTTGTGGAAGTTACTCAGCTCTGGAAACCTTTAGGTGGGGACGTTCTGGGGGCGGGTGCTGCCCTGCTTTAGCAAGACTGAGAAAGCGAAGTCAAGATCGGCAGCCTAGGTGGGGAAGGTGAGGCACTTCAGGGCAGATGGGAGCGTTTTCATGGACACTGGGGGAGAAAACCTTTCCCCCAAACCCTTAGGTTCAGTACATGGGGCCCTGTGAACTAATCAGAAGTAAAGAAGGCAGATCAGCAAGAGAAGAGACACATTTGATGACACACGTGGACGTTCGCAGAAAAATGACTCAAGGGGAGTTGGACTTTGGGGCCCGTATCGCCGTCCTAGCAGAGGAGGAGGAAGGGGAGGACAGGAGTTGCAGGAACACAGATGATTCTTCAGCAAAATCAGTGGGCCCCGAGGACTGACGAGAATGAGACGCCGTGTGGCGGTGCCTGGTGGGTATGGAGGGGACTCTGCTCTCTCCCAGGAGCTCTGGGCTGGCAGCCCCTGACAGCTGAGGTCCTTTGGGTGCAGTGGGCTCTGCAGATGGGAGACCCTTGACACTTCTGCTTCTGCCCGCAATAACTGCTGTGCCAGTATTGGGCCGGGCTGGGGTTCGGTGGTAGAACATGCAAGGCCTTGGGTTCCGCCCCTGGCACTGCGTAAACCCCACGTATCTGCCACTGTGGTGGGCAGGACCCCCGGCTTGTGGTCTTCGTCCTTTCCTGTGTCCACCCAGCTGTCACATTTCAACATGACCCTGGCACACTTCAGGAGCACGCACGCGTGTGTATGTGTGTGTGTGTGTGTGTGTGCGCGTGCGTGTGTGCTGAAGAACTGTCATCTTCACCAAATCTATTTCTAGAAGCCAAACAAATATCATGCCCTATCTGCTTGCCACCTCTGCCGCCCTGGGTCTGGGGGCTTCCGCTCCTCTGAACAGCAGTTGGGTTGACTGAAAATCCAACATCAACTTGCCCAGGGGGTATTTGGTCCTAGGCTTCGTGTGAGAAGGCAAGGGAGGCGCCCTCCCTCCCTCTCCACTGCCACGAAGCCACCAGGATGTGGCTTGTCTTTGTTGTTGAAGTCAAGGGGGCACTGAGCATTTTGTGGTGAGTGTTTGCAGCCCCATGGCTGAGGAGTTGCTGATGGGAGATGGTGTGGGCCGGGGCTGGGGCTAGGGTGGAAGGCAGGGTGTAGGGTCCCCTAATCCCCGGTCTACACAGTGCTAGTAATAGAGCTGGCTTTAGAGAGTGCAGTAACACTCGGGTGAGCTAGATTCGCATAATTTAGCAGGTACACTGTTGATATAATGATAGCTTTTCGAGAAGAAATGTAAAAGGTCCCTGGAGGGGAAGCTGCTTGCCAGTGGTGGGGTGAGATGGCACTAGGTGAGCATTCCTTCTCGGGAAGTGGGGCTGGCTGGCTGTGTCCCTCCTCTCTGAGACAGTGGCAAGTTCCGCCGGCACCAGTGACTCTGCGGGCGGTGGTCCACTGTGATGGAGACGTAGGGCAGGCTTCCTGGAGTCAGTGACGTCTACTGGAGTGGGTTGTGGGTTTGGGGGACTACGGGGCCTCCCGGCTGAAGGGTGCAAGGTCCTTCGAACAGAGGGGCAGCCGAGGTGGAACGTGGGTTGGCCAAGCGGGAAGGGTCACTCAGGAGGGAGGAAAGAGGAAGTGGGCGTAGACAGAGGGCAGATGCAGCCCTCCGGGCCAGTGGCTTAGGCCACCACCAGCCTTACAGGGAGCCATGACTTGAAGCTCTGGGAAGAAACAGTGCCGGGATCAGGCCAGCTGGGCTGCTGGGTTGAGTTGGCAGGGGAGGGGAGGAGCCGGCGGGGCTTCTTGCTGGTTAGCAAAAGATGGGCTGAGCTAGGAATGGGGGTGGGGAGGACGTCACCCAAAGAGACCAGAGGTGTGGAGACTCCCAGTGCCATGTCTTTGCATTAAGGAAGCGGGGAGGAGTCGGGTGTGACGGAGGAGGCTGGGCAGGCTTCCAGAAGGGGAGTTCCTGCCAGTGCTGCCCTGGGGCTCAGAGGGTGGAGCCAGGAGTCTCCCCAGACCCCTCTGGATGTGAAGACAAGGAACTGGAAGAAAGATGCCACCAAATGTGACAAAGCAACCAGCCCCAGGCAAGCCTCTGCTCTGTCACCAAGAGAAGCTCCTGCTCCCCTCCAGGTGTGGCTTCTATGCAGGACACTTGGGGACTCCGGGCACACATGGGTGCAGATGACACGGGTCCGTGTGCACAGCCCTTCCTGTCCCCAGCACAGGAACCACGAGAGTGTTGCCTGGGGGATGGAGGGGAGTTGGCAGGAGGTGAGCTTTGGGCCCACAGCCGCTGAGGACAGGGTCGGGGAGGGTGTGCGTATGTGTGTGCGTACGTGTATGTGTGTGGAGTGGTCTCCCTCCCCACTTTCTGCCGATGGTGCTGTGTGCGGTGGCCTGTGAGTGTCCCGCACTTCCTGCAGGTGTCAGCCTTTGCGATTGTGCAGTGCTGCTGTCCTTGGTGGCTCATTGAGCAGTGGAAGCCATGACTGTCCCTCCTCCTGGGGTCTCCCAGAGTGGCCCAGGAAGGGCAGGGTGCTGCTCCCAGGCAGGGGGACACATGGCGCAGACCCTGAGGGGACCTGTCACCTGCTGCACACCGATCTGGTGCCCAGCAGAAGGGAGCATGGGGTGGGGGGTTCCTTAGTGTTGGTGGGTGTGGCTCAGGCTCAGTATCCCTAAAGCAACGGGCTTAGGAGATCAGATTCAGACCCGATGGGGGCCGGAAGGGGTCCCAGTCCCCAGCTTTGGCTGCCAAGTGTTAAGCAGTGTACCTGCCAGCTCGGCCCTTGTGTTCACTTCCTGTTGCTACTGCTGCAATGAATTAGCACAAACAGTGGCTCAAAGCGACAGAAGTTTATTCTCCTACATTTCTGAAGGCCTGGGCTCCTCCGTCCTGCTGGACTATCTTCAGGCTGTGGGCAAGGTCAGTTCTTGGCTCTTCCAGAACCGTAGTGGACGCTATGTTCCTTGGCTTGTGGCCACAGCAGTCCTGACTCCGCCTCTGTCATCTAGTGGCCACCATCTCTGGTCCAGTCTCCTTCTGCCTCCCTGTCATCAGGACATGTGAAACTCTTTGTCTTTTATGTTTTTGCTTTGTTCTTGTTTGTTCTTTGAGATAAGGGTCTCCCATGCAGTTCAGGCTGGCCTTGAACTCCTGCCTCAGCCTCCCAACTGCTGGGATTACAGGCGCACACCACCACGCCCAGCCAAACTCTTTCTTTTGAATACATCTTTTGGTGTGAAACACACAGACCATATCCTGTGCCGTCTGTGCAGGGTACCCAGTGTCGTGCACCCAGAGCCTCTCCTCACCCCACAATGGAAACCCGGGTCCATTAAGCAGCTCTTCTGTCTGGTCCCCGGCCTTGGCAGCCACCCATCTGCTCTGTCTCTATGAATTCTTTTCTTTTAAGTGCGATTTGAAGTGACTTTAAGATAAATAAACACCAGCATGATGAGTGAGCTGCTGGAAGGGAATACACACAGCGGAAGCCAGTGCGTAGATGCCTCGGTCTCCGGAAGGGCAGGGGTCGAGGTAGCCTGGGTGGCGTCACCCTGTCTTCTCCTTCTTTCTTGGAGTGAGCTGGTTAGTACATGGAATGGCCAGGAAAGGGATGATCAGCACTCAGAGGAGTTGGTGTCTTTGCATACTGTGGACCTGGCCATAGGTCTAGCAATTTATTTTATTTTATTTTTTATTTATTTATTTTGAGACAAGGTATCACTACATAGTACAGGCTGTCTTGAACTCACTGTGGAGCCTTGCACTCACGGTGATCCTCCTGCCTCAGCCCCCTGAGTGCTGAGACTACAGGTGTGGGCCACCATACCTGGATTTAATTTATTAAGAGGCTATGAGAGGGCCAGGGTTTTAGCTCAGTGGCGCTGCACCTGCCTTGCAGGCACGAGGTCCTGAATTCAATCCCTGGTACCAAAAAAAAAAAAAAAAAAAAAAACGGCTATGAGACATGCACGCCTGTAATCCCAGCACTCTGGGAAGTTGAGGCAGGATTGGGCAAGTTTGAGCCCAGCCTGGGCAAGCTAGCCTCAGCCTCAAAATAAAAAGTAAAAAGAGCTGAGGCTGTAGCTCAGTGTGGAGGCCCAGAGTTCAGGGTCCCTAGTATGAGGGGAGATGGAGACAGAGAGGCGCTGCTCTTTCGGACTCTGGAACCTGGGAGAAATGTCCCCAGGCACAGCACGCTGGTGTGGGCCACAGTGGCCTCGACGATGCCTTACTGTCGATGCCTCTGTTTCACTGAGCCTGGTCCTGAATGTGGCCCGTGGACGTGGAACTGGGTGACCTGGGGCCATCCAAGTCAGTGGCTCTCCAGGGACCTGGGCAGTCCTGGACCAAATGGGCCTGCCTGGAGCCTTCCTCTCCCCCACGGCTTCCAGCTGGCTGTGGCTGTTGCGCATGGAAATGTGGCTGCTCCAAACTGTGAGGTGCCTGAAGGTAAAGTCTGAACATCTTCGTGTGTGTGGAAAGGAAAAGGAATGTGAAGGGAGTCCATGGTTCTTAGGCTGATTACACGTATTGGTACTATTTTGCTCCTTTGGTTAAATAAAATACAAAATTTGACATATATCAAAATTAATGTCACTTGATCCTCCTCACGTTTTTAATGTGACAGCTAGGGAGCTTAGGGTGGCACCCCAGGCTTGCGTTCAGTGTCTGCCAGTGGGGCACCTCGCAGGTTTAGGCTACTTCCTGCAGTGTGTTGAGTGGCAGAGACACATACCACCAACCCCAGTGCGGAGGACAGATGTCCTGTGTGGGGCCCCGTTCCAGACAGCCTGGGGTTTCCCCTCGAGTGTCCTGGAGACCCTCGCTTGCAGGGAGAGTGAGCTGCAAGAGGAGCTTGAGGACCAGGCTGCCCCTCCCCATCAGGTACCAAAAGGAGGAGGGCGGGAGCGGATTGGGCTTGGAGCACCTGCGGCTGCTGGATGAGGCCTGGTAACCCTCAGGGAGTGGCCTGCGGAGACAGAAAGCTGGGGTGCAGAAAGAGGCCGGAGTCCAAGAGCAGCAGGTTCAGAGGGGAGCCCCAGGGAGGGAGGGGGCCAGCAGGGCAGGACAGGAGTCCCTTCCGTCGTCCTTTCTGCGGGTTCTTGGCACAGAACCTGTCAGGCCTGATGACAAGGGTGGGCAGTGGGCAGTGGAGGACAGGCCCCAGGGGCCACCTTCTTGGAGGAAAGGGAAGCCAGCCTCTTGAGGGGCTGCTGTTTCTGGTCTGGATGTGCATGTTCCATTAGTTCCTCGATTGGGGCTGATGGGGCCCATTTCACAGACGGGGAAGGCCAGGTTCCAAAACTGTCCAGTGCCTGGAAGGGGGCCTTGAATTCTGGAGTTTGGCTGGCGGGTGGGTGCTGAGGCCCTGACCTCCAGATGATCGGGGAAAGCCCTGGGAGCATCTGGGGGTGGTGTGGCTTTGGCGGTAGGCAGGAGGGTGGCTATTACTTGGGGACGCAGACTGAGGCCCTAAGGCACTCTTCTCTGAAGTCCTCAAAGGCTCCTTTCCACTTGCCCCAACTGAACCTCCCAAAGCAGCCCCGCCCCGGCACCGCTAGTGTGGGAGCTGGCCTGGGGCCACCTTGGCTGAGCCTGTGCCTGGGAGTGACTCACTCGGGTCAAAGGCCGGGTCAGAGGCCAGGGCACCAGGATAGGTCTGGCAGATCCCAGCACCCTGGGCCCAGCCCCAGCAGGGCCCACTCCCCACTCCAGGGAGCCCCTTACCCACCCAACGCAGGGCGCGGGGCGTGGGGAGAGGAGGAGACTCCCTGACTCACTGCCCAGACCCAGAGAAGTGAGGCGAGGAGCAGGAGCCAGATGAGAATCTGAGCCCAGAGGCTCTTAGAACAGAGCTCAAGGTGAGAGGTCACCACCCCAGCCCCTGCCCTCCCTCCTGCCCTGTGCTCGGCCAGCAGCTCACATCGGCTCAGGGCTGTGCTCCGCCCTCAGCTGCCCAAGAGCCTGGGGCACTGGCTGGGGCTGTGGCTCTGGAGGCTGTCAGTTGGAGCCTCGGGGGTGGCCGGAGGGGCGGTGCTCAGCATGGCACAAACGCTGGCAAGTGCAGGCCCCGCAGTGGCTCCCCGTAGATCATCTTCCCCAGGGACCGAGTGAGTTGCTTTCATTTTGGGGTGCCTGGGAGCGGCTCCTTGAAGCTCCCATGTGCCTGCAGCCCGTGTCCCTCTCCCCGCCCCCTGCACCCCTCGCCCTGCCCCCTGCAGCGGCAGCTCCGGGCGAGCCTCCCTCGGCGGCGGGAAGCCTGGGGCACTGGCTGGGGCTGTGGCTCTGGAGGCTGTCAGTTGGAGCCTCGGGGGTGGCCGGAGGGGCGGTGCTCAGCATGGCACAAACGCTGGCAAGTGCAGGCCCCGCAGTGGCTCCCCGTAGATCATCTTCCCCAGGGACCGAGTGAGTTGCTTTCATTTTGGGGTGCCTGGGAGCGGCTCCTTGAAGCTCCCATGTGCCTGCAGCCCGTGTCCCTCTCCCCGCCCCCTGCACCCCTCGCCCTGCCCCCTGCAGCGGCAGCTCCGGACGAGCCTCCCTCGGCGGCGGGCTGGTGTCTCGGGCCCTCCTACCTCTGCCCTGCGTTCTGGGAGGTTCCTTGTTCCGCGGCCACAAAGCCCCTTTGATCCTCTGCTGGGCTCTGAGCCATGTGACCCGGTGGGCGGGCCGCGGTTCTCCGGCGTCCAGCGCAGCCCGACTCTCAGCTGCTGGGTGAGTCTGTGCTCTTTGTTCTCCCAGCCTCGCACCGCTTGTTCCGGGGGCCTTCAGGTGACTTGGCCACCGGGGGGCCCCTGACGGCCATGGTGGCGGAGCTGAGAGCCGCGCCACCCTTGGCCCGGACCTTGAGCCCGCAGGACCGCCGGGGTCCTGGGAGAGGGGGGCGGCAGGGAGCTTGATCTCCACGCGGGGACCAGATTTTCGGTCGCCAGATAGAAGAAAAGGGCTTTGTGTGGTCACAGCTCTTGCTTTATAAATATTTGGCCAACTCTGCGGAGTGCTTATGCTCTCCTCCTGTCTGGAGAGTCTTGGATCGTGCTCCCCTTGGAGAGGGGCTTCCCTGCCTTCCAGGGGGCCGGGAGGAAGGTAAATCGGCCACCACTTCTCCCTCCACGCACCTTCTCCGGCTTGGAAGGTGGGGGTAGTCTGCGCTGACCGCAGCTGTCGGGGGTCCCAGTGCCCACACTGCCCTGGGGGTCTGGGCCCCTGGGACATCTGGGAAGTGCAGGACCATAGCAGGCGCGGGCAAGGCAGAGGGTGTTGCTGGGAGGGGTGGGGGCTGGAATGCGTTTGCTCCGCTGGAGAATGCACTGTGGGGGCGTCTGGTCTCGCAGCCCCTGTCCAAGAGCCAGGGACCAGGAAGCAGCTCGTTAGGGGCTTTGCAGCCAAGCTGAGATGCTGGGGCTCCCTGGACTCAGATCCCACAGCCACGTGAAGTGTGGTCCTCGCAGCTCAGCAGGAAGGAGCTGGGGCGTTGCTATCTGCTTTTCGACTTTGTCCCAAGTGTCCTCTGGGGACTGACTCAGCGTCCAGGCTGCTGCACCTCATGCCTGTCCCTTCTCTCTTTTCTGATGGGAAAACTGCGGGCGTGCTGGTCAGAGGTCTCGGGAGCATCCCTCTGCTTCCCGGAGAGAGGTGTGAAATTCCTTTCCTCTAAGAGAAATGTGCCACCCGGAAGCTAGCTGCTGAGCAGTGGGTTTCCTGCACATCCGTTCCCGGCTGTGGGGACAGTGCTTGCTGGACCAAGTTGGGATTCGATTTGGGTCCTTTGTGGAAAAACCTGTTGAAGAGAGGTGGGGAAAGCTCCCTAGTACTGCTGTTTCCCCCTTGTTCGTGTGGCTTTACCTGGACACTTAACACAAGTGTTACACTCTGTGACCAGCCCTCCCAGGCAGCTGCGGGGCTCCTTTTCAGGAAGCAGGAGGAAGGGACTTGTACCGTGAGCATCCAGGGTGGCCAGCTCCATCCCAGTCCTCTTTGGAAAGGTGTGGCCTGTTTCTGTTTTTGCATCTGTTTTGGGCAGATTGCTGTGGAAGTGGCATTTTGTGCAGTTTATCCTTCTAGACATCTGTCTCCGAGGACCTGAGTTGTGGTTGGCCTCCGGCCGCCCTGTCCTTGTCATTTCTGTGCTGGGGCCCTTGCAACACTGTTGCATTTTCTGGGCTGTGTTCTTGTGTCCACAGACCCTGTTCCTATGCACTGACGGTGTGGCAGTGGGACCAGCTTGGCCGACCCACTGTGCTGACTGCAGGGCATTCCAAGATGGAGGGGCCAGGCTCCCACCCTCCAGGAACTCTGCTCTCACGGGAAGGCGGCCACAGGGTCACAAGGCCAAGCACAGCAAGCCCGTGGCTGGCCCTATTACCCTGTGTCAAAAACGGTCTTCCTCGGGGCCTGTGGAGCCCTCCTGTGAGCACTGAGCTGAGGGGCTCCCAGGACCCTCTGGGCAGGAGCCCCCACCCACTGGACCCCCAGGTTGCCCGCTGACTTCCCTCCCTGCCCCCTCTGCTGCTGCCACCACGTCCTCCTCAGCTTCCTGTTTCGTCAGCGCTGATCAGAGCCGCTCGGGTGAGATAGGGCAGCTCCACAGCGGTGCCATGCCTTCACCAGAAGATGGTCCCAGGAGGGCCCCCCGCCAGCCCGGGCAGCGCCCAGAATCCTGCAGTGTCGCGGGTCTCAAGACTCCTGTGAGAAGCCTGTCACCAGGGCTCGGCTCTCATTCCCCGCCGACCTGTGCAGATCAGTCTTGTGCTGTCTTTCCCACACCACCCCGGAAGTCTCTGAACTTCCTCCCTCCCTCCCGACTGCGAGGGTGGGAAGAACGCCTTTATCGTAACTCAAGAGGGCCAAGGATGAGCCCAGTGCCCACTCCTGGGTGGCTGCAGCGGCTCCCCTGCCCCTCTTGGCATCCCTCTCCTTCACCGGGACTGGTGATACCCACTGGGCTTCATTCAGGCAGAAGCCTGGGCTGATGGCCCAGAGGGTCCCGTTTCCCACCGCCCTGTGTGTGGGGAAGAAGACTCGTCCGGCAGCAGTTGGCTGGCTCTCCTTCCCATACTTCATCCTTCCAGCGCCAAGCCGGTGCCTGGGACAGGCAGGGACCTGTTCTCAGAGTCTCTGGAGCCTAAGGAAGCGTTCTCAGGGAGGCTTCTGAGGGTGGCGGCTGTGCACCAAAGCACCAAGGCTCTGCAAGTCTGTTTTATGACGACTTGGCAGGGAAGGCGCAGGTCTAATTACAGGCCGATGAGGGGCTCCTGCCCGCACCTGGGGACCTGCACCTGGGGACTGTGGGTGGCTCCGGAACCTTCTGTGCCAAGATCACGCCCTGCCTGGCTCCTCACCCAGGGGTGGTCTCTCCTGCTTTGTCCCCTCACCCACCCTAGGATTCATATCCACCAGGTGTACTGAGAGGTGGGGATGTTGTGCTTCATTCCAGCTTTCTGCAGGGGCCTGAGCTGCTTCCCTCCTCATCCGGGCACCACAGGGCAGGGGTCTTGATCTGCTGCAGGAGCTGGTACCTGGGGGAGGGCCAGGCTTTGGGTTTGTTGGGGGACTGGGTGCAGTTCTGCAAGGTGACTCGTGATGACCCGTCTGTCCTCTCCCTTCCCAGCCTAAATGCGATCTGCGAATGTTTTAACTCGGTCATTAAATGGCCACATCGGTCCCTGTGGTCGTGGGACACTCGTGTCCTTGCCTTGGCGCCCTTGTCCTTGCCTTGCCTGTGTCCCCAGTTGAATGTGCACAGATCTCCCCCTCCCCCAGATGTCTATCCCTTCCCTTATCTCCAGGCCTGTTCCAGGTGCCTGTCACCACTGGCAGAGGAGATAAGACTTGGAGCATGCAAGGCCAGGCAGGGAAGGAGAGAGGTTTTCCTGGCTGTGGCGCTGGCTTCACTTCCACTGCAAGGGCTGTCTTTGGTCGTCAGCTCCAGGGAAGCCTCCACCGTGGCATTCTGGAGTCTGTCCATCTGTCTCCCTAGAACTCGTGTAGGGATGGCGATTTATTGATCTCTGTGTTCATCTCCTGGCCTCCTGCTGGCTCAGTTAATGGTTGAATGAATGACAGTCAGCATTGTGAAACTCAGATGTTTCACCTTTTTTTTTTTTTTAAATGGTGATACTAGGAGTCGAACCCACGGCCTTGGGACTGAGCTAGATCCCCAGCCCTGTATATTTTCAAGACCAAGTTCTCAGTAAGTTGCTAAGTTGCCCTGGCTGGGTTCGAACTTGCCATTCTCCCACCTCAGTCTCCTAGAGTGCTAGGATTAGCCGCTGGGCCCAGCAGGTGTTCTTTTATCCACATATGTTTTGCTTGTCTTAGCCTGAGGTCTTTCTTCATGGAGGGCTTTTAAGAGAAAGGGTCCAAAATTAACATTTATTGTCTGAGGACCCAGCTCAGTGGTAGAGACCTTCCCTAATGCGCCCGAGGCCCTGGGTTCCATCTCCAGCACTAGAAAAGGAAGGGAGGGAGGGAAAAGAACACATTTCTCTGATGATTTGAATGCATTCGGTCCAAGGACAGGGATTGGACCCAATGACCTCCTCATCCCCAGGACCCCCGTGGGGGGTCTGCAGAATAGGAGCGGTGTCTTTTGTGTGTGGTTCGCTGAGGCCGGGGAAACGCCATCCGCTGCAGGTGTCACTAGTGGGCCCTGGGGCTGATGGGCTGGAGAGTGGCCCCCTGAGACCTGTGGGATGAGGTCCGGACCCCAGGCCAGCACAGATGCATCCCAGTGAGCAGCGAGGATGGGGTGTTCGCTTGCACCTGCTGTGAGGTGGGAAGGTGAAAGTGAGGGTCAGGGTGAGAGGGCCCTGGGGCCTGAGGTCAGTGGGCTGTTGCTGGAGCCCTGGCTTCTGCGGATCGCCAGCCGTCAGAGTCCTCCAGAGTGGACCCCACTGATTTGGTGAGAAAAACAGCCAAGTGGAGCCACCGTGGACGGCCTGGTGCCAGCGGTTCTGAGCTCAGTGTTTGGGGCTTTCGGCTCCTCTGCATGTCCTTGAGAGCTTGGGAACCGGAGAGACCCAGCTTCAAGCCCCCCAGGCCCTTGAGTGGCCGGTCACTTCCCCAAGAGAGGCCAGGAAAGAGAAAGAGGAAATCGCACCCAGCTCCCAGGGCCTTGTGTAGATGGGCACCCGGGCACGGATCGCCTGCCCACATCCGTAGAGCTGTGGTGCTCCCTTGGCTGTACCTGAGAGCTCCACATCCCAACCGGCTGGGCCTCCACGGCCTTGCGGGGCTCCCAGGTGGGGGCCCCAGACCCCATCGTGCTTCCTCCTTGAGGGGTGACTTAGATGCCCCCCAGGAAGGTGAATTCCACATTTGACGCCAGGCATGGCAGCGTCTTCTCTGGAGAGCACATGGGGGAGTAGAAAAGGCAGCCCCTCATCCTGCAGCCATGGGACCCGAGGTCCCTGTGACCCGGCAGCCTGTACCTTCCCTGCCTGAGGCTCCCTCTGACCCTCAAGTCTTACCTCCCCCTCTGACAGCAGTGGAGGCCAAGGCAGAGAGATGCACGTTTCCATCAAGGAGTGTCATTCACCCTGACTTTGCCTCATGGGGCAAAGGGCAAGTTTTTAAAACTTGTTTTCCTTCAGGTTCACAGGTAGTTGTTTAAAAAGTGGGAAAATAGGGCTGGGGATGCAGCTCAGTGGTTCCGCTGCCTGCCTCCCAAGCACAAGGTCCTGAGTTTGATCCCTGGTACCAAAAAAAAAGCAAACAAAACCCCCCAAAAAGTGGGCAGATAAACTGAGGCTATAGCTTAGTGGTAGAGTGCGTGTAGTCACGAGCCTAGCAGGTGTGTGAGGCCTGGGTTTCCATTTCAGCAACACACATGCACAGGCACATGCACACACGCACGGCAGATGTGATGCTAACCCCAGCTACTTAGGAGGCTGAGGCAGAAGGACCGCAAGTTCAAGCCCAGTCTGGGCAGTTCATGGGGCCTGCCCCGCTCACTTGGCCCTCCTCAGGGCTCCCCTGGGAATGCACACTGGGCTTGGACGGTTGTCCCCATTGGGCAGATGAGAGAGCTGAGGCAAGTAGTGACGTCACTGTCCAATGTCCTGTTAAGAAAGCGCCTTCTGTACCTTCCGCTCTCAGAGCACACAGAAGGCTGGTGATGCATCATGTATTAGAGACCGTGAGGGTTCAGCTGACTCACTGGTCCACTTTGGCTCCAGGCCACTCTTGGCCAAAGCCACTGAAGTACAGGGCCCCCACAGCCCTCTTTAGGGCCAGGGTGAAGGGGCCAATTGTGTTTCCCTGTGTCCCCACAAGAGGCCTGGGAAGGTGCCCCAGGCCCACCAAGTGGCAGAAGCTGCAGCTGTCTGCTCCTGTGTGCAGGAGTGGTAGGAGCTCCTGTCTGCAGCTGGCCGGGATGGTGTCCCCTGCAGTGTGGAAACCACATGCCAGTCACCTCAAGACATCCCTTTCCTTGCACTCTGCTTGCTCAGTGGGCCTGGACTGTGGCCCCCACAGGCCAAATGGTGGGGGCCCCGGTGGGACAGAGGAGGCTGTGCCAGGGGGACCCACACACTCAGCCCTTGTTCTGCTACTTGCCTGCTGAGCCCCCCACTCCTGTCCCCCTAGCACCCCAAGGGGCTGCAGATCTTTGCCGGCAGAAATGAGGGCAGCTGAATACCCGAGTCAGAGTGTCTGGCTGAGGTCTGGCACCCCAGGAAGAGGGAGACCCGGAAGTTGGGAGAAGGGGGAGCCCCAGGTGGTACTGATGAAGGTTTCTGCAGAGGACAGGACAGGGAGACCGGGAAAAGAGGCACCTTCAGACTGGCTACTGGGGGGCCCAGGGACCACCTCTGTGGATAGGCACGGCGGTGCGGCGTGACTGCCCCAGCATCTTCTGCTGTTATTCTGCTGGCTCCGAGGTGACCTTGTTGGGGACATGGTATGTGCAGTGACTCGGGAGGTGGTTGTGGCAGTTTCGTTCGAGGCACGCCAGCTGCCTGGGTCCCTACCCCTCAGATGCTCTCTTTTCCTGGGAGCCAAGTTTTCTGCCTGCATATTAGACACCAGTGGCTGTCGGCAGCCAGTCCCTTCAGAGTGCGGACATGCTGATGCCCAGTCTGTCACAGGCTTCATCTGCTAAGTCCCAGCTGTGGGCTGGGTGGGGTACAAGGCAGCGACACGGTATAAGACAGACCTTCCAGAAGCTTCCGGCCAGTGGGGCCACAGTGCCTGGGCGGCAGTAGGATAGGTGACCCAGGACCCGTGGGCATGTATGTGTAGGAAGGCAGAGATGCGGAAAGGCTTCCTGGCTTAGCAGCGAGCGGAGGCCTCTTTGGGCTCTGGAGACCCAGGAGGACAACTCGGGGGCCCCAGGAGCAGCGGGGACCGCGGGAGGCGTGGGCCAGGGTCCTGGAAGTGGAGCCTGGTGTGTTGGTGCAGTTCGGGCCCAGGGGCAGTGAGGGGAAGGTCAGGAGTGGCTCCTGCTTGCTGTGTCACTGGCCCCCGAGTGTGTGTCACCCCTGCACTGCCCTTCCAGCCCATGCTTCCTGCTGCCCTGGGAACAGCAAGGCCACATGGCACAAAGCTCTCAGCGGCCCTTTCCCAACCTCCCAGATGTCACAGCTGCTTCTCCCTCCTCCTCCCTTCCAGGGTGCACTGTGCCCTGGGCTTCCCAGCTCCGGCTCCTCTGTGTTCATTCTTTCATTTCCCCACTAACTCACAGAGTCATTCAGCAAGGTTCTGGGGCATCTGGGAGGTGGTACTGAGATTCTGAGGTGCACCACGATGGTGAGGCAGAGGGTGCCTCAGTTTCCTGGTGCAGGCGGAGGAGTGGGACTGTAGGGCCGGAGTAGGTGGGGATGAGGGAGGCCCCACTCTGGCCGGGAGGCACTTGGAATTCACACCCTGGGGCACTTGGAGACCTAAGACCTCAGCTGTCATTAAGTCCTGAGCAACTCCCGGGCCCTGACAGGCGGGGCTGTAACATTCTCTGGCAGAAGCTATTAGGGTTCAGGGTGTGGGGACCAGCCAGAGGGCCTCTTCTGGACCCAGGAGGTCCCTCTCCTGAACAAAGACTACGCCTTTCTTGCCAGGCCTGGGCAGAGGCTCCCGTCCCTGTGGGGACTGCAAGCCTGGTCTTTCAGTGCTGCTGCTGGCCCTGAAGTCCCGGAAATGGGGTGCTGAGGGGGGTGTCTGGGGCCGGGGCAGACTGTCCCTTCTTGACCCTCCTGCCTGCCTTTGGAGCTTTCCACTTTCTGCCCGTGTTTTTATTGCCAAACTTCTGCTTTCAAGGTGAGGTTAGTGGCTTTCCCTCTTTACTTAAAAGGGTCACCAGGGTCCCCTTTAAAATCCACAGTGACACCTTTGTGACCGAGGCAGGAGCAGGGATCAGGAATAGGGTGCCTGAGAAATTCCTGGTGAAAGATCCCCACTTCCTGTATACCCGCAGGCTGCAGAATTGAAGGAAGAGGCTCCTGAGGGTTGATTCCATCTGGGTCACAGCCACAGCCAGGCCCAGGCAGCAGTGCTCCTGGGGGCGAGGGACCGAGTGTGCAGACTGAGGCTGGGGACCAGTGGCAGTGGTCAAGGACGACACAGTCCCTGCCCTGGGAGAGTGCACACAGCCATCAACTGTTTGTCCCTATTGTTTTTAGTAATAGCTTCACCCTGGTCTAATTCACCGTCATGACACTGAAAGCATACGCTCTCCAGCCAGGCCCCGTGGTGTGTGCCTGTAACCTCAGCCCTTGGAAGGCTGAGGCAGGAGACTGGCAAATTCAAAGCCAGTCTGGGTGACGTGGTGAGTTCCAGTTCAATTTGGACTACATAGTTAGACCCTGTTTCAAAACAAAACAAAAAAACTGAGGGCCAGGGACTTAGCTCAGCAGTGCCATCACCTGCCTCCCAAGCACAAGGACCTGAGTTTGATCCCTGGTATTGGCGGGGGAACAGAATAAACAACTGTACAAAACAAACAAACAAAAAGTATACAATTCTGTGGTTTTAGCATATTCACAATGTTGTTGTATATGCGGCCCTGCAATAAAAGTGACTTAAGACTTATGAATTGCTTGCTGGTTGAATTTTCCACCTAGTATTTTCAGACTGTGGTCAGCTGTGGGTAACTGAAGTCCTAGAAGTGAGACCACCAAGGAAGATGGGGCTGCACAGGGGGAAGAGAGGAGTTGGCTCTCCATCCCGCTCAGGGTCACAGGTCCCCAGCCGGCTCTCTGGCCAGGAAGAGGGGTGCCTCGGTTTCCTGGTGCAGGCAGTTGAGCCGGAGAAAACACATATTTATTTATTTAGGTTTGGCTTCATAAGGAAGTAAAGAAATGGTAAGCCTGAGGGTGTTGAGCCGGGTTGGGTGGAGAGTGCACAATCACGGGACAGCATGGAGGACACAGGGTCGGAGCTGGCTGCCCCTGGGGCTCCCCGCATGCTCCCGGTTAGGGGTGATACTGTCTGGGTAGGGAGGGGGCCTCGCACAGCGGCAGAGGAGGTCGGAGTGCTCTTGGCACCTGCCGCTTCTCACATTCCGCCAGCTAACCCCTTCCTGCTCCTAGGTGCTGCATTTTGGGGTAGCAACGTATGGACTGGACAAGGCCCAACCCACACGAGGGTGGCGTCTACTCAGTCTGCCGGTGTAAATATTAAACTCGCCCAAACACCCTCACAGACACACCCAGAAAGTTTGACAGAATAGCTGGGCACCCCATGGCCCAGTCAAGGTGACACTTGACCGTAGCCACAGCTGAGCTAATCCCAGAACATTTTGCCACTTCCCGTTAGAGACCTGTGCCCCCTCCTCGCCCTGCAATCAATAATGTGCCTTCTGTCCCTGACCATTTACCTTTTCTGGATATTTTATAAAATGGGCTCATACAGTATGTGGCCCTCTGTATCTGGCTGCCTTCACTTGCCATAATATTTTCCAGGTTTATCCACACTATTTTATTTTTATTTTTCTAAGCAGTGCTGGAGACCTAACCTGGGGCCTGCTGCAGGCTACACGAGCACTGTCATTGAGACACATCCCAGCCAGCACTTCCTGCTTCTGGTGAAATAAATTCCATCTTCTGAATCTATACTGTGCTTTTTTACCTGTCCATCAGATGGTGGGCATTTGGGCTGTTCCCCCTCTGGCGGTTGTGAATAATGCTGCGCACCTGTGTACGGGTTTCTTTGTGGATGTGCATTTTCCCCATTCTGGGGCAGTCATGTGGTGCATGGCCAGGCTGACACACCAGACTGCACCATGAGCTTGGGGACAGACTTGGCTTGGGTGCATTGTTTTGCTTGCCCAGCCAGAGGCTGTGAGCACCTACATTTTAATCTTTTTAACAGGAGCTGTTTTCTTTGTACCCTTGCCCAGGGGTTGCTCTCCAGGCTCCCTGAAGCCTCAGGAGGCCTGGGGTCCCTCTGGCTCGTGCTGAGCATGGTGGAACAGGATGAATCAGTGCGTGGGAGTGCGTGGTTGGCTTGGGGTGTGCTGGGGGACGCAGAGTGGCCTCTTGGGTCTGCAGCTGGCTCCTGGCCGCTGACTTCTAGTTTCCTCTGCCTGCTTAGGCCCAGAACATGGCAGAAAGGGACGTGGGAGGTGAGTGCATCTTCCTGCAGGGGACAGGCAGGCAGGCAGGGGGTGGCCAAAGAGCCATCTGCTGTGTGAGAGGAAGTGGGGTGGGCGGGGTGGAGCTTCATCTGCCCAGTCCCCTGGAGGAGCTGGGGAGGGTGATTCCTTCTGTAATGGAGATTGAACCCTGAGCCTTCTCAGTGAGCTGTAACCCCATCCCTTTTCTACATTTTGCAACAAGTTCTCACTAAGTTGTCCAGGCTGGGCTCACAGTTGGGATCCTCCTGCGTCAGCCTCCTAGAGTGCTAGGATTGCAGGTCTGGAGTACTGTACCAGCTGAAGGGTGCTCCCCCTAAGCTGGCCTTAGTCTTAGCAAGTCTTGAAGTCTTGAAGGCCTTACTCTAGAAGGAGGGTGGGGGGTGGGGGGCATCTGCAGGTCCCCTAGGGCCAAGGTCTGGGGGTGCAACTGCTGCAGTATCTCTGACTGTCCTGGGCGTCTCCTATGCACACAAAGGGTAGACTGAGGGGCAGAGGGGAGCCCATCACAGCTTTAAACCCCCAGGCAGCACTGAGTGGAACCCCTCTGTCCATCACCGCCTCTGGAACCCCCAGCTATCCCGTGTCACGATCTGGTCTCCCTCACCAGCTGCCTTCCAGTGCCCACTCTTTGGGGCCGTGGCCCGTGCGCCAGTTTGGAAGGCCTACGGGCACGGTCTCAAGAAGGCCGCCAGACATCCCTTCCCCCTCCCGGGCCCTCCTCGTCCCAGGGAGAAATTACCATATGAATGTGGCTCCTTCCTGGAGCCACCGCTGGAGGGGCCTGGGAGGGGACAGCTTCCCACCCTCTGGGCCTCCAGGTTCTAAAGCTGGCTTCCAAATCCAGCCACTGCCTGCCACAGCCAGGGGAGGAAGCCTGGAGATTCCCCGGAGGGCGTCACCAGAATCCCACAGTAGGTCAAATCGGGCTGGCCTGGGGGTGGGGGGACACAGGGTCCCAGGGGTGCAGAGTTTCTGGACTCGGCATCCAGCCATGTCCTTCATCGCTGCGTTTGTTTAGAGAAACATGTCATTATCGTCACTGGGTTGCAGTGGTCAGCATTCAGAAGGCACCTCTGATTACCCGCGGACGTAGACTCCAGGAACAGCCTCGGGCACCGCTGGAAACACTCTGGCAGTTTGTAGACTGCCATATGCGGTTGTCCTGAGTCCACGCCGTGTGGACCCAGCTCTGTGGGGCCCAGACTTGTGCAGATGGGATTCCTCGAGCCTGGGTTGTGTGTCTCTGCTAGCCAGCTTATGCGACTGCCACATGCGACTCCCGCCGAGGTCTCCCTGCCTCTTGCCTTTCTTCCCAGGCAGCACAGTCATGTGCTCCAGGAGCAAGTGTGTCCCGAGCTGGGACACGGCCCGCGCAGCCTGTGTCGTGGGAGGTGTGGTGACGTTTGTTGTCTGGTTCCTTGGACAGCAGTCAGGGAATCCAGAAAAGTCCAGGGTTTATGGGTAAACTGCAGGACAGCAGCAGGCGAGCCCGAGAGGACCATGGCGTCCGGGTGCAGGGCTAGGGACTGCTGAGGGGTGTGGAATGACCACAGCTTGCACCCCAGGGGTTCTCCAGCAGCCTGTGCTCGTCTCCAGGAACAGCTGCCTGCTGTGCTTTTTAGGTTAAAGGAGCAGATTGGACACGGTTCTCTGCTTGTCCTCGCAGAAGGCCCTTGAGGCTCCGGATAAGGACTTCTGTGGGCCTCCACTTCAGAGAAAAGGGATGTTGGGAAGGGACGTGTGTGTACCCCATCCAAGGCCAGTGCGCTGTTTACTTCTGCTTGGAGTTGAGCCTGAGCAGAATGTGACAGTCGCTTAGTAGGAGCTGGTCCGGAAGGGCCTGCGATGGGAGGCTGGGTTTGCTGCGCTGCACTGTGGATGAACTCGCGCCCTCCCCGCCGGAGCTCCCAGAGGCCCTGCTGTGCGCTCTCAGGGAGCCCCTGCAAGACGTGTGTGCCCCATCCAAGGCCCGTGCGCTGTTTACTTCTGCTTGGAGTTGAGCCTGAGCAGAATGTGACGGTCGCTTAGTAGGAGCTGGTCCGGAAGGGCCTGCGATGGGAGGCTGGGTTTGCTGCGCTGCACTGTGGATGAACTCGCGCCCTCCCCGCCGGAGCTCCCAGAGGCCCTGCTGTGCGCTCTCAGGGAGCCCCTGCAGCCCAGCGCTCCCTGGGCGGTGGAGAGGGGTAGGGATTGGTGCCACCTCGGCTGGGTCTCCCGGCTCCCTTCTCCCTTTCCTGAGCACGGTTAGGCACGGCTCCAGCCTGGCGTCCAGGGAAGACAGAGGAGCCCTTCCATCCTTCTGGCTCGAAAGAATGTTGGAAGCGGAAATCTTTAACATCTCCCTGTGGGAAGGGACATGACCAGCACCCCAGCCCCGAGAGCCAGCAGGGGAGCAGGCAGCCTTGGGGCAGCCGGAAGAGAGCACTGCAGAGGGAAAGGGCAAGCCCAGTGTCCATGCCCCCATCTGTCCGTCCGTGCATTCACTCCAGGCGTCCTAAGGGTGATTCAGGCCTGGATGACTTCACAGCAGACAGCAAGAATTCCCCACTCTCAGGGAGGCGGAGGGTAGCCCACAGTCACTCACTGAGCGTGAAGATGAGGGAGCTCCCAGGAGGGCAGGGAGAGGCTCTGAGGAGCCTTAGTATGACTTCATTTCTAATGTTACTTTGGTGCTGGGGATTGAACCCAGGCCTCCGCACATCCTACGCAGGTACCCCACCACGGAGCCACACCCCGGCCCATGCTCCTCCAAGTAGTGTTATGAGACAAATACTGTCCCATTGAGTGGGTAAAGAACATGGAGGCAGAGAGTGAGTTGCTCGCTCTGCGTCACACAGCTAATCGTCAGTGGTGAGCAGGATTCTGTACTGGCCCAGGAGCAGTGCACACCAGGCAGAGAGAGGGTCAGAGTAGTCCAAGGGTCAAACGGCCTTCCGGATTCTGGCTTGAGGTGAGGACAGTGAATGGTGGTGAGAGACAGTGATGTAGGTGGGCTGTGGAGAGGGGCAGCCATGGAGATGTTGGGCTGAAGTTGATGGGACCGGGATGGAGAGGGAGCGACAGGATGGCCCCTGGCTTCCGGCTGTAATCACTGGAGGCTGGAGGTACTGCGTGGGGCTGCCGTCCAGAGTTCAGCGGGTTGTGTCCAGTCCACCCCACCTCTCAGACGTACAGGCTGGATGGGGCAGCAGCTGGTGGAGGGGCTGGCACTGTGGGGCTTTGGGACACTCCTGGTGTGTGAATCTAGGCAGAGAAGGCAGAGGGTGGCATCGCTGGCATAGAGCACCCAGGGGAGGCTGATGTCCGTCACTGGCCCCGCAGAGGAGTGGAGGAGCTGGCGGGGAGGCTGGGAGGGAACAGTCGGAGACAGCAGGAGTCAGAGGAGACTGCGGGGAGGAAAGCTGGGTGGCCAAGGCTCATTCCCCGTGGCTGGGGGTACAGTGACCCTGTGCTCTTTACTCTTGGGGGGACTGGTTGCTTCGTCCATTCCAAATGCCAAGCCAGTGGCGCGTCTGAACTTCATGCTACCGTGCAGCAGGCAGGGTCACACCGTGCCTCCACGCTCCCCAGGAAAAGTGCCAGTCCTCGGGGGTACACGCGCTCCTCCACCTCCGAGAGCCCAGGGTAAAGGGCACGCGTGTGCCCCCGAGCTTCTGTGAGAGGGCTTCCCAGGCATTTCCCACCCACCCATCTACCCGTTCGTTCACTCATCCCTCCATCCATTCTACCCCATCCCCAACTTCAGAGATGAGTTGAAGTTGCTGGGTTGTGCTCTTGAAATTCATTATCAGCTCTCATGAGGCCTTTTTCTGGCTTATCCCCCTCGGTTGATGGGCTCCCCTTGGAGACCAGGGGACTGGGGTGCCCTGGGATGAGGGTCTCAGACATGCAGGATTCTGAGCAGCTGCAAAGTAGAGACAGGCAGCCCTGCAGGTCCCCAGGCTGCTGGTGACTCCAAAGACCTTCGGTGGCTCCTTGAGCCCAGGGCGCGTGTTAATTAATGGAAGGGGAGGCTCTCTGGTTCATTCTTTTTCCTTAGGGCATCCTTTAGTCGGGTGCCCACTCAGGGCCCAGCGATGTGCCCCCTGCCTGCCCCCCTCCCTCTTTCTGAAGTCTCTGGGGCCCCTGGAAGCCTTGGGCAGCCTGAGCTGACGAGTGGAAGGGGAATTTCTGGGTATCTTTGGGGGAAGGTCCTTGCTGCTCGGATCTGACCCGGGGACCCCGCCCTGGCCTACGGACCCTTGTCTACTTCTTGTTATTTCAGATGACTTCATAGGTTGGGGGACCCTTCCCGCGGGCTCTGGTGAACATCTGCTGACAGCCTGTTGATAGGAGAGGCCTGGGGAGAAGGAGGCCAGGCCCTGTCCCCCTCCCCTTAGGGGGACATCCCTGATAAGAGGAAATTCCACCCTGTGACAGATGGCCAAAAAACCCATCTGTGTGTATCAGGGCAAGACTTGTCTTTCTCTTTTGTGACTTCGCAGACGTCTGCCAAGAACTAACAGAATCTGTGGTCCTGTGGCCACTTGAGCCCGCTGTGGGGGCTGGGGCTTGGGTTTGCTTTGGGGTGGGTGGTAACTGCTGCCACTGCCACGTTTGTTGGGGTGGGGGAGGATGGAGCACGTTCCGATCCTGCCCTGCGGGATCCCAGGCAGGCCAGGGGGTGGGTGAAACAGTCAGTCCCCTGACATGGGAAGCCAGTGGGTTGGGGGTTGGTCCTTCCTCTGTGACCTCACGGAGCGCAGTAAAATTCTGTGCAGCTTTTGAGGAAGTGAAGCGGGAGGCCTTGCAGGTTGGAGCCTGCTCTGACCAGAGATTGATGTCTCAATAGGCCTTGGCTGCAGGGGGAGGCCTGCGAATGAGGAACAGAAGGGCCTCTTCAGGAGGGGCGGGCTCGCCTTGGGCCCGGTCCAGGTCTGACTTTGCCGACTGGGGCCAATTGAAACTGTGCTGGCAGAGATGTGGGGCTCCTCAAGATTCCTTGAGACAATACAAGAGAGGGTTGGCAGGGAGAGGGAGCCCCACCCCCATCTTTGGGGCGCCTTGGGCCCCTCGGTGAATGGCGACTAAGCCTGACAGATGTGCCCCTTCCAGGTCTGGAGACCGCTCACACGGAAACCACAGCTGAGCAGTTCTGTGTGAGCCCCTCCTGGAACCGGGAAAGAGCCCCAACTGGGAAAAAAATGCAGCTCTCCTTGACTGCAAATCCCTTCTCTGGAGAAACAGAGATTGGGGCATGGTGCTGGATTTCTAAGCAGAGTTTTAGGCAGTTAATGCAAAGGCTCAGATTTCTGGCATCCCTCATTCTTAACCAGACCCCAAGGAGACACTTCCTGCCCTGAACAAAGTGTGAAGTGTAATTCGATTTGGAATTACTCATCAGATTGGACGAGCTGTTTGCCCCCCCCATGTTTGCAAAATTCGACATTCATATTCAGTGTTTCCATCTTTAGAAGAGAACAGGAAGTCCCTGGTGACACTTGGAGGTCGGTGGCTTGGGTAGGTTAAGGGAACGGGACACAGCACATTGAAAAAAAGCAGTGGAGAGCCGGGCGTGGTGACACGCGCCTGTGATCCCAGCACTCGGGAGGCTGAGGCAAGAGGATCACTGTGAGTTCGAGACCAGCCTGGGCTACATAGTGAGTTCCAGGTCAGTCTCAACTACATAGTGAGACCCAGTCTCAAACCCCCCCAAAAAAGAAAAGCAATGGAGAGGAAAAAAAGACCCGCTCTCAACCCCGCACCCCAACATGGCATCCCCGTCTTCCCAGCCCGCTCCTGGGGGCCCCACAGCTCCTTGCCTCTTCTCAACAGCTGGCCACAGCCTCGACCCTTTGCCAGCCGCCCTGTGCCTGTTGGACTTAACTTGCCCAGCTCTTTAGCCATGTAGTCGCCCCCTCCCGCTTCTGGGCCATGGAACCCAGAGCATCTTTCCTGTCTGTCGATCCCACTCTCCTGATTCAGAGAGGACCTGATGAAATGCAGACTCACATTATGCCAAGGCATTTTTAAAAATCGGGATCCAGAGACTTAGGGTTCCTTGGTTCTCCCTGATTATCTCTCTCACCTCTCTTAGCCAGGGCAAGGCTGGAAAGCCACCGTTTTATGACTCAATAAAGATTGGTCTGGTGCATTAGTATTGTGGTCCTGGTCTACAAGGACCCCCGGCATTTTCTACCTTCACTTTTTATAGCTGTTTCTGCAGCATCGGACCTGCCTCTATACTTGTATCGCTTTCCTGGCCGCTTTCTTTTAATTCCCGAGCTGGCGCATAGCAGCCCTTCCCTCCGCCCACTCATCAAACCACGAGCAGAGAGACATCCTTGCTGTCCTGTGGGTTTGTCATCTCCACTTGGGCAGCCTCCTGGAGGTGGGATTTTCACTGAGGATGGACATCTGGGAGCCCTGACAGGTGTCCCGGGGCTGTTTGGCCTCCTCCTTTTGGTGGTGTTTGCCTTGGACAGAGAGCTGCAGGGGATCATGAAGGGAGATGGAATCAAGGACCCTGCACTGGGGCCAGAGCCCCACTAGGTCTCGGCTCTGCAGGCCCTGCCTCTTACCACCTGGGGCCAGCAGCCCAGTGAGGGGCTGGGGCTGAGGTCTGGGGCGAACTCCCTGCAGCTGTCTGAGACCAGTTCTGGGCCTTGACTTTGGGGACAATGCGGCACCTCAGGGTTGGGCCTGTGGAGTCACATTTCTGCCACTTAGGAGCTGGGTGACACTGATAAGGAAGAAAAGCACAGTGAGACTCTGCTGCCTGTCTGTGAAATGGGGTGACAACATAGCCAGGTCCCCCAGGAGGCCATGCGGGCCTCCTTTAGACCAGCTCCTGGCTGGGAAGGCCCCCAGGGCGTGCTGGCTACAGCAGTCTACTCTGCCCTTTGTTGGTTTGCTCATTCGGCAGACTTCTGCTGGGACCTGCTGCGTGCTTGGAACCTGGCAGAACAAAGCTGAGCTCCAGGAACAGGTGTGTGGGAGACGTGGTTGGAGGAAACACACACACCTTTCATCTTCCCGGGTTTACTGGGGGCTTAAGGGACTTGGTAGGACCCAGAGAGGCAGGAGAGGAGGAAGGAGCAGCTCAGGTCACTCTACCCCCCAACCCACACCGGGGACTCAGTCTGAAGAAGCCCCTTTGCAGAGGGCATCTAACGTTTACAGGACCTGGGTCCCAGCCATGGCTCGGGTGCTCCTGGGGGTGCCTGCTGGTGGCTGTAGAGCTGCAGGTGGAGGTGATGTCCTTGGAACTGCGGCTGTGGGCCCACGTGCCTCCATGGTGACTGCGGGGCTGTGGCGAGGCCTCAGAGGGGGCCGGGGACAGGGTGGCCTTGCTTTCTGCTTTGTCACGAGGGCCGTGACTGAGCAGAGCGTGTAGGCGATCGTGTTGTGATCATGGATTTCAAGAAGTAGGCGTGGCTAGAGTTGGGGTGAGATAAGGGGAATGACTTTGACCTTGCCCGGAGAGCTTTGTCCTGGGGTACAGGCCCAGCGGACACAGGGCTGCCCACGGGAGCTGGGAGTGGAGCTGCCTCTGCTTTTGACCACTGAGCAAGAAGGATTGCACAGAACAGGACAGATTGTGAGGATGCTCCTGGGTACAGAGTAGTGTGACTGGCAGGGGAGGCAAGGGGTATCCTTTCCAGGCTGCTGTGCTGAATCCAGTGAGCCACCCTGTGATGAAGGGTGGGTGCCCAGGTAGCTGCTTGCTCGCTGGGGGGCTGTCTTCCGGGCATGCGGCCTACTGCCCTGTCCCAGCAACCCACCATGGATCGCCGTGCAGAAGCCTGCAGAGGGTGCTGGCCTGGGACTGTGCAGCATAGCCCCTCTTCTTACGGTTGGACCCAGAGTTGGGCAGGAGGGAAAAAAGGCAGCACAGCAGGTTCTAGGGAGTAGGGGAGTGGTAAATGGACCTGGGTTCAAAATGGGAACCCACAGAGGCATTGTCAGTCTCCCACAGTGCCTCCGGCTGGTTGCCACCCCCAGAAACACCCTTGCTGGGAGATACTGCCTGGCACTGTGTCTTCGGGATGCCCTGGGCATGGGCATCTGGCCCTGGCTGGCTGGCTGGGTTCTTTCTCTGACCAGCCCTGCTAGAAATGTGTGCCAGCCTGCTTCCTCCCTTCCCTGCTTGCTTCCCCCATTCAGGGTGCAGGGCTGGGTGGCATTTATTCAATATTGCGGAACAGTCTTCTGGATGTAACTCCAGAACACTTTCGCCACCTTAGAAGGAAACGCCACATCATTAAATAGTCTCCTCTCTCCTCCAGCCCCTGCAAACAAGGATTTGCTTTCTGTCTCTTGATCAGTCAGTTCCGTGCTCTTCATATCCTTGGATTCACATGCCCCGTGGCCTTCCGTGCCTAGCTTCTTTCGCTCGGCATAAGGCTTTCAGAGTGTGCCTGTGTCACAGTGTGAGTCAGGGCTTTGGCCCAAATGAGGTTCTATTGCATGGATGACCGCATTTTGTTGTTCCGTGTGTGTGTGTGTGTGCGCGCGCTGAAGGACTTTTAAAATGATACTTCTTGAGTAGCGGCTTCATCCTCCTCACTGGGCTAGGCCTTGGGGTACCCACGAACGGGCCACAGCCTTGGGCCCCAAAGGGTTTGGGTGGGGTCAGAAATGCATGGCTGTTCCCCAGGCACAGAGCTACACTAAGTGGGAAGCGCCAATGTGAATCAGGTATCACAGAAACAGCTGTGACATTTCAGGACCGACAAAGTCTGGGAGGGTCTTTCGTTGGCTGGGCTCCTTCCAATGGAGTTTCAAGGGAAGGGGAAAAAAATCACTCTGTAAACCCAGTTTCTCCACATGCTGAAGCAGGTTGGACTAGAATTTGGTGCTTGTAATATTTAAACTTGATAAAATTGAATTAAAAATTCAGTTCCTCACTTGGTCCAGCTCAGTTTGCAGGGCTCTGAAGTCACGTGTGAGCACGCCTGTGGCAGCTCCTCAAAAATAAAATGACAGCCACTGTGTGTGCCGCAGCTCATTTCCGGGTGTGTCCCACAGACACCAGTGCAGGCCCCGGAGCGGTTAGCAAGAGCGCACTTGGAGGGGTTCTCGTTAGGTGTGAGCAGCCTGCGTCTGTGACAGATGAGCGGACAGATGTGATGCCGTGTGTTCCGGGCGTGCTCCTCAGCCTCACGGAGGGATTTCAGCGGAGGGATTTCAGCACGTTTGCCACAGCGAGGACGGAGCCCGAGGGTGTGTTGTGCTAGCTCCACACTGGGATTCACTTTTACTTAAGCCTTGCAATCCTCCGGTTCAGAGAGGTAGACAGTAGGGCGTGGTTTCCCGAGGCTGGGAGGAAACTGGGGCAGTGGTTAAGTGGGCAGAGTTGCAGCCCTCTGAGCTGAATTCTGGAGGCAGGTTGCACAACAGTGTCCTCTACACGCCCAGACCATGCACGTACTCATGGTTAAAATGGTACATTTCACTGTGACTCTAAAGGTCACAGGTGGCCAGCGGCCAGCAGGTCCACCAGCCCGGGAGAGGGAGGAAGTGGGCTCTGCCTCCCCTGCCCACCGGCTCCAGCTCCTGCGGGCCTGGTAAGGCCCCTGATGGCTTCCCATAGAGAGCAAGGGTTCAGTTCGCATGTGTCTGTGGGTGAGGGTCCCCTACTTTTCCGGGGACTCCTGAAGGCGGCCCCAGAGCGCACCCTCTGGCCAGGGAGGAGGCAGGAGTGGCTCCCGCAGTGCCACCTCCCCCAGGAGGGGCTGGTGGTGCCGAAACTTCCCCACGTGACCAAGAAGGATGGGGCACCTCTGTGTTTTTAGGGTTTTTTCTCAAGTGGGGCTCCCCATGAGCAGGAAGTTTGGTTGTTTCTGCACTGAGCGCTGGTGTCTGTGGTGGGGCCCAGCTGGAGCCGCCAGGACCCTTCCTCTTCCGGCGGTGAGAGAATTCAGGGGGCAGCCCTGCCCCTCGGGGGAAGGGGATGAAGTGCACAGGGAGGGGTACGGGTGGGGAGGAGCTGGCCCCCGGCCAGAGAAGCCTGGCTCCTAGACGCACAGACAGATGGAAGCAATTTTCAGTCACGTGGCTGAGGCTGGGAGAGGCAGGCCCCAGGAAGCGCCCCAAGCCACAGGTTCTGGGGCAGAGGCAGCACTGTGCCTTTGTTTATATGAAGCAGTGAGAGACCAGAGGATATGGCGGAGCAGGACAGAAGCCCCTGTCCTGAAGTCTTGCGGGCCGAGCCGGACTGGGGACAGCAGCCTGGCGCCGCTGGCCTTGGAGGATCTGCCTTTTGTTACTCTGCTGTTTGGGAATGGAGATTTATGGGCCCCTTGGCAATTCCTGGTATTCTCTGCGTGCTGTTGGCTCCCCCGTCCCCTGAACTCAGAGATGATGGTGTCCCGGAGAGGCTGAGAGGCAGGGGAACAGCTCATAAGGAGACCCCCACACCCCCAGAACTGACTGTAAGTCAGCTCTGTGCCCCCCACTTGGCCTGGCAGGGCTTGGAGAGGAGATGCCGGCCCACCCGCTTCAGCTCCCGCTGCCACTCCAGTAAGCAGAACAAAGAGCAGCAGAGATGCTAGAGGCCCTCCCTCGGGGACATGGGCCTAGCCCAGTGGGCCCAGTGGAGTCAGGCACCTCCCTGGGCGTGGAAGCCCGCCCTCCTGCTGCTGCCAGGGTGAGGGTGTCCGGAGTCCTTGGCCTGGGCTGGCACATTTCGGAAGGCGGCGGCTCACCAGCCCTGGTGGTGGGGTTGTGCTCACCACCTTGGGGATCTGCCCCTCCATACTTACTGGGGGGTGCCCGGCGGGGTGAGGACATGAATCCTAGTCCCCCTGCTGTCCCTACCCAGGGGCTGGGGATTGGCCCGAGAGGCGAGCAGTCCTGCTTTGAGCTCAGAGTGTGCCTGGAAACAGAACAGCCCGGGCAGTGGGGGCGGAAGGTGTGCCCACCCCCGTGGTAGGGCGCTGGGTGCCTCCACACCTGTGGATGCGCCAGGTGGCGTGGGCAGGGCTGTGGAGTGTGCACTGCACCTACCCCTGGGGGGCACCCGGTGGCCATCCAGGCCCTGACTGGTCTGGAGCTGGGTATGTGGAACTCCTGCAGCCAGGCAGAAGCTGTGTTTATATCCGGTTCACTCCTGTTGCCTGTCTGCAGACCTGAAGACGTGGGCTTTGCCTGTAGGAGGGACACACAGGGCGGGATGTCCCCTGGATGGTCACCAGGACCCGTCCAGGGCACACCCCAGCCTGTCCTGTCTCTGAGCGCTGCCCCGGGGCTGTGCCCAGAAGCAGACAGCTCCGTGAGGATGGGAGGTGCGGCCTTTGAAGGCAGAGCCCATCCCTCCTGCTGGACCACAAGAGACCCTGAGGCTTCTCTGAGCCTGGGGCTGGGGATGCAGAGGCCCAGGCTGCCCACTGCAAGTGAGGTTGAGTTTTGGAGCAGGGGCAGAGTGTGGCTTCCATCCGGGACCTTCCGCAGGGGTCTTGTGGCAAATCACTAACCCGTGCCTGTTTCCCATCTGAGAAGGGACCTGATGGTCGGCCCCTGCCTTACCCCAACACCTCTGCTCTTCCTCCCCAGCCACCGAGGCAGCTCCTGGCTGTGTGGGCAACATGGCGGACACCCCCAGAGATGCCATGCTCAAGCCGGCACCTGCGACGCGCAATGAGAAGGCACCCACGGACTTTGGCTACGTGGGGATCGACTCCATCCTGGAGCAGATGCGCAGGAAGGCCATGAAGCAGGGCTTTGAGTTCAACATCATGGTGGTTGGTGAGTCCCCCACGCCCACTCCACACCAGACCCGTGCAGGGCACCAGTCTCAGCCCGGACACAGGGCTGCTCACAGAAGCCCTGGGCTCAGTTCCCTTCTGTACTATGGATTGCAAGTGCTGTATGTATCTGGGCCGGGGAACCTACAGCTCCCACGGACTTCTCCAGGGCGCCTCCTTGTGCTAAGATCCCGAGATAAGAGAGCAGGGTACTCTGTGACCAGTGACACCCACCTTGTGTTTTGTGTCTGCTGAGTGTCCACTGTCACATCGAACACCCAGATGACCTTCCGGGGGCGTTGCTCAGCGTGGTCAGGTGGTCTTACAGCGAGTAGTCTCCCATCTCTGAAGCCCCTCAGGCCCCGTGGGGTCCTCACAGTGACACTGTGAAGGGGCCCTCCTTTCTCAGGAGGAAACAAGCTGCTGATTGCAGACTCTTGGAAAAGGGCGCTGGGGTCTGGGACAGTGCCACACAGGCCAGTGTGGTGGGGACACCACCTGCAGGGGTCTGAGGACCCTGGTCCCAGCACCTCCCTCCTGCCTCTGCTCTCACCGGGCTCATCCGTGTGGGGACCTCGTGTTTTCTCCTTGTTCTGCGCGGCCTCCCTGCCCCCATTGTGCTCCATGACAGAGGCTCGAGGTCCCCCTCAAGGACTCCCACCGTTCTGTGGCAGTTGGGCAGGTGTCTGCCAGGCTGGAGGCTGGAGAGAGAGTTGGGGGTGGCACCCGGCAGGGCCCAGGCTCTGTCTGGTCCTGTCTGTGACTCGGGCCTCCTTCAGCTCTGTTCCTAAGAGGAGAGAGAAGAGTGGCTGCACCACCTTCACCCGTGGCTTGGCCTTGACCTCCAGGAGGCATCAGGGCCACCTTTCTGGGCCTCTTTCTCTCCCAGCTGTCACTGGTGGGCTCACCCTTGGGGTGCCGTGTGAAGAAAAAGACATGCGAGTAACCCAGGAGCCCTCAGCAGGGCAGGTGCTGTCCATGGGGCCACGGTGTCCGCTCCGGCCCTTCCACCCGGCTACAGCGGCACCTGGTCCAGGAGACGGTGGGAGGGCAGTGCCCGTGTGGGCACTCCCACAGACCCGGGGAACAGTCCTCCTTCCCCTCTGTGAGCCTCAGTTTCCTCACCCAGGAAATGGTGTAACCCCGACCCAGAGGGCAAGAGGGTCGAGAGCCCGGGGGGCATGGTCCCCAATGCTCAGTGGGCACCTGGTGTTGGTGCCAACAGTGATGGTAGTGACAAGGGGACCGCAACGTTTCCAGGCAACATCTCCTGGACCCAAGGCACCCAGGGGCCGGGCTGGGCCGGGTGACAGCAGCCCAGGACACAAACCCGAGGGCAGAGGGGTCCCTACCCCTGGGCTGCCACACACTACAGGGATTCCGATGCCAGCTCCTGCCCTCCTGGGCATCCGAGGTGCCACCGAGGTCGGAGGTCGGGATGGGTGGCACAGTAAAGCCACAGAGCTCAGAGCCTGCAGTTGTGCGTGCGTGGGCCGAGTGTGCACACGCATCCCATCTTTGTTATGTGTGTGAGCCGGGTGCTCACCACAGCCCCAGCAGAGGAGATGTAGGTGCAGCTGCATTGTACAGCATAGCCACTGTGGCACCCCAAGGCTGGATGATTTGTGCACAGCCACCCGAGTTTAATAAGTGCCCGCCACCCCGAGGAGGAGCTGAGTCCACATCCTCTAGCTAAAGGCGGGTCGGGCAGCCTGAAGTCTTCTGTGGGCCCCGCCTCCCCATCCCAAGTCAGAGCAGGCAGGAGGCCTCCCCCTGGGGTCCGGATGGTCGCCCCTCCGGACAGGACCCTGTCTGAGCGGGCTGGGCACCTGGCCTGGCCCTGGGTCTGCACTTGTCAGTGGACACCTCCTGCCCGTCGCGTGGCTGTGACCCCACCCTACCCCGTGTTTCCCCAGGGCAGAGTGGCTTGGGGAAGTCCACCTTGATCAACACCCTCTTCAAGTCCAAAATCAGCCGGAAGTCGGTGCAGCCCACCTTGGAAGAGCGCATCCCCAAGACCATCGAGATCAAGTCCATCACCCACGGTCAGCGCCCTGTGGTCCAGGCAGGGGCTCGGGCGGGGGCCCCTCGGAGCACAGGCTGGGGAGCTGCTGAGACCCCTGGTAGTGTGACGTCTAGGGGAGGAGCGGTCTGCAGCCCTCAGGCCCGGGAGCTGTCACTAGAACCCAGGCAGCGACACGGGGAAGGGTCTGCTGGAGCTGCCGTCTTCCTCCCGTCCCTCGGGTCCTGGCCACCCTCTGACTCGGGACTCGGTGGTTCCCGCAGATATCGAGGAGAAGGGCGTCCGGATGAAGCTGACAGTGATTGACACTCCAGGGTTCGGGGACCACATCAACAACGAGAACTGGTGAGGGCTTGGGGGGCTTCTCGAGGGGGCGTGTTCCCAGGGCACTGGGCTGCCTGGGCCCCACCGTCCCGTTTTGAGGAGCACAGCGGAGTCGGCTGGGCCGGGGGCTCTGAGAAGAGGCTGTGGTTGGAAGGTTGACCAGAAGGTGGGTGCTGGGCTGGGGCGCCGTCTCCGTGGTCCAGACTGGGGACGCACCTCACCCCGGCTCCCACCTGGCTCTCACGCAGCTGGCAGCCCATCATGAAGTTCATCAACGACCAGTACGAGAAGTACCTGCAGGAGGAGGTGAACATCAACCGCAAGAAGCGCATCCCCGACACGCGTGTGCACTGCTGCCTCTACTTCATCCCCGCCACCGGCCACTCGTACGTGCCAGCCGCTCCCCACCTGGTCCCGCTGTCCCGGGGCTGCCCGATGGTGCTGTCGCTGGGGTGGGGAGTTGGGCCGCGGTCAGGAGCCATCACGTGGGTTATGCTTCGGGTGGGATCCCAGGGTTTTGGAGGAAATCCCATCCAGCCCTGCAGGCACAAATTCCAGTGCAGGCAGTGAGCCTCACCGCAGAACACCAAGCCTTCCTCTGTGTCTCCTGTGGGCCACTGAGCCCCTCAGGGCAGCACCCTCCTAGCTGAGCAGGCTCTAGGGCGGGCATCACCCACAGTGGCCATGGAGAGTCTTAGCTAAACCCCTCCTCTCCCTGCGGTCAGAGCCCCACAGCCTGGCAGCCCCTGGGCCAGCTGAGCAGCCCCGCTGAGGACCTGTGCCCTGGTACGGTCGGGACCCTCCTGGACAAGGGGCTTAGAGCTGGCCCTGTCCCAGCAGTGGAGCTGCCACTTGTGTCCAGGGCCTGCCCTGTTCCTCCCTGCCATCCTCCATTAGCCACTTGGCCCAGCCCGGGAGGTGGGGCCTCCCTCATTCCCACTGACCCAGAGCCGAGTCTTACCCGCCTCCGTCCATTTCAGCCTTAGGCCCCTGGACATCGAGTTCATGAAGCGCCTGAGCAAGGTGGTCAACATCGTCCCTGTCATTGCAAAGGCCGACACACTGACGCTGGAGGAGAGGGTCTACTTCAAACAGCGGGTACGGCGCTTGGCCCTCTGGGCCAGCTGCAGGCCTGGGAGAGGCCGCCAAGTCCAGGGGCACAGGTCGTGAAGTGGGCGCGTGCGCTCTCCATGCAGGTGGCTCCCTCAGGGCGTCCTGGGCGTCCTGGGATGGCCCATCCTCAAGAGCAGCTCCACGGGAGAGACCCGTTCTCCAGCAAAATGTGGGCGGGGCTGGAAAAAGACAGATTCAGGATCAACCCGTGCCCCTCCCTGGGAGCAGGGTCGATGCGAGCCCCTCAGACAAAACATGCCTAGTTTTTATCAGGTGGCAGAGAAAGCCCAAAGGGGCTGGAGACCAGTACCACAGCCTGGGACTTCTGACATCTGGGTAGATGGTGCCCTGCAGGTGCCCAGCCCTAGCCACCTCTTCCTAACAGATGTGCACCCCAATCTGATCTCAAGGGCCCGCAGTCCCCACCCTAGGTGGTGTCAGAGATTTTCCCAGCATGCTTGGGGAAGGCTGGTCCACTGCACAGGGACGTGTGCTGGCGGGGAGGGAACAGGTAGCCTCCAAGCTGTGTGTGGGCTCAGGTCTTCCTGGGCAGACGAGACGACAGTTCCCCAAGCAGGCTGACCGTTGCCTGGCTTTTGTTGCTGTGGTGGGGTGTGGTGGTTTCTGGCATCAGGTGCACCATGGGCTGTAAGGAGGGGCCCACCCTGGGCTTGGTGGGCCGCCATGGCCGGGTTTCAGGAGGTGAGGCCTTCACTGCCTTGAGTTATTTCATGGCTTGCATGATAAGCTGGCTGGGAAAGATGGGGAGACAGCCACCCAGGACCCCACTGTTGGGGAGCAGCATTATCTCAAGGCAGGCAGCTCTGCAGCCACCCCTCCTCCACTTGGGGCACTGGCATTGCAGATTATTAGGGTCACGGCTCCCCAGAGCCTGCCCTTGAGCCCAGGCCCAGAGCAGCTGACATCAGGAGGACGTGGCACAGGTGGTCCCCCTGTCTCCCCAGATCACCGCAGACCTGCTGTCCAACGACATCGACGTGTACCCCCAGAAGGAGTTTGATGAGGACGCGGAGGACCGGCTGGTGAACGAGAAGTTCCGGGTGAGGGGTCAGCCCGAGGCTTCCGCGGGGTCCTGCGTGGCGTGGAGGGAGGGGCAGGGTGCTCCTGCTCCACCCGGGCACCAGTGGGATGACCTTGAGCCACGGGGGCCTCATCGGGCATCCACACCCGGCCCTCTCACCCGCTTCCGGTTGGGGCCCACCGGGAGGCACTGCCCTTTCCCAGCACCGGTGACCGTCCGCCCGCCCGCCTGCCCCTTCCCCAGGAGATGATCCCGTTCGCCGTGGTGGGCAGTGACCATGAGTACCAGGTCAACGGCAAGCGCATCCTGGGCAGGAAGACCAAGTGGGGCACCATCGAAGGTACTCGCTGTGTTGGCTGCTGGGGCGGGGACGGGAAGACTCTGGAGCCTTCGGCCCGCAGCCTGCACGAGGCTTGGTCTCCGCTGCGTCGTGTCTGTGTCTCATGAGGAGGACGCCGGGCACTGGATGCGGGGCCACCCCAAATGTGGCGCTTTCCAGATACAGCCCGCCCGTGGGCCGGGACCTAGACACATCTTTTCTGGGGTACAGTCCAACTCGTTCAGGTGGGCGGGCGCGGGTGTTTCTCTTCTTTCTGCTCCTCCCATCCGTCTTCTCTAGCCAGGGCGAGGAAAAAGCAGAGTGGACTGGAAAAGCCACTTTGTTCCCTGAGGACAGCGAGGCTGAAAGGCCCTGTAGAGAAGGAGCAGAACGTCAGCTGTGAGAGTTTGGGCAAATTCCCCAGCCCTCCAGGGCCTCGGTTTCACCCTCCTTAAGATGGTACCGTGGCCAAGATTCTAGCAAGATCATTGACGTTTTGGGAGAACAGTTGCCCTGGGAAGTGCAGCTCTCTTCACAGCAAGTGTGGTTTAACTGGAGGGCAGGAGGTGCGGTTAGGGCCCCAGAAAGGGAGACAGCTGTGAATCCACAGGCCCAGTTCTGCTCTGCAATCCTGAGCCCTCAGCCCTGAGGAAGCCCCACCCACCGTCGGGAGATTGTGGGAGCCGCTTTTTCTGCTGCTCGCTCCTCTGCTGGGGTCTCTTCTCTGAGGACTGGTTACAGACCCAGTTAGGCTTTCCCTGGGCTTGCTTACTCACTTTCAAATCTCTAACCTTTTTGTGAAAGGCACGTTTGGGGATATGGCCCCGGGGCCTGACGTTGGCTTTTTCTCTACTGCCACCTGGTGGCAAAGTCCTGCTATGCAGGCGGCCTGCATAGAAATCGTCCAGAAATACAGGCCAGGTTGGAGCTGTTACAAAGTGGCGGATCTGCATGCTGGGGTCGGGGGAGATTCCCCCAGAATGCGTGATCTTTTATATCAGGGACCTTGTGAGGTGACAGCTGACCAAGGAACCAGCCACTTCTCGCTCGCCCTGGCTCTCATGGTCACTAAGTGGTTCTGCCCCTCTTGGTGTGCATTCTCTAACGTTCCCCCACCTCTGGGAGGGAGGCCGGTGCCACGATTCACCCCATTTGATCCTCCTGTGTCCCTGGGAGTGGGGCACCATCGAAGGTACTTGCTGTGCTGGCTCCTGGGGCGGGGGACAGGAAGACTGTGGTCTTTGGCCCACAGCCTTTGCATGGCTTGGTCTCCGCTGCGTTGTGTCTGTGTCTTGTGAGGACACCAGTCACTTTCCAGGTGGGGGAACAGAGTGTCAGAGAGACCAGAATAATGTGCCCCAGCAGAGGCTCAGAGGTGGATAAGCAGCATCAGTGTGTGTGGGTGCCCGGCCGGTGGGACTCCGGCTCTCCCAGCACAGCCCTGTTTCTCGGACCGGGCAGGCTGGACTATGGACCTGGAGATGGGTTCCAGAAACCGCTGTGATTTTGCCAGTGCGAGAAACTAAGCTCCATTTTCGTGGCTTCAAGAGAGGAGTCCTTGTCGGTCCCTGCAGGCCCGGGAAGAGTGGAGTAATGGGTCTCAGGGGCGCCGGTGCCTTCTCTGCCCGGTCCATCTCCGATGCCCCTGAGAGCACGGCCAGCTGAGGCCCTGCCACAGCTTTCTGGTCCCCAGAAGTGCCCACTGTCCCCCATGGCTCGCGCATGTGTGGGCTCACAGCCAGGTGATCCTAAGCCTGGTCTCTTTTAGTTTAGTTTGGCTGGTTTTTGGATTTGCTGTCAAGGCTCGCCCACTCTACGTGGTGTCTGTCTGTGTGCGCCCTGCCTGTGCCCTGAGCATGTGTGTATGAGCAGGGGTAAAACCTGGAGCACCCAGAGTCTCTGAAAATCTGCCCCAACTCCTCGTCTTCCCAGTCCTGCCTGTCCTCAGGTCAGCCCAGGACGTCCTGGGAGGCCTCCCTGGTCCGCCCCAGGGGAGCAGGCCCACCCCTACATACTGGGGTCTTTCTGCCTCGCTGAAGTCTCGACCTGGCTGCTGGGCCATCTCACTGGCCTGGAGTCTTCCAGAGAGCAGGAGCTGAGCTGGTCCTGCCACCCTGGAGTCCCCAGTGCCAAGTCTCCCAGGTACCCAGGTCTTACCTGGGGAGTAGGTGACAGGTGACCAGAACTCACCTATGGAGCACTCAGCTCCCTCTCCCCTGCCCCCTGCCAGTGGGGCCACCCTTGGGACGTTACAGGCTGGGATGGGGCTTTCCCTGGATGACACTAACACTTCTCTGTCCACTCTCCTCAGTCGAGAACACCACACACTGTGAGTTTGCCTACCTGCGGGACCTCCTCATCAGGTGAGCCTGGCGGTGCTGCAAGGGGTGGGCAGACAGGCAGAGGACTTTCCCCTCCCAGCTGCCCTGCCTCCAGGTCCCGTTAGCTAAGAAATGCTCTGGGGATGAGGAAGCAGAGCGAGCACCCTTTTGATCCCCTGCAAGGTCACCAGGACAGATGGGGCTGTGTCCTGGTCCCCTTGACCTGAGCCCGATGGCACTGCTGGACGTCCGTGAGGCCTCATGGCTGGGCTCCTAGTGGAGATGTGGCAGGTCCTCGGCTCTGTTCCCAGCAGCCTCTGCCCTGCCCTTTGACTTGGCTGGGACTTCTCTTTGACCTCCATGAACCCAGCAGGAGAAGCCCCCCTAGGGTCTCTGAAGGAGCAGCCCTGGACAGGGCAGGGGAAGCTGTGGAGTCCTGGGCTCCTGTCTTCCCCTTCCAGAGGTGGGCAGGGCCACGTGGGAGGCCAAGGGGTGGGGCAGAAGTGACATCACCATGTTGGGGACCCCCACCCTTCCAGCCACCTTTCCAGCTTGGTCTTCTCAGCCACAGGGGCCGGGGTGTGGCCCAGCGGTAGAGCACTTTGGGGGCCTCTGGGCCTCCCTCTCTTGAGCCCCCGCTCCCCGCACCCAGTCCTCTGTTGCCAGGCAGGCCCCAGACTAGCGGTTGGCGCACAGGGATGGGGCAGGGACACCGGGACTTGTGCCAGGCCTGGTCGCCGTGGCGGGAGGGCCGGGCTGACCCGCTGTCCCCACAGGACGCACATGCAGAACATCAAGGACATCACCAGCAGCATCCACTTCGAGGCGTACCGCGTAAAGCGGCTCAACGAGGGCAACAGTGCCATGGCCAACAGCGTCGAGAAGGAGCCGGAAGGCCAGGAGATGTAGACACCGCCCCTGCCGGACCCGCCCCGTCTCCCCGTCCCCTAGGCCTGCCCACCGCCCTGTCTTATTTTATATCATTTTCTCCGTTCGTCACCACCGTTCTCTGCCCCCTTCCCACGCTGCCAGGTGACAAGGCACAGCCTCCTGAGTGTCTGTCAGTCGCTCCTGGCGGCCCGCGGAGGGGCCTCAGTGTGGGACCCTGTGGCCTTCCTAGGACCCCGGGCCCCTCGGGGCCTGACCCTGCACCCCAGCCTGTCTCCCCCGATGGGCACACAGAGCCGCCCTGGCGGCCCCCTCCGCGAAGTCCTCACCCTGGAGCCTCGTCAGGGACCAGGTCCCCTGGGTACAGCAGCCCCCATCGCCCCCGTCCCCGTGTCCACAGCTCCTGGAGTGGGAGGATGGAGCCCCTCCTGCCCCGAGTGGCGTGGGCCATAACTCAGTCCCCGACCCACCCCGAGTGGGTCCGATAGCCCACGTTACTGACTGCTTAGACCTGGCCAGGCCACCCGCCCGGAGCCCATCCTGGAGCAGAAAGTGCCTTTACCCAGTCGTCCGTGTGAGTCAGAGGACTCTGCTAGGTTTCCATTTGGGCCAGGAAAGGGAGGAAAGCGAGAGGAGGTGTGTGACTCACTGCCGCACCCCCACCACCAACTCACCCCTGGCAGGGGGGCTTTGGGTCCTCTGGTGTGAAACTTGGTGAGGACAGAAGGGCGCCCCACCCCACCCCTGAATTTAGGGAAGACCGGAGCAAAGGAAGCAGGGGAAGCTGTGAAAGGTGCTGGGGGAGTTGGAGGTCTGTCTGTCTGTCTGTCGTCTGTCTGTCTCTGGTTTGGCCAGGATGCTCTGGTTCTATCCTGGTCCAGCTGCCCCAACCCCAGACTCTGCTCCTGGCTCAGGCAGGAGGCCAGGAGGCACCACTGTCTCTCAGGTGCCTGGACCCCTGATGCCCTGGTGAAGACCCCCTGGAGAGGGAGAGATGAGGGGTTGGAGGCGCACAGACAGAAGCGCTGGGGCTGCCCTGAGTCCCCAGGAGGAGGCTGTGGGGGCTGCATACAGGTGTCTCCGCCTGGCGGTGTCCTGCAGACCCCAGACTGGCACCGTGCGGAGAATCGCAGCGAGGGACGGGGTTGGACAGACTGGCTTGCAGCGTGTGAGCCACGGCGACTGCCTCTGTGCCTTCCTCTCGAGGTGTGCAGCCCCTCAGCAGCCCCTCAGCCCAATGTTTACTTGCCAACTGCCGACTTGCCAAGTGTTTGCCAAAACCAAGACTGAAGGAAGGAGATGTCTGGCTGCGGGGCCCAAGACTTGGGAGCCCGGGCCCCGGTGGCGCTGGGGTGGGGGGTACAGCAGCGTCCCCAGGGTCAGCTTCGCTTTCCTTCTCTGTAACCAGATTTTGAAAAGTTCATTTCATGGGGCCCTGTTCCACAATGGCGTTTTGCTATGTGCCTCCTGAGAAATGCGTCTCTTTTTGTATAAATAACAAAGTGTTGAAATGTATTTCCTGAAATAAAATGTTTCAGATGCAAACTGGAGTGTTGTCCTACCCTGGAGTGGGTTTCCTCGTAGCCCCAGAGGTACAGATGAGAGAGGGGCAAGGAAGGTCACAACCTGAACTAGGACTCCCAGGATTAAGACAAATACCTAAGCTGGCCGTGCTGAGAAGCTGAGGCAGGAGGATCCCAAGTTCTAGCTCAATGTGGGTGATTCAGTGAGATCAAAACAGCTGGGGGTGTAGCTTAGTGCAGAGGCCCGGGGTTCAGCCTCTAGTGCCACAAAGAAAAAATACTAACACCAAAGCAAGGGCTCCCTGGACTCGTGCTGCCCTCGTCTTGACTTGGCTGCTCGGGGAAGGTCTGAGAAGCACATTCGGTGACGGGCACAGTCTCCCTAATTCATTCAGCAGCATGCCAAGCCATTCTGCAGGGGTCTGCGTCTAGTGAGCAGATCCTTGAGATCTGCTTTTCAAAACTGAAATCATTTAAGTCACCAAGTCGCCCACACGGGGCTTAAACCTGTGATCCTCCTCCCCCCACTCCAGCCGCCCACTCATTCAGCCCAAGAGGTTCCCTAAGTAGCCAGGTGATCCAGGCCAGGCTGCCCTCAAGTCAGGACCTGCAGATCACAGAAGTGTAGGAAGTCTTGGACAGGGAGACCCTGCCTCACGCTCCTCTGGCCCAGAGGCCCCTGGTGGAGCCCAGGGTGTCCTGCAGGACTTTGTCCCCACTTCCTGCCCTGCGCTGGGCTGCAGAGTTGAAACCCAGGATATGGACTCTTCAGCCCTTGCCTCTTGAGGCCCAGAGCCCTGGAGCTTGGCAGAGGACCCGCATGTTTGGGGGCTGCAACCTGGTGCCCGGGTGAGGAGTCCGGTGGGGTCCTGCGGTGCACAGGGAAGGCCTTGCCTGGGGTCTCCCTCTGCAGTCTTTGGATATCTCTCCTCCCATTTTAAAACCCTTCTGGACTACATGAGTAACCTGTGCAGCACGGGAAGTACAGCGAAAACGATGCCGTAAAGATGACCCCTGGCCCTGCCCGGTGTGGCCCCGCCTCCCGCCAGCATGGCGCCGTCGTCCAGTTCAGAGCTGGGGGTGACCGTCCCAGGCATTGCTTTGAATCCTGCTGGACCCGGTGTTGGGGGCACACGCGGTCCAGAGTGTGGGGTGGCTGCTCAAAGAGCCACCTCTGGAGAGGCCTGGGAGGTGAGGGGGCGGCAGCACCCCAAGCATGAGGTTGAGGCTCTAAATCGTGTGCCTGGAGGACGGCCCTGCCCCTTCACCCCAGCAGGTGGCGCTGGCGCTCCTTTCTCCTGCAGCTGGGAGCCCGAGTGTGGCCGCTCAACTGGATGTCCAGGTGGGGAGGGGGCCTCAGGCCACCTGGGCCCCTCTTCACTGCTCCCCCTGTGAAGGGAAGGAGGGGCGAGGGGGGAGGAGTGGAGACCCGTGCAGGGCGGAGGCGCATTTCCTGTGTATGAAACAGGAACGCTTTCCAGATGTTCCTACTGTCCCAGGCACAGCCAGGAGGGGCCCCAGGGTGCAGACCCAGCCATGAGGGGACGCTGGCCCCCAGCCAGCACACCAGGCAGACCCCTATTACAGCACCTGTCCAACCCCTGTTGGCGGCTTCTTCCAAACCCCTTCCTCTCCCCTCCCCCCTCACTTAGCTGTACCCCCGTCCGCAGCCCCCCCCCTTTTTGTAATCCTCCTGCCTCGGCCTCCCAGAGGGCTGGGATTTACAGGTGTGTGCCAGCAGTCAGACATGTGCCCGCTCCCCCTTCCGGCGGTGGCCTTCCGTGAAACGTGAAAAGGAAAATGCCCTGGGGTTTCCCTGATAATACAAACTGCCTGCTCACTGCACAGCGATTGGAAAATAGAAGTAGATCCACGGCTGCCAGTCAGTCAACCTACTTGCGTGGGGGATTTAAATTCTTCTAATGCACTCGCAAACCTTTCTTACATCCACTTTGCCCACGTTAAACTCAGATTTCGCACGTCGTTTGGTAACCCTCCCTGACACTACCAGTGGAAATTTTTCCTATTTTTTTCTCAAACGGGATTTTAGCAGCCAAACAAAACATAATCTTCTCTACTACAACGAGGATTTCCAAGTTTTGCTTATGTCGGCCGGCTGCAGTGGGAGCCTGTGGGGCACCCCTTCGGGACGGCGGCACCCTCGCTGAGCCACTAGCTGAGCCGACCCAAGAGCTGGGAGCTGCCCGAATCTCCCCGGGCCCGGCAGGGGGCGCCCTAGAGCAGGCGGCTCCTTCCCGCTGCTCTTCCCTTCCTCCCACGGAGCCTCCGGGCCCTGCTTCCTGCCTGCAGGTGGGCAAAGCCTCCTCCTGCTCAGCTCCGCACACTCACCTGAGTCGGACACCCACGGGGGGCTTGGAACCCGAGTGCCCGGGCGCAGAACTGCCCCGGAAGGGCTCACCCCGCGCGGGCGCCGCTGTGCAGCCTGGCCGGTCTAGACCCTGGGCCCACACCGAGGTTGGAGTCACATAGCACGCAGGGGAAGCCCGGGAGATCGGGTGGGGGGCGCCGGGAAGACACAGCAAGGTGGCCCTGGGCCTGAGTTACTGAGCCCCAGCAGGCAGGCAGGCAGGCAGACCGGCAAGACCGGCAGACCGGCAGACCGGCAGACCGGCAGACCAACAGACAGGCAGACAGGCAGACCGGCAGACCGGCAGACCGGCAGACCGGCAGACCGGCAGACCGGCAGACCGGCAGACC
>NW_022900935.1:61018825-61029501 GCF_012274545.1 Fukomys damarensis
GCTCCGGCTCCGTCGCAGTCCCGAAGGCGAGCGGGTCTCCGGGCTCTCTGCCGTGGGCCGGCGGAATCTCCCCAGCTGATGGCCCTGCAGGCCCAGAGCCCAGCACCTTGTGGATGCCGCCGGGCCTCATGGGAGCCACAGCTGAAGGAGCTCTGAGAGCCCGTGGAGAAAAGATCTCCCGCCCCCTTTCGGAGAGGGTGGTTGTAAATAATCAGCAGGAAAAGGGAGCATAAATAATTAAAGCTGCCCGGAGTGAGTGGCTCTTGAACCGTCTGCCTGATTTCAAAACTAATTACTTGGAGAGTCCTGGCTGCCAGGGAGCTGCGCGCCTCGCGCCTCCGCCGCCTCCTCCTCCACCACCTCCACCACTACCTCCTCCTCCTCCTCCGCCCTCTTCCCTCGCTTTCTGGGGCACAGGCTCATTAGCCAGTCCTGGCACGTACGGAGCTGCCCCGGCCTCTTCCGTCGCCCTGATTAAGAGTCCGGGCCCAGAAGTCCCGTGAGGGCGCCTCTGCCCCTGCCCCCCACTGGCCCCCTGCCGGGGAGTCCCTAGGAATGCCCTTGGCAGGAAGGAGGTTGGCAGGGGCTGAGGGGGGCAGAGGTACGGGAGTTAGTCTGTTTCTGCTGTAGAGCGAAGGATCAGATGTAAAGCCTCGTGCATCCCGGGCAAGCATATCACAGAGCTACCCCAGCTTCTCATTTGGTTATTTTTATAGTTTCCATTTACCTTTTGAAAATTCCTAATTTCACACATGCTGTCTGTCTTTTCCTACCTTTCCCTTCTCTCTCTCTCTCTCTCTCTCTCTCTCTCTCTCTCTCTCTCTCTCTCTTAGTGGTTTTGAGACAGGGACTTGCTATGTAGTTCAGGCTGGCCTTGAACTCACAGCAATCCTCCTGCCTCAGCCTCCCCAATGCTGGGATTACAGGCATGCACAATCATACCCAGCTAGATCTCTCAAGGTTTTAATTTGACTCTATGTAAAGACCTTGTCTGAAAATTCCATCTGTGGGTCTACTTCTGTGGGCAGTTGTTCTCCTGATTACAGGCCACATTTTCTGGCTTCTCTGAATGATCTGCAACATCCACTCCCACTCCCAGCCTGGGGTTATCCAGAGTACCCGGTCACTGAGCTCCATCTCCAGCCCTTTTTATTTTTTATTCTGAGACAGAGTCTCACTAAGTTGGTCAGACTGGCCTTGAATTTGTTATCTTCCTGCCTCAGCCTCCCAAATAGCTAGGATTATAGGTGAGCACTCCCACACCTGACTTGCAGTTTTAAAACATTTGAAATTTAAAAATTTAAAAATACTGTGTAAAATAAATAAATACATTTGCTGGAAAATGAACTCACCTCTTCTTCCATGGGTGCATAGTGCAAGGGGCTGAATAGTTGGGTCTGGGCTTCTAAGCGGCCTTAGCAGAGTTCACTTCACACACTTTGCATGTTGCGGAGATAGGATTAAGTCTTTCCCTGAAGGGAGTGCGTGGGAGAGAACAGGACGGCGTGAAAAGCTTAGGAGCATTTCCAGGAAGGTGGCTGGAACACAGCTGCGTGGGGCTGGTGTACCAGGGGCACAGACCAGGTGAGCACAGAAGGGAGGGCTCAAACAGGCTGGCATCACGGCAGAGATGGGGCACCCACTGCGGGGAGCACGGCGTTCCCATGGAAGGGTGAAAATGAAAAGGGGATCCCATCCCGATGAAGGGCACTCTCTGCCTCAACCAAATGACCTTGGAAGAAAACAGTCAGAGACAGAGGGTGGTGCACACCCGTAACCCCAGCCCTGAAGGAGGCCGAGGCAGGAGGATCCCAAATTCTAGCCCAGCTTGAGTAATGTGGCGAGACCCTGTCTCAAATTAAAAAATGCAAAAGGACTGGGGATGTAGCTCAGTGTGAAGGCCCTGGGTTCAGTCCCTGGTGCTGGGGGAAAAAAATATCCCAGGGCTCTGATTGGCCATAGGCCGCTGCTGCTTTCACAAATCCCCAAGATGCCGGCATCCGTCCTACTCCCAAGTCCAGCGCTGGCCGCACTTCTCCGGAGGATTCACACGCAAAGGAACCGGCCTCATCCGCCCGGGCCTGTAGTCCTGGCTGGAGCAGAGAGGCGGCTCCTCTGGCCAACGCTCAGAGCCTGCCACACTCGCAAAGAACTTCCGGCTCTGTCAGCTCAAGGCAGCCCTGGAAGCTGAGGGGGCGTGGGTCTGATAAATTCGAAGCTCTATAATTTAGCAATTACTGTAACCCACACTTGTAATTTAGTTTTTTTTTTTTTTGTAATTCTTCTTTGTACTCTCTCTCTGTCTCTCTCTCTGTCTCTCTCTCTGTCTCTCTCTCTCTGTCTCTTTGAACAAATAGGCAGTTTAATAGCTTCCTTTTTCCTGCTCTGAAGGCTGGTACTTGCCGCCCCTTCCCTGTCAGCTGCCGAGCTCTCACAAGTGTGCAGATTAGATCGGAACCGCTTTCCAAGGCTTCAAGAGGTTGATTTAACGGCGGGCATCTCGGAAAGGAGACTGCGCCTGCTCTTTGCGGTTGCGCATGCGTAGCCCTAAATCTTTGGGTTTGCCTCCTGCCAGTGCGGCCATCAGGGGGCGCTGCAGCCTGTTGACCCCCTCCAGGTGCCTGGGAAGGCATGGACTGGGCCCCACGGAGTTCTGCTGCTAAACAGGTAGAGGCTGCACCTAAACTAGGGTCCAACAGGAAACAGCTCACCTGCTCATCCGTGGGAGAATGCCTGTACGCTCATATGTTGTCATTTTACTTGGCAATTAAAAAATGAATCACGTATGCATAGAATTCTTTACACACGTGTAATATCTTTAAAATGTTAGGGTGAACAGGAAAAATCCTATACCAAATAGTGTTAATTCCATTTAAAATGAGATTCAAGGGCCGAGTGTGGCCTGTAATCCCATCACTCCAGAAGCTGAGGCAGGAGGATTGCAGCAAGTTTGAGCCTAATCTGGGCTGCACAGTGAGTTCAAGGCCAATCTGAACTGCATAGTGAGACCCTGTCTCAAAACACACACAAATAAACAAGAAAATCACACACACACACACACACACACACACACACACACACACACACACACGTTTAAAAGAAGAAGCAAAACGAATCCACACTGATAAAAAGACCAAAGCTGTCCAGCGAAGGAGGTAGGGTTCAGTGAAAGGCGTGCAGGACAGCTTTCTGGAACGATAGAAATTGCCTACTGGAAATCATCTATGGGTTTATAATTGCATGGGGCTTACACAGCCATCAAAACTCATTTAAGACTGTGTATTTCCCTGCAAGTACATTTTTGCCTTGGTAAAAACCAACTAATAAAAGAAGCAAAAAATCTGAATGAATCTCTCTCTTTCTCACTCTGTGTGTGTGTGTGTGTGTCTGTCTGTCTGTCTGTCTGTCTCTGTCCCTCTCTCTCTTTCCCTCTGCTACTGGACTGTAACCCAGGGACCCTTCATCAAGCTACATTCCAGCCATTTTTCATTTTTTATTTTGAGTTGGGGCCTCACTAAATTGCCTAGCCTGAGATCTTCCTGTCTCAGCCTCCCAAGTAGCTGGGATTACAGGCAACTGAGTGTCTCTCTTTTTATAGGGGATTTTAATCCATTCACATTATTTGTGAATACTGATATGTTTGGAAATTCGTTCTGATCTTGTTCTATTTTTAAAACATAGTTAATGTTAGGGAATGGATCATGTTAAAGTATTTTGTGATGCTGCCATCACAGGCTGCATTTTCCTGGTGCTTCTTGGCTCTTAGAATGACTTCATGCTCTTATCTTTAGTTTCCCTCTCCCCAAGGTCACAGCGAGACAGAGAAATTGAAACCTGTGTCTGCAGGGCTGAACCCATAAAAGGCAACCTGGCCTGTGATAGGTTAAAAGTAGCCCACACCTCATAAATAAGCAATAGCCCAGCCCACAAGTAATAAAAGGACCTTCCTCTCTTTGTTCTCTTCTTTTTCTTCCTCATCTCTCCCTCTCTGCTCTCTCTCCTCCTCCTCCCTCTCTCTCCTCCCACTCCTTGAATAAAATCTCCAGTCGGACCTCTCAGTGTGTGTGGCCTAGTTGTTGAGCGTCACTGTTCCCCTTCAGTTAACATATACTTCTTGTACCTGTATTTTCCTTAATAAGAATCCTTAAAACTTTGAATTCACTTCTAAATTCAACTCTGACTGTAATCCATTGTTTTCTAAGTAATCTGTGATAGGTTTTAATTTTGTTGACCCAATTAGTATTTTTTGAAATGCTTTTAAATTTTCCAAACATTTGGGTGTTTCTTTTAGGCAAAAAAAATGTCTACATTTGTATATTTTCATTTTTAAAAAGACTGTGGTCAGGAAGTAAAGCCTGGACCCTCTCTGTTTTATAAAAATTAGGCAGGAAACAGAGCAATGTGTTTCACCTAGCAGATGTGTGATTTGTTTCCTCTGATGGTGTTCATTGGTGAGAAGACTTCTAAAGATTTTATTGATTTGTTGTGGGACTGAGATTCAACCTGAGCCTTTGCACTGAGCTATGTCCCCAGTCTTTTCTTTATTTTATTTGAATATAGAGTCTCAATAAGTCCCTCAATTGCCCAGAGTGGGCTTGAATTTACAATCTACCTGCCTCAGCCTCCCAGAGTGCGGGGATTATTGATGTGTGCCACCACCAGGACCAGCTATGATACTTTTATTTTTAATATTGACACCGGCAAACTAAGTGCAATAGGTACTGATTGTCAGAAATCCACACAATCGTCCAGGCATGATGGTGCACCCCTGTATTCCCCACACTCTGGGAGGTGGAGGCAGGAATGAGGCAGGAGATTAGGGCATAGCAAGCTGGCTGGACAAGAGGACATAACCTGTCAATCACAGAGAACTGGAAAGGAAGTTGGATTTACCATGTGACCCGACAATCACTGGAAACTGTCAAGTCCCATCCTCAACACAACTTCTGGGGTCGGGGCCTGAGAAGATACAAAAGACAGCGATCATTAACTTCAGGGCCATTGCTGTCTTACCATTCTTGCAATGAATTGTCCTGTGTACAGGGCATATTTTCACCCTTTACTTCTGTACTTCTTTATCTTCTTCTTCTTCTTCTCCTACTTTAAATAAAAATTGCTTTTTCAAGTTTGATTGTTCTGGCTAATTCTTTGTGCAGGACAGAAAGAGCCTGGAACCACTGTCACCACGCCTTCCAGCAATGGGAAGTTCACAAGTTCGAATCCCATCTGGGCAACAAATAATTTTGTGAAGTAAAAAATAAAGAAAAGTTTGGGAATGCAGTTCAGTGCCTGGTTTCACTCCCCAGTACTGAAACAAACAAACAAACAAACAAACAAACATGGAGTTCATGGGCTGGGATGTGGCTTAGTGGTAAAAGTGCTGGCCTACCATGCATGAGGCACTGGGTGTAATCTTCAGTACCGTTTTCAAAACAAAAAAGCATAGAGCCAAATCACACGTACTGAATTTTACGGCTAGCTCGACTCTTTTTATTCCTGGGTTTAGCTCTACTCCCCACCACACAGATGGGGGCACCCCCGTCTCTGCTAGGACAGAGCCTGGCACGTGTGGGTCACACACAGCCACAAGTGTCTATCAGCCAGCACATCGGCACCGCCAGGCTGAGGTGACAACAGCAGTCTCTTGGTTGTGTCCTGGTGCGGAAAAGCTGAAGGCAGCAGGAGTGGGAAGAGTTAAAGAATATTTAGGGGGTGTCAGCATTAACGTGAGGTCAGGCCACATACCTTTTAAAAATAAATGTATTTAATGAAGAAAACAATCTATCCAACCACTACCAGATTTTAGAGCCAGATGTTCTTTATGGCTTCGGCTTTTAGACCATAAAGCCAGATTCTCAGGTTCTGTCCAGTCCTTGCCATTGTTTCACAAAGGCATAGATTTCCCTTGTCAGATTTTACCTGTATGGGCACAGAACAGGAAGTGGGTGGGAAGAGCCATGCTGACCCCTGCACAATCACGTTTAAATTGTTCCACTGATGTACGAAAAGAGGGCCATACTGACGCCGTGGGAGATAAATTTAAAATCTTTCTACCATCTATCTATTCGACCGCATGTTGATCAAAGCGAGGGACATACGTGGCACAGGGCTGTGGCTATGCGTTGCTTGCTTACTGCTGACACATTTCCCTGTCTTGGTTTCTGTGGGTCAGGAAGTCAGAGCAGCCTGGCCTCATGAGTCTGGCTCAGGATTGCTCATGAGGTGGTCAGGGCACTGCTGAGCTGGGTCTGGAGATGCCCTTCCAAGACGGTGCACTTGTGTGGCTGTTGGCAGGAGGTCTTGGTTCCTTGCCACCGGGGTCCCTCCTCACATTTTGACAACTGGCCCCTTCAAGGGGGAATGATGAAGCCGGGCATGGTGGCTGTGATCCTGGAACTCAGGAGGCTGAGGCAGGAGGATTGCTGTGAGTTTGAGGCCAGCGTGGGCTACCTAGTGAATTCAAGGCCAGCCTGAACTGCACAGGGAGACCCCGCCTCAAAAAAATTAACAAACTAAAAGAGTGAGTGATGGATGAGAGAGAGAGCAGAACTGCAGCACCTTTCACAGCCCAGCCTGGATTTGACTGTTCCAGTGTGGTCTGTGGATGGCACTGACCAGCCATAGCCTAGTGTGGAAAGGGAGTTCACAGGGTGTGGACGCTCAGGGCAGAGTTCATTGAGGGCATCCTGGAGGCCGGAGGCAACAGTCTAACTCATCTACTTACAGACTTGGATGTTTACTGAGCCTTCCGACTTCTATTGCTAGGATCCTTTGTCTCTCTTTAGTCCACTTGACGATCAGAGTGGGAGAGCCCTTTGTTATCTGGTGCTGCAGGTGCACCGCGGGGAACTTTCTCTGCATTCTGGCCATTTTTCATTTACATATTCTGATTTTGTATTAATGTAGCCTGACATGTTTTCACTGTGAATTCTGCCCTTTGTCAACCTACAATAACTCCATTTGCTCTCATATCTTTTGCTCACGAGTCTAGGAGGCCTATGAATATTTCCACCCCTGCTTTCTGTTTGCTGACATTTTACCTAATCATCTTTGCCTGCTATTTTAATTATTAATCTCTTTAATATTTAATTTCTCTTTTGTTTGGGGCGTGTCTTGTATAAACCACACACCTCTTTGACTTTTAATAAGGACATTTCAATAATTTATTTTTATAGCAAATACTTTTGGTTTTAATATTGCTCTCTCATTTTTGCCTCTTTGTATTTTGTAAATTTTCTAGATTTTTCTTGACAGATTGTATTTTATTCCCTCAACTTCTCTAGATATTTGTGGGATGTGTACTTGTTACAAGCTCTTTCTCATCAACTTTAAGTTTGAGAACATAAAAATATGTATTTAAAAATTTTCAGTTACAGTAATGCATGTATATAGTTATCAGTCAAACGATATTAAAAGGAAAATAACAGCAACAACAACAACAATAAAACATGAACTCTGGGTGGCTGAGGTAGGAGGCTTGCAAGTTCTGACCCAGCCTGACCTCATCAACTTATTGACTTAGTGAGACCTGTGCCAAAATAATAAACAAAAACAAACCATCAGACAACTAGGGCCGGAGACACTGCTCAATAGAAAGGACAGAGTTCCATCCCCAATACTACAAAAAAACAAAGCAAAACAAAAGAGCCTGGTGTGGTGAGGCACGTCTGTAATTCCAGCACTCCAGAGGCTGAGGCAGGAGGACTGCTGTGAGTTCAAAGCCAACCTGGGCTACATAACAAGTTCAAGGCCAGTTTGGACTACACAGTGAGACCCCGTCTCTGGACAATAAAACAAAACAAAATAAAAAACACCCAACAACCATGAATTTCAGCATCCCTTTCTTTCCCACTCTTTCTGAGACCCCTTTCTTAAACGTATTTAACATATTTCTCATCCTGTTCCTCCTCCTCCTCCTCCTTCTTCCTTATCTGCCTGGTTCTAAGGAAATCACTTATGTTCCGCTTCTAGGTGTATCACGGATTCCCATCATCAGGGTGGAGATTTGTTTCTTCTCTTCCCTCTCTGTGCTTTCCCCACGGTTAGGTCACAGTTTTGGGTTAAGTCGTCACCAAGCGCCCACACGACAGCAACTGCATGTCAGGGACTTGAGGCGGTTTTCATAGCCACCACAGAGGTGAGCCTGGGCTTTAGGGTCCGTCTTTTCCCCGCATAACATTTAGCCCTTCTGAGAGTTGATTTCCATCTCAGAGTTAATCATAGCCTCTTGGTGTTGCTATCATTTGATTACATGGTTCACGAGGTCATTGTCACAGTTTCGTCCCAGACTGTCTGGCAGAGTTTCTTTCTCTGTGTCAGTCACACCAGATGCTTTTATCAGACCCCCCCTGGCCCTAGTTCTCTGGGCTCTGGCACCACCTGCACTGACCTTTCCCCAGGATTTCTGCAGGCCCCGTTTGTCAGGGGGACATTCTCTTTCCTCTCTGCTGTATGGGGGTGCCTGACCCCTACCCACTTCCAGTACCTTCCAGTTGTTTCCTGAAAAGCTGTGCCCGATAAGTCAATGTCTTGAGATTTGGTCTGGAGGTGCTGGAGTGGTCTTTAGTCTAACTTGGCACCTTGACTGGAAATGAGACTCTAGTTGAAAATAATTTCTCTTGAAATGTTGAAGGCCGGATTCATCATCTTGTAGTTTCCTGTTTCTGCTGTCAAGTCTGGCCCAGTCCCTTCCTTTACAGGTGACCTTTTATCTCTGAAGCTTTTAGGACCTTTTCTCAAGGCCTGGAATTCAAAATATTACTAGGATGCACACCAGTGTGGACATTTACTTCATGTGAATAATATATTGTAACTCCTGTTTTGTGCCTTTCCTTTCTTTTTCTTCCACATCCCTCCATCTCTTGAACCCTGTTCCATTTGAGAAAGATCTATCTCCCTATGTCTCTGTTACTTTCTTGTCACTGGGACAAAATATCCAATACCCACAAGTTAAAAAAGAAGAGGTTTATTTTGGTTCAGTCTGTACAGATTTCTGTTCATAGTCAACTGTTTCCAAAGCAGGGAGGCGTGGCCGAGGGGCGTGGCTGAGGAGAAACAGTCCATGGCAGGGTAGGCAGGAAAGAGCAAGCAATCAAGGAAGGAAGAGGGACTCTCTACTACTGAGCTATGCACAGAAAAGAAATTTTTCTTTGGTACCGGGATCGAACTCAGGACATTGTGCTTACGAGGCAGGCGGGAGCACCACTGAGATAATTCCCCGGCTCTTATGCACAGAAAATTTATTAAATATCTTTAAGACAGAATTTGGATTACATAACTTCCACAAACATATATACATATAGTGTATTCTATGTACATGACTATTACCTCCTAAACATCTAATTATGTCATATTAAAGTGTACGCATGAAGACTAAAGAAATTTAATTATGTGTTTAAAATCTATCAGAACTCCATGAAGTCCAGATGGTTTTATAAGTATATTTAAGAAACAGATAATTCCTGTATTATTTCAGCTGCCCCAGAGACTGGGGAAAGGGGGAAATTCCCAACTAATTTTAGGAGTCTAGTTTATTTAACCTGGAGACCAAGACAAGGGGAAAAAAGTATAAAAAGAAAAGCTATGGACTATCTCACTTTTGAAACTCGGTGCAGAATTTTAAAGAAAACATTAGCAAACCAAATGGAGCAAAATATTTATACAAACTTGCACACAGAAAGCAAGTAGTTACACACAAGAAAGGTTTTGTCAGCGAGTGTGTTTCTCACTAGAAAATCTTTAAATACAATTCATCACATGAACGCTAAACTTTTCAAAAGAAATCAAGAGAAGAAAAAGAAAGTACTTTTTAATATTTACTCATTCTTTACTATTTCCACTCCTGTCCGTTGCTTCCTCGGGTTTGAGTCACATCTTACATCACTCTGTTTTACCCCAGTGATTCCCAACCAGGCAAGTCTTCCTCAAGGGGCCCTTGGGCCACGTCTGGAGGCATTTTCGTCATAACTGGGGGCTGCTGGTGGCCTCTAGTAGGCAGAGGCTGGAAATGCTGCCATATACCCTACCTGGCCATGTTGCCACAACAGAGAATTGTCTGGCCAGCACACGTACAGGGCTCTGGTTGGGATAACATTTTGTTGGAAGGATTTCTTTTAATATTTCTTATGGGGTGGTTCTGCTAGCGATGCATTTTACAGTTTTGGTTATCTGGGAATGTATTTTCTTTCTTTCTTTCTTTCTTTTCTTTTGTTGTCGTTGTTACTGGCTATTGAACCCAGGGCCCTTACACGGAGCCCTTTTAAATTTTTTTATTTATTTTGAGACAGGGTCTTACTAAATTGCTACATTGCCCAAGCTGGCGTTTACCTTGTGATCATCCTGCTTCAGCCTCACAGAGTGCAGGGATTAAGCGTGTGCCAGTACCCCTGGTTTTTGCTTTGCTTTTTAAAGTATAATTTCACTGGATGATGATTATGCATTGCCAAGGTTTCTCTTTCGAGAATATAAGCATGTCAGTCCAACGCTTCTTTCTGGCCTCTAATGCTTCTTTTTTTTTTTTTTTTTTTGTTACAGAGTGCAGATTAAGCGTGTGCCAGTACCCCTGGTTTTTGCTTTGCTTTTTAAAGTATAATTTCACTGGATGATGATTATGCATTGCCAAGGTTTCTCTTTCGAGAATATAAGCATGTCAGTCCAACGCTTCTTTCTGGGGCCTC
>NW_022900935.1:61030705-61040167 GCF_012274545.1 Fukomys damarensis
CTTTGCTTTTTAAAGTATAATTTCACTGGATGATGATTATGCATTGCCAAGGTTTCTCTTTCGAGAATATAAGCATGTCAGTCCAACGCTTCTTTCTGGCCTCTAATGCTTCTTTTTTTTTTTTTTTTTTTGGTGGGGGGGTGAGACAGACCTGGAACTATGTAGTTGAGACTGACCTGGAACTCACCATTGTAGCCCAGGCTGGTCTCGAACTCACAGCGATCCTCCTGTCTCAGCCTCCCAAGTGCTGGGATTAAAGGGTGTGCCACCACGCCCGGCTCTTCTAATGCTTCTGATAAGAAGTCACTGTACCATATCTTTGTTCCCTTGTATGTAATGAATCATTTTTCTGTTGTTGCTTTCAAAATTGTCTTCATGTTTGGCTTTAGCAGTTCACCTATGATGGGTCTGGGCGTGGACCGTTTTGTATCTACAAAATGTGACTGAAAATGCAATGAACGTTTGCATCTTTTACAGTTCATTGCAGTAAAACACACACTGCCATTAACCCTCCCCAAAATACTTCCTATTCCGTCCAACACACCGGTCCTACCTTTCTTGTCACTTCCTGAAGCAAGTCTGGAGTCTCCCTCTGTGAGTGTCTTCAGCCGCGCTGTGATGGCTGCCTCAGTGCCCTCTCGCACTGATTCAAAACACCTCCCCAGCACTGCCGTTCTAACAAGCCTGTCTCTCGGTGGGAAGGCCCTCCGCAGCAGCTTTCACTGTGAGCTCGATCACACCCGCTGAAGAGGGGATTAATGGCAGTGCGTACATTTCTTTTCAGAAATGTAAACATCCGCTGTGTATTTTGATCACACCGCACATTCATCTGGAGCGGGTTGAACTTCTTGACCACGTAGATGAATACTTTTCAAAGTGCTCCCGTTAATCAAATCTGGGAAGTTTTCAGATAAGATTTCTTCGAATATTTTCCTGCCTTTTATTTCTCTCTTGGGCTTGAGATTCCCACCACATGTGCGTTGGTTTGCTTGCTGCTGTCTGAGGAACCTCTGACACCCTCTTTGGGTTTCTCCAGCTTTTTTTCTTTCTGTTCTTCAGGGTGTTAACTTCTAGATTCTCCTGCGATCTCGAGTCTGCTGCTGAACTCATCTTGAGACTTTTTCATTTCTGTTATTTTTCCTTTACTCTAGCATGGTAGGTAGACTTCTTACATCCCTTCTGAGATTCCCTGTTTGTTGAATCTATGTTTGCCTTAACTCTTGGATATAATTTTCTTTAGTCTGTTTATCTTTCCTTCTGTCCCCATTTTTTTATACAGTGTGAAAGTATACACAATATATAATTTGTCATTGTATTAATTTCTGTGTTCTTTAGTTCTTTGAATAAACATGTATTTATAATAGTTATTTGGAATCTCTGTTAACTCCAACATCGGGGCCCACTCGGGGTCAATTTCTATTGCTTGCTTTTTCCTCCCAGTTGTGAGTCACCCTGCACTGTTTATTTGTACGTCTCTTAATTTTTGGCCAAAAAACCTGGCTATTTCAGATAGTATATTGTGAGCCAGTGCGGCTGTACCTCTCTGTAATCCCAGCCTTTGGGGAGGCCGAGACAGGAAATCACGGATTTGGGCTCAGCCTGGTACGTTAGCACCTTAGCAAGATCCTGTTTCAAAATAAAAACAGAAGAGAAGGCTGGGGATGCAGCTAAGTGTTCACCTAGGTTCAATCCCCAGTGTGCAAAAAATAAATAAGATCAAAATTTGAAAAAAAAAAAAAACAAAAAACTGGAGTAGTTTGGGACTCCAAGTATTTTTCTGAGTTTTTTCACCCCCCATCCCCACCCCGGATTTCCACTTTGGGGTCCGTGCCTGCTGTAGCACACAGCCTGCTGTCATCTTTGCTTTGATTTTTCATGTTTTAGTCACTTTCCTGGGCTCCCCTTGAGTGTGTGCTGCTGGCCGGGTGGCAGGGCTGAGGTTGTGCTCTGACACCGTGATCCAAAGCCCTCTTCGCTCCGCTGCGTTGAGTGGGACTTCGGGGTGCATTTGAGGACAGGGTCCCCTGCCTGACTCTATGCTGGGCTTTCTCCCGGCCTCTCTGCCCTCCTGTGCGCACGTGGCTCCTGGCCAGCCTGCATTTGTGGACCACTTCTCCCAGCCCTTGCTGGCGCTTTGCCCATTTCCAGGATCTCCCTGTGGAATTCCTGCCTGGTGTGCTGCCTGTCCCAGCTGGGAAGGTAACCCTGAGATTACGAAGCAGGGTTTTCCCAATTTGTTCCCTGCTCAATCTGCCAACAGCAAGCCTCCTCCGGCCGCAGCCCTTCTTGCTGACTTCTCACAGGGAGGACAGAGCAGCCCTAGACAAGAGGACTGTGGGCCTTTGTTTTTCTTACCCAAAGCTCTTGCAGCCTTTCAGTAACAAAATCTTCTCAATTCATTGTCTGCCTTTTGTTGAGTCCTCACGTCCCTGACTTTTGATAACTGCCCAGTTTAGTCCTTTTTTTTTTTTTTTTTTTTTTTTTTTTTTTTTTTTTGTTATTTTTTTTTTTCTTTTGGTACTGGTGATTGAAGCCAGGGCCTTCACACCGAGCTACAGCTCTAGTGCTTTTTAAATTTTGAGACAGGGTCTCACTAAGTCTAAGTCTCTAAGTTGCTCAGGCTGGACTCGATCTTACATTCGTCTTACTTCCGTCTCCCAGAGATGCTGAGGTTGCAGGCATGTGGTGCTGGCTCGGTCCTTGTTTCCTGTGGTGAAAATTCACCAACTCTTCATTCAGCCAGGAGTACCTGCAGCAGATAAAGGTTAAAAAGCCACATCAGACAATCTTGGCAGGCAAAGAAAAGGTATGTGATAAAGTGCAATCACCACTTATAAATAATCATAAAAAAACTTAATCTACTAGTGAGCTGCCTGCTAAGAATTATAAGCATTGTACTTGCCAATGCAATGTGAAAAAATTCTCTTTAAAGTCGGAAATGTGACCAGGAAATCACTCTAGGGGTCTCAGGCTAAAGGATTTGATGCAGGAAGTTAGGAACTCACAGTTTCGGTAGAAGGTGGAAATAGCAGATGTCAGATGTTACCACTGCAAGGTCACAGGTCTGTAGCTACGACCCAGAGGTCCCAGAATCCTGCTACCTCCTCACACCTGTGGAGCTGCGGGCGAGACAACGCTCAGCGTTTCCACTGCCTGCCTCGAAACACAAGACCCAGAACCACCCCCACAAGTCAAACAGAGACTGGCTGTGCAGTATATCCCATGGTCACCAGCAGGCCGGTAGGCGTAGAAGCCACAAAGGATCCTGGGTAGGTGGAGGAGGGAGAGGAAGGAGGAAGAAAGGGTGGGGGCGGGGAGTGAATGCCGAGGCTCCTGACTTTGCTTACCTCTCTGTTAGTCTGAGACCCAAGGTGGCCAGAGAGGAGTCTCCCCTCCCCCTGCCTCATCCCCCATGCCCTATCTCGGGGAGAGGGTGCTCTCTTTGTGCCCTCTTTCAGGTGGCTGCCAGCATGGGCAGGATCTGGAAGCCACGAGCTTCCCAGGGCAGTCAGGGCCACCTAGTGTCCCTCTGGGTCACTGAGGAGGCTGGTGGGTATACAGTGTGTGTCCAGCTGCGAGGCTTCTGGAGCAATAGCTGAGAACATTCTGGCAGCAGTCAGAGAGGCCAGATTTGCTTGTCCGCCTTCTGCCTCGGAGCAGAGCTCAGAATGTCCAGGGGAAGCCCCGAGGGTCGTGCCAGGCTGCACCCAGCAAGCAGGCAGAGGCTGCTGTAGGGAGCTGGTTTGCAGGCTTTGCTGGACAGCCCGCTGGGAAGTGGGTCCCTTTGCTGCTGGGGGTCAGGCCAGGCAAGAGATCCAGGGTCCCCACCCCACCCCACTTCATGGAGACTGCTCTGCAGCCTGCCGGGGGAGGGTTGATTCGTGGGGGCGTCATTAGGGGTGCCTGGCATCATTAGGGGCACTGTCTGTCTCTCTCAAGGCTGGCACGGCCCAGCTGGAGGCCAGGGAGCCAGCGAGGGAGATGTTCCCAGGAGAGCGGTGACCGGGCCTGACACATGTCAGGTGGGTCCTGGCATTCTCCTCCCCCAGGGAGGAGCTGCTGCTGTCCCAGGGGATGACAGTGGGTCCCCCATGTTGAGGATGGCTGCTGGGGCTGCCCACTGTGTGCCCTGGGCAGAGCAGAGGGTGCATGGCCCTGCCTGTGGGGCCCGCAGAGGAGCCGCCTCCTCCCTACCTCCAGCACCCGCTGGCGTCTCCAACGCTGACCCTGGAAATGCCTTCTGGTATCTCTTGCCGTGTTAATCTGTTATGTCAGACATCAGGGATGTTCTCGCTGTCTTTGAAACGTTTATTTTATTTAACCGTTATTTTGAAACAACCCTCTGGTGTATTTATCCTTTCTTTCCTTTTTTCTTTTTTGTGGTACTGGAGATGTAGCCCTGAGGTACACCCTTGGGCCTTTCTTATTTTTTGAGACAAGATCCTGAACTTCCAATCCTCCTGCCTCAGACCCCCGCAGTGCTGGGATTGCAGGCGTGAGTCCCTCTGCCTGGTTCATATTCACCCTTAATAAAGCCAGGAGTTGGAACCGGGTGTCCTTCCAGAAGGGCTCTGACCCGTGCCCAGCGCAGGTCTCAGGCAACACTTCCCTGCCAAGCATCATGGACTCGCTCTTTTAGGAGGCATCTGTGATGAACCAAATTGTGTCCCACCCCAGATTTATATGTGATGTCCCTTACCCCTCAGGGCCCAGCCTTGTTTTGAGGTAGAGCCTCACTAAAGACAATGAAGGTAAAAATGAGGCCTGTGGGGTGGGCTGTCATCCAGAAGGACTGGAATCTGTACGAGAGAAGGTCAGGACACAGACACAGCAGAATGTCCACATGAAGACCCAGGAAGGAGAGGACAAGGAGCAAGGACAGCGGCCTCAGAAGCAACCAGCCCTGCCGGCACCTTGGCCTTGGACTTCCAGCCTCCTCCAGATCTATGACAAAATAAACCTCAGTTTCAGCCACCGATGATAGGGCTTTGTTACAGTAGCAAAACGAACCCAGAATATATTCCTGAAGATACCTCCCGGCCCCCTGAAAATGTCTGCTTTGGCGGAGCAGATACATTTATCTGTGCTGAAACCCACCGCCCTGTTTTCAGGAAGGTTTTCATGTTCCTAAAACATGCTCCACCCCACGTTGATAACTCCTTACACTGTTCTCTTAAGAGAATATTTGCACAGCGATCAATGTTTAACGTATGTTCAAAAAGCAATTATGAACACATTCACCTGTCAGAGCAGGATGGTTTTGCAAGTGTGTTTCGACTTGGCTGGATAAGGAATCAGCTTGGGTGCAGGTTTTTGTTTTTTGAACACATCTCCTGCCATAACTGTGTGTTTGCCTTCATGATAATGTTGGCTCGCTCTCATTCTTTGCTGCTCAAGAGTCCTGTTATTTAATAAAAGATAGAGAGATGAGTCTCAGACCTTGTGTTCCGCCTGCGCCCCACACCGTGGTACTCATGCAAATGTTTGTCCACTTCTTGACATCTCAGAGAGGATCTGAATTGGTCATTCTCCTGTTTCTGGGATAACAGAACTGAGTAGAGGTTTATTTGGACTATTTCAGTCTGTGCAAGGTCAGCTGGCTCCAAGGGTTAGGTTGGCAGGGGCCCGGCAGAGCAAAAAGTGCTCACCCCAAGGCAGCCAGGAAGCAGAGGGAGAGGAAGGATCCAGGGACAAAAACACACCCTTCCGGGTCATACCGCCCGTGACTCACCTCCTGCCACTGGGACCCAGCCCTGAGCAGCACATCCTGCTTTGAACTCACCAGGGTAAGTTTCCAGAAGAATGCAGCACCACACAATCCAGTCACCTTCCAAACACACGAAACTTCTGGGTCCATTTAAACTCTCACAGGGTCATCGTGGTCACTCTCTAGGCTTCTAGAACTTTTGGCACTTTTTGATGGGGCCTCTGCATGTGGTCACCAGGACGCGGCCCCTGCTGTCCACATGGTCGCAGGAGAGGGTACCGGGCCTCTGCACCACGCCCAGGAGTAACTGCTCCAGGGGCCTGGCAGAAGTGGCCACGGAATCCTGCTTGTGGCCTGGAAATGGGACCTCTAGGAAGCCCCAGATGGACTCAGCTGGGGGAACTCAGCCACTCCTTGGTGTATCCTGGGGGTGCCCTGGCAGCGCCCCCTCCTGGATGCCCTCACCTGTGTGTCTCTGGGGAAGGCAAGTCCAAGAGCTGTGCAGGCCGTGTCCCTGGACACTGCGCTGGCCTTGCACCATGGGAGCCCCACTGGTCACACCCAGCATAGAGCTCGGCTTGGGGGCCCCAGAGGTCACACAGGTGCGATGCTGTTCTGTCATTACCTGGGCTTCCTCGGGCGGAGTGATTGCGAGTAGAGCCGGGAAGTTAAATTTGACGGAAATGAGGAAAAAAAAAAAATCATCCTAATAGCAAAAGTAGGCAGAAAAGAAATGCCAAAGTTTCCCTGTTGCTTAACTGCACCTTTTGCAGGGAGAGGATAAAAGGACTTCCTTTGGAGTCTAAATCTAAGCCAGTCTGGGGCCTGGGGCTCTAACTGAGGGCATCCCGAGGGTTAAGGAAAAGGCGAGGGGGGTCCCAGAACAGCCACTGGCATCTAGTGCCATGGTGAGCCCAATGGGCTGTGTGAGCTCTGGGCCCTGCACCCAGCTCCTGCTGCTGAAGACCCAGCAAGGAAACCACCACCCTGGCTTGGAGCCTCAGGACCTCTGTGTCCCGTATTCTCAAGGCAAAACTGATCATGACAAAACTCAGGCCACCCGCATCTTTAGTCACAAGGGAAACATAAATCAAAACGGAACAGAGCCTGGTGCGGTGGTGCACACCTGTAATTGCAGCCACTTGGGAGGCTGAGGCAGGAGAATCACAAGTTGAAGTCCTGCCTGGGCAACTTAATGATACCCCGTCTCAAAATTAAAACAAGAAAAGATATGGGATGTAGCTCAGTGGTACAGCACTTGCCTAGCATGAGGGATGATACCTGGATTTGATTCCCAGCACTGCAAAACAAAGACAAAAAAAAAAAAAAACAAAGAAAGAAATCAAACAACCAGAATTGAGATGTCACTCCATACCTACCTAGACAGTTTATATTTCTTTAAAAATGGAGAACAAGCATTGGCGAGGATATGGAGAAACCAGATCCCCTGTGCATTTGCTGGTGGCTGTCACACAGTGTAGCCTCTGTGGAGGACAGGGTGATAGCTTCTCAAAAGGCTGAACATAATGCTGTGCTCTGGGTCAGCAGCTCCTCCTAGGGATATATCCAAATGAACTTGTGCTGGTGTTCACAGCAGCATTGTTCTCAGCAGCCGAGAGGTGGACACTACCCATGATTCCATCCGTGGACGAGTGGATAAACCATGTGTGGTATAAGCACGCAGTGGAATACCACTCAGCCCTGAAAAGGAATGAAGTTCTGACACATGAAACATTACGGACAGGGTTGGGCTCCTTGGAGCTGTTGGCCTGAGGGTCTTGACTCCTCTGCCTGCTGGCCAGTGGCTGTCCTCAGTTGGCCCCCACATGGACCTTGTCCTCTGGTAAGGTGGCAACACGGCAGCCAGCTTTGTCAGAGTAAGGAAGCCAGAGAGTCATTCTGGCTAGGAGCAGGTCACAAGTCACAGTCCAGAAGGCAGGGGGCACTGGGGGCCATCACAGGAAGAGGTTTCCAGGAGACATCACCAGAGCTGGGGTCTACTCAGCTGGTGGGTCACAGTGCCCCTGGGCTCTGGGCTGGGAAGCCCCTTCCCATCTGCTCCAGTTTCCATTATCCAGGTGGCCGGCAGTCACCCTCCCTGCTGGCTCTCTCTCCCTGGCTCTAGGAAGAAGAGGGTGTGTGAGGCCTGAATCCCCAGCCGGGGGACCTGAGAAGAGGGTCCTCACGTCTTCTCCTCTGCCTTCACCCTTTCTGTAGGAGGAGTGGGAAAGGCCCTCCCCAGCCGGGTGTGGCGCTGCACACCTGCAGTCCCAACATTCTGGGAGGCCAAGGAGGAGGATCCAAAGTTCAAACCCAGCCTGGGAAACTTAGCAATTTAGAAACATTTTTGAGAATAATTTAAAAAAATTTTTTAAAGTTCAAAAAGGCTGGGGACCTAGTTTGGGATAAGGGCTGTGGGGTCAATCTCCCCCGCTTGCTGGGCCACCCACTCCCACATTCCTACTCGTGTTCCTCCTCCTCTTGACCACATGTGTCTGGGGACCCCAAGGGAGGCTCTGGGGCTTTGCAGAGGGAACCAGCTCTCTCGGGGCTCCAGCATGATGACACCCAACTTTCCACTTCTTCTCCCCAAACTCCAGAGCCATGCACCCACGGGCTGAGCAGAGACCTCAGACCAGCATAGCCCACACTGAGCTCCGGACTTCTGCTGCCCCAGGGCCTTTACACTGGCTGCTCCCAGTCCTCCTGCACCTCAACCCAGGCTAGAGAGATCTTCTCTCCCCACTTCTCTGTCCTCGGAGTTGCTCCCTGCATTTCTGGTCTCCAGCCTTCTTTTGTTTTCTCAGCCAGGATCCTCCTGACTGCATCTCTAGTTATTCTGCTTGTTTATTGTCTTTTCTCCACACCAGAATAAACTTCCTGATGATCACTTCACTTGGGAGCTTGTTGCATTCCAGGCTCCAGGACAAGGCCTGGGTCACAGCAAACCCTCTGTGGCTATGGGTTGCATCAAAGAAAATGTCCGGGAGGCAACTGTGACCCTGCCCATCACTCTAGAGAGTTAAAAGCCATAAAAGGGGCCAAGAATCTTGTCTTGCAGATGACTGTTCCCAGCACCTCTACCTCCTAGACCTGGAGTGCTTTCTCCACCAATGTCCTATTTACTTAGTTATTTAGTACTAAGAATTAAACCTAGGGCCTTTGCACTGAGCTACAGCCCCAGTCCTTTATTTTATTTTATTGTTTGTTTTATTTGATTTTTTTTATTAACTTTTTTTTCTTTTTATTGAGTTTATTGGTACAATCTAGGTATACAATACAATTACATTCATCATTGGGATTCTGTACCTTTACATAATAGGTCTTGATTCTCATTTTTCCCTTTGTCCCTGCCCTCCCTTCACCCCCTCCTCCCCTCCCCATTTACAAACACTTTATTTCCATTTTTCAGTTTCTCATATTTTTTTCTCTCTCCCTCATTACCTTTCCCCCACCCTTCCCACTTTCCCTACGCCTTTAGCCCTTTACTTCCTATTTCACATTATTAATTATCTCATTAGGATCCTGTGTTCTATTATAGTTTTTCACACCAAACAAACTATTCAGTATTTCAGTTAAAGAAATCTCTGTATGAACATTAAAAATAGGGAATCCTAAAATAAAACTAAAAAGGAAAGTAAAAGAGAAAAGGCAATGATGTAACATCAAAATAACCCTTAATTCTGGATATGAAAATGGTCCCTGAACATATTTAAATTGCTTCTCACTTTTATAGTCTTATCTTATTCTTTTTT
>NW_022900935.1:61042671-61056588 GCF_012274545.1 Fukomys damarensis
GGAGGTCTGAGAGTTGGGGGGCTTATGGGGGTTCAGGGGCACTTGCGCAGCTACCTTCCCGGCGCTTGAGCGATGGCGGCTGGGTCGGGAGCAGGCGTGATTCTCCTTCCCGAGGTGGATGAGGCCCAGCCTACCTCCCGGCGCTTGAGCGATGGCGGCTGGGTCGGGAGCAGGCGTGGTTCTCCCTCCCGCGGTGGATCGGGGCCCAGGCTTCCTCCCGGCGCTTGAGCGATGGCGGCTGGGTCCTGTTTTATTTGATTTTGAGACAGGTTCTCACTAAGTTGTTAAGTTATCTAGGCTGGCCTCAAACTTGCAATCCTCCTGCCTCAGCCTCTCAGACTGTTGGGATTATAGGTGTGCAGCACCATACCAGGCCTCCACCAAGATTCTTTGAAGACAGAAAGGCAGGACAAAGGGTCCAAAATGCCAGGAAGGGGGCCTGCAGTCCTCAGAGAGGGTCACAGAGTTAGCATATCAGAGGAGTTCAGAGCTGGCCCCAGGAAACACACTCCCAGGGACACGTGTGCCACTGCTCAGGTCGGTGCCACCCTGGCTGTGCCATGTGGTCCAGGCTGTGGAAGTCGGGTAGCTCTGTCTCCAGGAACCTGCAGTCTTGGAAGGCAGGGATCTTGGGGTTTGGGAGCATGAGCCCTGTGGGTCCCTGCCCTCCCTGGTGCCAGGCCCTGGAAGCAGCTTCTGAATCTCCTGTGGTGGCCGAGGCTGGGCTTGGTGCTGAGCCGCAGCCGGGCAGCAGACAGCATGGGTGGGGGACACGGGGCAGCAGGGGGCGCTGATGCCAGGCCTCCCTGAGATGCCACTTGGGAGGCAGAGTAGCAGCCTGGCTCCCAGAGCCCAGGGCAACAGATTTCCTTCCTTGCAGAGTGGCAGAGCCTCATCAACAAAGACTAGATAGAAGTTTCTTCTCTGAACCCAGAGCCCTTTGGCTAATGTGGGAGTGCTTGGCTGGGGTCCCTCCTGCCCTCCTGCTACCCCTTGGGGCCCCAGGCAGACCCACTGGAAGGCACCTTCAGAGGGCCAGGCCTTCAGGTGCCCTCGTCTGTCTGGCAGAGAACAGGGAGGCCATGTCCTTGCCTGGGGTGCGGGTCACCTCCTGTCTGGCTCGAGGGAAGGACATCAAGTAAGAAGCGCTTGGCACTTGAGGAGTTCGTGTGGCCAGGGGGTGGTGGCGGCCCCTCAAACACCCACCCTGGTTTCCAGCCCAGGGCGAGGAGGCAATGCCAGGGTCCTTTCTGCTGTATGCATATCTTTACGTTCACCACTTGAGGGGAAATTCAATTTGTAATAAATCTGTATTACTGTGGAAGTTCAACTGCTCTAGTGGCTATAAAAATTAATTCCTTATCCTACACATTATTATGTAGCTTTTAAAAGGAATCGACTGGTGGTTGGGCTCTGGGTTTGGACCATTATTAGTAATTAGTGTAATCAAATAGCATGACCCATCACGCTCCCCTTGCGGGTGCAGCCCCTGGCCACCTCCTGTGTCTCGCTGGTTCTGGAGTCTACCAAGCGCTCCGAGCCGGAAATGGGTCCCAATGGCGGGAACTGCCTACTGCTTCCACAGCTCAGAAAGTGTGGGCAGCAGGTCCGGGGGTTTCCTGGGTTGTTCACAGGAAATCCATGTCCCAACTAAGAGGAGCAACATCCTCCAGGAACCGTTTCCCGAAATTTAGCATTTTCTTCCATTATAAACAGAATCACCCCTGACACAGTACAGCTCAAAGCACTCTGCACGCTCGCCATGACTTAGAAATCCCACTGGCTCTTACAGCAGCAACTATGCTTTATGTATTGCATTAATAAAGGAGCCTCTTTATCATTAGGACAATTGCAGAAAACTGTTTTAAGATGGGTTTCATCCTCACTGGTTTCCTCTTAGCCAGTCTACATATTTCGTTTTTTCTACTTGGAAAATAATGGGGCTTCGCCAAAGGGTTCATCAGATGCCTTCATCCGCCAGGGAGGAGGACAGACATAGGATTAGGGCTCCCTGGTGTAGGGGAGAGCAGGTGTGTGCGCCCAGGGTTTCCCTTGAATCCACTCCCCTCCTGTCTGAGCCCCGATCCCTTACTTTGGATCGGGAAGCCAGCAACACGTCCAGTTCTTCACACAGATGTCCTCGTTCAGCCTCCTGCGAGTCCACAGGATAAGGCTTAGCATCATTCTCATCTTACAGATGAGGAAACTGAGGTTTATTTTAAGTAAATGCCTAAGGTCACATTGCTAGGAAGCGACAGGACAGAGATTCAAGCCCTAGAGATTGGGCAACAGACCTGGTGAAAAGCACAAACCTGCCTCCCAGAAGGTCAAGCCTGCTCAGGTCAGGGGGTGCGACAGTGGACACTCCAGCCGGAGTCAGCCTGCAGGCCAGTGTCCGGTTTCCACCATGTTCCCTGAGGTTGGTGACAGTGACGATGAGGTGATGTCTTCCGTGCAAGCTCTCTGTGACCTCCTGCCCCGTGGCTGCCACTGTGCCAGGCCTGGTGCTGTCCTGGGAGAGCTTACAGCCGGAGGAAAGGATCGGGAAGGTGCTGTGGTACGCAGTCCCCGAGCAAGGGAGAGAGGGACAGGTGGCACCAGAGAACTGCAACTCGTGGGTGCTGGGAGGCTGTGCCAATGACAACACACTTTGCTTACCCTTGGCTTCCCGGCTCCTCCCCGTAGCCCTGCAGGGGCTCACCCTGCAGCCCTCACCCTGAGGTAGCCCCACTTCAAACAACGGCTGGTGAGGCCCATTGTCAAGCCCCTTGCTTTCTGTGTCCTCCACTCCAGCTTCCTCGGAGCCCCTGCTGGCTCTGCCATGGCCGTTTCCTGCCGGCGAGGAGCTCTTTCCCTTCTGAGCTACGTGGCTGACTCACACTCAAGGTCACCCTTTCCTCCTGCCCTGCTGTCCCCTGCCTCGTAGCCTCTCCTGCTCCTCCAGGTGGGGTTGGGTGGGCACAGCCAGAGCCCTGCCTGTACAACCTGCGACACTTTCAGGAAAGCCCTTGCATCTGCCTTTCCTGGAGGCCACCACAGCCTAGCCCTGCGTCCCAGGGGCCCCGAGGCTCTGGCATTTCAGGCACCTGGCTGCCTCCTCTCCCTTCCCGTCCTGCTCTCTCCATCAGTCGAGCTCCAAGGACTCGCCTGCCGAAGGGAGCAAGTTTGAGAGGGAAAGGTTGTAAGAAGCGCATGTGGATTTGGGGTGGAAATCACAGGGATCCAGGCCAGTGGACCTGGTGGCCAGCAGCCCCGGAAGCCGGATGGAGACCACACACGGTGAGAGCTGTCTGCTGCACCTGCTGTGACCGATCAGAACCCTCTCTGGGCAGAGCTCATTCGTGTTAACTCTGGGCCCCAGGAACATCTTTCCATAGGACCTCCTGCTCTTCGTGGATTGAAAAGGGCTCTTTGTCTTTCTTCAGTCGCAGCTCTCTGGGCTTCCCTAGGGGCTCCTCAGACTGAGTTGCCCTCTGGCTGCACGCCGGTGGCCTCTGCTCGCTCCTGCACTCACCCAGACGGACTCAGGACCGTCTGTGGGTGTGTTTCTTCCCAGACTCCAGTCCCTCAAGGACTGAGGCTCTGTCTCCGAGGTTGTCCTTTGACGGCCATTGTAAACGCACTAGCTAGAGCACACTGAGTGTTTTTTGTTCGATGAATGGATTTCTTCACGGGACACTCCAGCCCCTCGAGAACAGGACTTTACCCCAAGACCAGTCCAAGGCCATCGGACAGCTCAGCGGGTTGCTGGGCTGGTTTCCCAGCCCCTCCCCTGGAGGAGCTTACAGCTGAGCTGAGGAGTTAAGATTGAAAGCTGCGGAAAGATTATTTTTATTTTTGGAAAGGTGAATATTTTAAGCCAACCTATTGAAAGGCTATGGGTTTAGGCTGGAGTCAGGATGCGCCTATCGAGTTCGCAGCTGCTGAAGATTTCCAGAAAGGGTTTATTCCCCGTCCTTCTGTATTTATAAAATCCTGCGGAGCTGCCCCGTGCCGAGGAGGCTAGGCTTGGGACTAAGGCAGGTGTTGAAATGTCAGATGAGGTATGGGAGCGGAGGGCAGGGAAAGAGCGCCAGGGGGCTGCTCCGAGCACGGACCGCTGCGCTGGATCTGAATGTGGTTCTCGTGTGGGCAGCTGTGGAATTGGTGACATAAATAGCACACACTAGCAAGTTCTCAGGTGCTTTTTTTGTGCCAGAAAGGTGCGGGGGCCTCTGAAAAGGAGCTGAAAGTCCCTGAAGCTGGAGGGGTCAGACAGCGGTGGGTAACGGGGGAAGACTTTCCCGCTTGCATTTACCGGTTTCTGTCCTCCAGGAATTTTAAATAGCCAGAGGGAATCCCGGCAGTTGCGCCGAGTGGCCATGGGGTGGCAGTATAGAATCAAAAGCCTTAGGGGTGCGGTATTCTCAGTGCATTAACCGTTTCTTCTGTCTTGAGCCAGGGACCCAACCCGTCCGGGAGCTCTGCCTTAATTTAATCGTCCGTCCACTGAACTGAGAACATGTCTACAATCCTCTCAGCTCGGGCAGTTCCCATTGTACCGAGGCTTTGGACTGCTTATTAGCTGGGCTGGGAACACGCTGATAAAAAGTTAATTTCTGTTTGCTGTTGCTCGGTAATTGGATGAACATGAAAGCAATTAAATATTAAAACATACAAACAAATAACTAAGTCACTGTAATTAGCCAAAGTTTGATCACTGTCATATTTACTTAGGGAGAGGTGATATGTCTCAGCAGGTGACATTTTAAATACCCTGGGCCACTCTGGCGTTGTCTTTGGAGAATGCTGAATAATGTACGGAGAATTTAATTAAACCCTGTTGTAAATCAGCTATGATGACAGAGAAATGACAGCCACATGTTGAAAAGAGAATTAGTCCACAGCAAGGGATATTAATTAACTCTTTTTCTGAAGGCCTCTGGCACAGAATGACATTAAAGAAAAGAAAGAAAGAAAAGCCAGTGCTTTGATGTGGGGAGGAGGCCATGCCTGTTATTTTCATAATAATTATTATTATTTATGGCTTGAATTCTTCAACGGCCAAAACGCAGCTGATAATCACGATGTGTACAAGGAGGTTAAACAACGCCCCCCCCAACCATGAGACACAGGTAGCAGAGAAGAGCGCATAAAAGGGGGCTGGGGAGCGAGCACCCTCCCGGAAACAGCACAAGGTCCTGCTCCAGACTTGGGCTCAAGGGAATAGTCAGAGTGCAGCCAGGAGAGAGAGCTGGGGGAACCTGCACTGGTCAGGCCGGACCCTGCTCACCTCACAAGAGAGGAAAGCAGGCTCAGGGGTGCAGGGGGCCCCTGGGGCAGCGCACGACGCAGCGTCGCTGTTGCCATTGGTGGTTTCTGGGAATGGCCTATCCGCAGTTGTGAAACGCAGGAAGTGGGGATTGGAGAAGCGCCGGGGTGGCCAGACACTGCTGCGAATGCGGCCTTGCTCCGGCTCCTGTGCTGGTCACAGCAGCGTCGCCAAGCCCTGTGATGGCAGGGGAGGTCCCTCCACGCAGGCTGCTGGCCTTAGGCTGGGGGCAGCTGCCCTAGAAGAGTTGCTTCAGTCATCACTTCCCAGTTTCGAACCCAAACTCCCGGCCAGCAGGACGGCTCTTCCCCAGTGCCCCTGCCATGCGGGAGGCTCCATCCACCCGTGAACTCCACTCTTGGCTGCTGGCGGGATCAGTGAGGACACCTCACGCATGCATCCCAAGGCCGTATCCAAGTCTCTCCACCCCTTTCTTGCTGAAAGGGAGCGAGGTCAGGGAACTTGCACCTGTCTCCCACCAGCTGTGTCGTTGCTATGCTGTTGCTATGGTGTGCGGGCGCCTTATCTGTGCACAGATCCTGGGCATCTGCTCAAGGAGTCATCAGCCAAAGCAGGCGCCCATAGGCGGTAGACTCTCACTTTCGGTGCTGGCCAAGTGAGAGCACAAGGAGGTGGGATGTTAGTTGCAGTAGAGCCAGTCCCAGCGGGTCCTGATCCCGCGTGTGGCTTCTGGAATATTCTTGAGCGTCCCTCTAGTGTCCTGCAAATGGGAGGAGACTTTGGCCATAAAGCAGTTACAGGACCCAGCCCTACTCCCCAACCCAGGGCCTGCCATTGCTAGGAGATGGTTGTCCTGCTTTAGGGTTTCAGGTGTGTGCGTGCACAAGTGTCCCCGCACCTGTTCCCCAATCCTGAGCGGACAGGGATTAGTTTAACCCGCCGGCCAGCAGTGCTCGGTCATGGTCCCTGACACAGAGGCCCAGGAGCTTGGCTCATCCTGGAGCCGCTTCCCCTGCCTCCACTGGAGCCTTAACTCGCGCGACCATCACGTTTGCCAGCTCTGGCTGGCAGCTGGAGCTCAAGCTTCAAGACACTTCTCACCCTAAGCCGTGGTCCCTCCCCGTGTCCTGGGGCTCAGCATGGGGGGTGCCAGGTGAAGTCTTCTTTGGACCGGGAAGGAGAGGCGGAGAGAAAGCAGGAGGCCTGGTGACCTGCATGACTCTCTGACACAAGCGCCAGTAGTGGCAAAAGCCACAAAGGGTTCTGGGGTCACAAGCATGTATTTCTGCAAAACACTGCTCCCCCGAAGCCCTTTTTGGTGATCCACAGTACTTGTTCACTCTGGCCAGCTCTGCAACACAGAATCCTGTTTAACTTTGCTGAGCAGAGCGAGTCTCACATGGATCTGTTCTGCAAGCCCCTTCCCTACTTTTGTCATACTCAGAGGTGTTCACACCCTAACCCTTGAACCCAGAAATGTGTTGCTTTACATGGCAAAGGGACAGTGTTTTAGTTTGAGTTTTTCTTGTGCAGGTGTGCTGATGGATCTTGGTCATTCCGAGTCATCTTCCCACCCTCATCTCACCGTGAGTCCTGTCCACAGTGCAGTCAGAGAGATGCCGCACTGCTGGCTTTGAAGATGGCCCAGGAGCCACGGCAAGCGGGGGTCTTGAGAAGCTGGATGAGGCAAGGAGACAAATTCTCCCCAGAGCCTCCCTGGATGGGCACACAGCCCTGGTGGCATTTTGGTTTCAGTACACGGAGACCCACACTGGACTTCCAACTTGAAGAATTGCTAAGAGAATCAATTTGTGCTCCTCTGAGACACTCGACTTGCAGCAACAGGGAGGGCACACATTCCTGCTAAATATCCGCATCATCCTGAGGAACACAGGTCAGGACATCTGTGCACAGGGCTCTGTGGATCCAGCCAGGAAACACCAGGGGCCCTGCTGCCCGAGGTGACTTGTGCACTCGGGAGCCACGACCTGCACGGGGAGAGGGGTGACACAGCCCAACTTGAAGCATGAAGCTCTTCTGAGCTACTTAGCTGTGACCGCACAGCTCAGGAGAGGGGAGACCATGCTGCCGGGCTGATGAGGAGGTCCCCTTGGAGAAGGGAGGTTGGGTCTTAAATGCCTGGGTCCCCTCTTGAGGCCTGGAGAGAGAATTGATATTTGACTTGGGTGGGAGGGGCTCTTGAGCTTGTACAATGGGTGGGGCTGGACTGGGCATCGGAATGGGGTGGGATGGGTGCTGAGGCCACAGGGCAAGGGCAGAAGAAAGGCACCAGAGGCTCTGAGCAGGTGGCACTGGGGGCTCCACTCACCCCAAAGGTGGTGCCATTGGGCTGGAGGGAGACACTGACTCCACTCAACTGCTGGCTTCGCCCGGGAGAGGGGATCTGTATCCTACCTGGTCCTCTGCAGGGAGGTGTGGATGTACCCTAGGCTCTGACCAGCTGGGCTGAGTGGGAAGGGTGCCAGGGCCTTTCTCCAAGGTGCTTGTCGAGAACTTTCCAGCTTTCTAGAAAATACTTCTTCCTGTCTCTTTTCTACACATTTTAGAGTTTAGGAGCCAAGCACAGGCAGCCCCTGGTGCTTGGGTGGTGCAGGGACCGGCTGCTCCAGGCTGGGGCTGTGCTTGGTGACTTGGTGGCCTCCTCTTGGCTGGGGGAAGCAGTGGCCGGCGTGGGTGGCTGGGACTCATTTCCGGTGTGGTACCTGATCTGGGTGGGAACTGGCTGTGCTCTGGCTGCCAGAGAGGCAGCTGCAGCTGCTGGGCTCCTCCTGGTAGCTTGAAAGCTGCAAGTTCTTTCTCGGCAGGAGTCCTGGCTGCTGTACCCCACCCCTGCCCAGGAGAACAGCGGGGGGCAGTCCTAGACCCTTCCTCTCATGGTACTGCCCAGGGTCCGTGAGGCCTCTGGCCTTTGTCAGCACCTCCCTCCCAGAGCGCACTGCCCCGTGCTGCCCACACCCCTCTATGCCTTCCTAAGCAGAGCCCACCTGACGGAGCAGGAAACTGCTGGGCCAGGAAGTAAATGGGGCTTCCGCAGTTTCCAAAGCTCCTCAGCTAATTCTGAGCACCAGGCAGGACTTTGGGGAGAGCCGCCCTGCTCCCACATGAGGGTGCTTCTCTGAGCCCTCCCCTGTCCTGAGAGCGCAAACTTCAGATCTGCCCTGAGTTTGAGTGGTGGCTCCCTCTGTGCTGCCCACGTGACCCAGGCCCTGCCTGAGCCTCAGGCTCTTCTGAGTGGCAGAAACAACCCTCCTCCTACTCAAAAGAGTCGCTAAGCAGCAGGGAAGCAGCAGTTGCTTGGATGGGAGAGAGGCAGCCCGGAACCACAGGGACAGTGACAGCTGGGCACTTCACCCTTGGTTTCCATACTGGCACTGGCTCACCGGGGAGCTGGGAGGCTGAGGCAGGACACTGCGGGTGGAGCTGCAGGGTGAGTCACATCCTTCCCAGACCCGTGTGTCCCACTCGGTCAGTGCTAGACGCCTGCCTTTGGAGACAGACAGGACAGCGGGGAGGAGGTGATGGGCCCCACAGGAGCAGCCTGGGGTTTTCCCCCTTCTAGGGGGTCCCAGGTGGAGCCCCCCCTCTGCAGAAGGAAAACATGGTCTCCCTCGGATGCGGTTTTGCAGCTGGATCCTTCAACAAACAGGAGAATTTACCTGCCTCTAGTCAAATTGCATGGTCAAGGGTCCATGACCCCCTTTAGTTAGTGGCCAAGGGTTGCCAGGTCCCTTACTAGCGAGCCTGGATGCTCCGCAGGGGAAGGTTGGTTTATGGTGGTCAGGCCCGGCCCTCACAGCCTGGGGCAGGCTGCTCCAGAGGCACTGGCACCGCTCAGGTGGCCTAGACTTCTCCCTTCCGGGGGGGGGTGCTTGGCTGAGTCCTCTCACAGTAGGATGTGTAGTACCTCTCCACGCACACTTGCCCTGGTGTCTCAGGCACTGCAATGAGGACAGGGGACAGCTCGCTCACCCCTCCCAAAACATTCCCTCTTGCTCCCCTGTAGTCCAACGGGGAGCCTGTGTTCTCATTTTTCACTTTAATTTTGCCTTTTCCAGAATGTCACAGAAATGGGACAGCATAGAGAGCAGGCTTTGAGTCTGGTTTCACTCACTTAGGTCAGTGGTGGCGAACCTAAGCACGCCTGCCGCATCTGAGTGTCTGTTATCACTGAAAGCTCTACGAGGTTCGCCATCACTGACTTAGGAGACTGTGTCCAGCACCTGTCCATGCTGTTGCAGGGACTGGCAGGTCATCTCTTCCCTGCTCAGCAGTAGCCCTTGTGTAGAAGGACTCGGTTTGCTCATGTATTTATCCACTGCAGACTTTTGAAACGCTTCTGGTTTTCTCATACAGATGACTACAGATGCTCTGAATATTCTCATACTGGTTTTGTGGGAACGTGTGTTTCTTGGATGAATTCCTGCATCACATGTGTATGCTTCACTTTATAAGAAACTTCTGACTGAGTGTGATGACGCGTGTCTGTGATTTCATCACTCTAGGAGGCTGAGGCAGGAGGATCACACACTGGAGCCCAGCCTGGCCAATTGAGTGACTTAGTGAGACTCTATCTCAAAAAATAAAAGGATTGGGAATGTAGCTCAGTGCTCACTTCAGCAGCACATATACTAAAAATGAGAGTGTAGCTCAGTGAAGGCCTTGAGTTCGAATCCTAGTACCACCACAAAATAAAACATAACTTCCAATTTCCAAAGCGGCTGGGCCATTTTGCATTTCCACCCACCAGCAGTTGTGAAGAGTTCCACTCTTGCTATTGTCACATGTTAAAAAGAGATTTTTAGGGTCACGGATTTAGCTCAGTGGTCCTGGCGCTTGCAAGGCAAGCGCCAGGACCTGAGTTCAATCCCTGTACCAAAACACAACAACAACAACAAAGACAAAACAAGAAAAATAAATTAAAAAAATAAAAAGAGAGTTTAGCCATTCTAACAGGGATGGTGTCTCATTGTGGTTTTTTAAATTTACATTTCCCTAATAAGTAATGATGCTTAACATTTTTTCATGTGCATCTTTGCCATCTATACGTTTTTCTTCTCCTCTATTTTCTTTTCTTTTCTAAGTAGTTCAGGCTGACCTTGAATTCACTATTTGGTCCAGGCTGTCCTTGAACTTGTGGCGATCCTCCTGCCTCAGCCTCCCGAGTGCTGGGACTGCAGGCATAAACCACCACACCTGGCCCATACCTCTCCTTCACTGAAACATCTTTTCAAATCTTGCACACTTTAAAAATTGAGTTATTTTCATATTATTAAGTTTTCAGAATTACTTAAATATTTTGGCTCCAAATCCTTTCACAAATATGTATTTTGCAAACACCAGTTTGAGGTGTATCTTTTCGTTATCTGAAACATGTCTCTCAAAGAGTGAAGTTTTTAGTTTTGAAGAAGTCTAATTCATGGTTTTTTTTCCCCTTCAGTGGATTGTGCTATTTGCTTTGTATCTAAGGAATCTTCCCTAACCCCAGGTTTTTCCCTGTGTTTTCTTTACAGTTTTAGAGGTTCCGGTTTTACAGCCAGGCAGGCTTATGTTTCACTGCAAACTCCATTTTTTTAGATAGTAGCAGATGTGGGCGGAGATCTGAGATTTGCTACTTCCTGAAAAGATGTCCTTTCCCAGTGGGAAACAAATGGACCGGGACCCATCGTTTCGGGAAGCTTTGGGTTCATACTTGGTGATCATGTGACCCGAAAGTCTCCTTCCAAGCTGCACATGTCCGAGCTCACGGTGCTGATGGTGTAACCCACAGCTCCCAGGCGACAGGGAGCAGCTCCAGGGAGCAAGCACCTTCCCTGTGCTGCAGTCCCTCCCCATTATTGTGGCAACTTTGGTCTTTGTTGTAACCGAAGTCTGGTGGTTTCCCTTGCGGCTTTCCCACGACAGTCAGCTGTTCTTGCAGCCTTGAAAAGGATCTCACAGTTGAAACCCAGAGTGAATGACGTCAAGAGCCATGAAGTCCTTCTTACAGAGGATTTTAAAAGTGAACCAGGAAACTGCTTCTGGGCGGCATGTACAGCTTCGAGATGTTTTTTAAACATTGTATTTGGCAGTGATGGGATCCGCTTGACCAAACTGAGGACTCTCCTTTTCCCTCCAGCCACTCAGCACCACCTGGGAACGTGACACAGGGACACGCTGAGGTGCTAAGGTCCTAGTCACTGTCAAACACCAGTGACGCTTAAGTTCTTTGTAAAATGCGATTGACTCAACACTTACATGGCTCGCTTCTTCTATATAATCCATAGCTTTAAAATTTCTCTAACCTGTGAAATAATCATTGCTAAATTGCCCAGGCTGGGCTTGAACTTCTGATCCTCCTGCCTCAGCCTCCCAGGGGTGCTGAGATTACAGACGTGCGCACCACCACACCCATCTAGAGTGAGGCCGTCTTTGTGAAGGCGGCATGGAGGATGGGCTGCCCTGCTCAGGACCCAGTGAGCCCTGGAGGCTTCAGTGCCTGGGATGAGGGTCATGCCTCTTCCTTGGGTGTCTGGGAAGGGTGGAATTTGGTCTGCGCACACTTCTGCAGGTGTTCCCAAGTCGTCCTTTGTTTTATGAGCTTGGCTGGGAGCCACTAGAATTCTCAACACCGATATGCACAGACTCACTTTTCTTGACCTGGGCCCTTTCTCACCCATACAGAAGGTCGGTCCTTGGAAAGGTCCCTGGTAGTGTCTCTGTTCTTCAGCTTGATGGATTCCCTCAAACGATGGGGCTCCTCAATGCCCAGCAAGCTCCTGATCACAACTATTAGGAGCTCTGCAGGAGGGCGGGGCATGCTCCCTGGACTGTCCACACTCCTCCATCCTCCTGCAGGGGATCAAGCCAGAGAGCTCAGGCGCCAAGTCAGGGACAGAGGGCTCACCCTCCACTCTGGAGCTGTATGGAAGCCGGGTTTCACTTTGGAGAGGGCCGGTTGTGGCTGCCCCTTGCGGCATGCAACTCCCCCTGGTTTCTGAGAACTTGGCTGCTACGGGAGTCTTTTCCGTTTTGCCTGTCCAGTGTCTTCCTATTTGCAGGTGAAAAAGGCAGGTCCTGCCCAGCTTTTGAAGAACCGCCTGGAGTGAGGGATAAATGGTCTTTTTCCCTGTCTGTACCAGGGATGAAACTTTCTGCTGCAGAAGGACCAAGCCAGATTTTTATTTGTTTCCTTTTTTGAGACAAGGTCTCACTTTGTAGTCCATGCTGGCCTCAAACTCATGACTCTCCTGCCTCAGCCTCCCAAGTGCTGGGATTACAGGCGAGGGTCACCAAGCCCTGCTCCAAGATAGCTTGTTAGGTGTGAGAGAGCATCTCTATGTTCTACCTTTAGTGGGGCTCCGGTGGCTGCTGGCAGCTCTTGGGGAGGGGGTCTCTGGAGAGCAAGAGAGGGCCTTCTGGTTCCAGCATTCCAAGCGAAGGTGCTGAGCTGCATGTGGATTAGTTGGGGTGGATGACGTGACCACCTGGGAGGCAGTCCTTGTGCCAAGGGGACGGGAAGTCCGCTGATTCCTGTAGGCCAGGCCACTTGCTGTACTGCGGGATCCAGACATCAAGGCCCACACAGATCCCCAGCCTGAGAAGTGGAGCTGTTGGGGAGACAGTGTGTGTGGAAGCCACCCACGGTGACTGCCTCACCAAGGTCAGGGTGGCCAAGAGCTGCTGGCTGAGCACTGCGGGGGAGGCCCCAGAGCCTGGGACACGGTGGTGGCAGGGCTGGTGTGCCTGCCCCCGGTCGGGTACTCTGACCCAGGACCACGAGTCAGGGGTTGAGGGAGACCAGGGGTGGACCGACCCCAGGCAGCCGAGTGGGACTGCACCTTTCCCCTGGTGTCCTGCAGCCCAGTCTGCAAAGGACCCTGACCCTTAGATCTGCCCCTCCCCAGTGTCCCTTCTCAGTCCCATCTCTCCAGCCCAGGGTGTCCCATCCCCTCCAGGGTGCGAAGTGATGGAACTGTGTGTCTGTTCTTTCCGTTCAGGTCATCTTGCTGAGGGTTCGCGATCACAGGTCTGATGCAGGTGCCGGATTCTTAGCCCAGTCTGTCCTCCCTCCTTTATGGCTCTTGCAGGTGCCACCGAATCTATGGTCTGGCTCAGCCCAGCCAGGAAGCAGTTGGGGCCCCGGAGAGGAGCTAAGCCCAGATACTGCCTGTCTGGGGCAGAACCAGGACCCAGGGGGTGGTGGGGTGACAGTGCCTGGGTAGGTGGCCTTGTCCTGGACACCAGCAGAGGTGCCTGAGACCCTGGGCAGGGGAAGGGAGGGAGAGGGAGAGGGGAGAGGGCGCAGGGCCAGGCGGGAACAGGCAGCCAAGCGTGTCCTCTCCTCCCGGTACCCTGTGCAGCCCCTGTTAAAAATAGAACCGCGCTCTGCAGAGCGATTCGCAAATGACACCCGCCAAGTGCCCATTAACTCCTCAAAGCGGTGATTCCAAATTGATTATTTCGAGTGTAAGACATAATAACATGTTCATCACTGAACGTAATTAGCGGTGGAGTGGCCGGCGGCCTGCTGCCTGCCTCCCTCACCCGGCTGCTGCGCGAGGGAGGGCGCGCTGTCCCCCGCAGTCCTTTCCCGGGCACGGCCTCTGTCCCCTCCGCTGTCCCTCGCAGACTCCTGGGGGGCGGAC
>NW_022900935.1:61056700-61072258 GCF_012274545.1 Fukomys damarensis
CCCTGGGAGCCTGCTGACCCCGCCCGCCCCCCAGTTCACCCCCTAGGGACAGGGCCGTGCTCACCCTCGGGAGGGGAGGAGGCCAGGTGTCCCCGGAGGTGGTGGATTTTGTGGGCTCTTGGAGGAGAGAATGGCTCCGGGGTTCCCCCCCTCCCCGCAGGCATCCTGACGTCCTGGGGTCCTGGGGGAGCTTTGGTCCAGATCCGGGGTCCTCTCCGGGATGTCAGGCAAAGCTTTATGCGGCCGAGGCAGGAGCACCAAGCTCGGGTCAGGCCTGTGCGAAGTAGGGAGACCCAGTCTAGCAATAAAAAACAAAGCGCCCCGGAGTGCAGTGCGGTGAGTGGACTCTGCACTCACCCTCAGTGTGCGGCGGGGCAGGAGGTGCCTGGGAGAAGGTGTCCTCCAAGGCGCAGGACTCTGCAGAGCTCCTCCCTGCTCAGTGCCCAGCGGTCCTACAGAGCCTGCCTCCATCCCGAGAGAGCGTCCTCCGGAGTCCCCTGCCTGCCCCTGCTGCCCGCAGCCCTCCTGGGACCCTCTGCACCTCGCTGGGCCAACTACCTGCTCCCAGCTGCCGTGAGATTCCCCATCCGGGTCACAGTGCAGCACCCCTGCCTCCCAGATCCCCTCCATCTCCCGGGTCGCCTCCTGCTGGCTGTGACCCCAGGATGCCTGTGGCTGCTCAGAGGCTCCTCCTGCCAGCCCTCCTTCCACGGGCCTCTAGGTGCCCTGCTCTGTAACAGGATGAGGGCCCCGTTCCTAGGGAAAATCAGTTCTGGTTGGCACAGGAAGAAAGGAAAAAGGGGGTGTGTGCAGTTCCGATAGCTGCAACCCAGCCCTCTGATACAGGGTCAAAGAGCCTCTCCCGGTCACTTCCCCGTCTGTCCATGCCTCACGGGGCAGTGGAGGTTTGCAGCATGGGAAGCCTTGCTCCTGGGAGCAAAGCAGAGCTCACTGTGAGTCACTCTGCACACAGTGGCCTGGGCACAGAGCGCCCCCCATCAGTGCAGGACTGCAGAGACCCCCGGAATCCATGGGTCCCAGTGCCAGCGCAGTCGACCCTCCAGGGGCTTTCGAGAGCGGCAGTCTAGGCCTGCCGTGGCCCTCTTTTCTCCTGCACATTTTGTCGGGAAATTCTTTCATTTCTGTGCAGAGGATTTGGGGTCTTTTTTGTGTTTCTGACCCCCTGGATGGCAGGGAATCCAACTGGAAGAGCTGCTGGGTCGGGGTCCCTGCAGTCCCCCAGGACAGTGGTGGAAGGGGAATGTAGCTTTGGATTTAGGGGCTCACACCCCTGGGAGGGTCTGATGGGCCTTGTGCGTGCACACACACACACACACACAAACAAATGTACGGTCTTTGTGGGGGTCCCCAGGCCCTGAGGCCCCTGCTGGCACCCTGGGGGAGGCCTCTGAAATGGCTCTGGGGCTGCAGAAAGGGCATCTGGGGAGGTTGAGGTCACCCAGAGATGCAAGGTAGGGGCTTTCTTTCCTCTCAATGGCCCCTTTGCCTACCCTGCCAGAGGCTCTAAGGGACACTCCCACCCCCACCCCCAGAGAACCCCAAGCAAGCTTCCTCTTCAAAATGAAAGCCCCAGTTCATCCAAGAAGCATGAAGTCATCTTCCAAGCCACTGTCATGCTGGAACTTGGCAGTTAACTCCACTGCCAGCCCTGCAGGGTGGCACTGCTGTTGCTCCATTTTACAGAAGAGCAAGGTGAGGCCCAGGGAGGTGACTTTACCCAGCATCAGACAGGCTGGGCTGCAGGCTCTGGGGCTCCAGGGGGCTTAGCATTCATGCTTTACGACAGATGGAGTTCTTCTCTGGGCTGTCTCAAATTAGAATTTTTGGCCATGTTGGTGAGGAAGAGCCTCTCAGAGAGGCCCTATGCACTGCCCCAGAGCAGGTGATTTCCTGGTGTCCCTCAGGATGGTGTTATCCTCAGCAGGGCCAGACAGCAGCCTTGCTGTTGACGTCATGATGTTGAAGTCAGTGACCTGCTAATCTGCGCCCCAGGTGACCTTTCTCTGTCCTCAGAAGCTGAAAGCACTCAGGTTGATAGTTACAGAAGGAGAAGCATGAGGAAGAGGAGGGAGGAGAGAGGGGACGTGGGAAAGGAAAAAAAGGTGCCTCCGAGCTAAGTGTGGGAATGGGGCTGGAACCCAGCCTGCTGTGTCCCCGATGCTGATCTCATTCTAAAGCCAGAGCACCTGCCACACCCTCCAATGCTGGTGCTGCACCACCTGGGCCCAGGGCATGGCGGATCGCGGCCCTGGAGGCTCAGCAGATGTCCCAGGTAGGAAGTGGGTTCTCGAATCCCTGATTCACAAGTGGAAGTGAATGTGCATCAGGCTGGTGGCTTGAGCTCCGTCCCAGGGTGCGTCGCTGGGGAAGACAGAATCCTCTTGGCAGCTCCCAGCCCCCTGCTAGTTTCTTCTTCAGTGATCCTGTTGCACCCTTCTTACTCTGAGGAGTCATATTTTGTCATCTGGATTTGCCCATAGGCCAGCTCGATAACGCAACTGGTCCCTGACAAATCCGCTCTGCTCTTGGCCGCGCTTTTGTGGCATGGTTGTTATGGCTTAGATCTAGAATGGCCCCCCAAAGCCTCATGTGTGCGCAGGCATCGGGGAAGCGACTGACTCATGAAGCCGCTGCACTGGTCAGCGATCCATTCATGGGTGAGCTCATAGTTGAAAGCACTGTTAGGAGGTGGGGTCTCGTTGGAAGAGGCAGGTCCCTGCCGTGTGACCTGGAGCTCTGTATTCCTGTCCCTGGTCCCCTTCCGCTCTCTGCTTCCTGCCCACCACAGGGTGATCAGCCTTCCTCTGCCAGGCCCCTTTTGCTGCATCATTTTCACCTCTGAGCTCGACAACCACGGATGGAATCCCCCCAACCTGGAGCCAAATTAAGTATCTCCCCCTTTAAGTTGTGGGTGTGGTGTCAGGGAATTTGTCCTAGCCATAGGAGAGCCTGAGATTCCCCTGGATGTGGGCTGGCCAATCAGTTCATCCCGAGTCACCTCCCTACACGATGTTTTCTCAGGCATGAGCAGGTAGGGGCCGGGGCTGAGGAGAGAGCGGTCACCTCCCTGCTCCTCCTGTTCACCCACTGCTTGGGTCTTGGTCTCAGAAACCTCTGCTGCCCATCTTGGCTTTCTCCCCAGCTACCTCTCTTCTTGCAGGAATTGGAGGCCCAGTGAAAGGGGTGACTTCTCCCGATGTCTCAGCCAGGTAGAGACCAAGTGTTGATGACCCAGACAGGACAACTCCTGACACAATTTACCTCTGCTTGCACCTTTGGCAGTCTAGTTCTGGAGGTTACCTGTCCCTCTCCTCCCTGGGGAAGTGTCTGTATGGCCACTGGACGGTTTTCCCATCACTGGGACAAAAACGCCTGACACCCACAACTTAAGGGAGAATAGGTTTAAGATGGCTCCCAGATTAGGGGGATGCAGCCCATGGATTTCCCGCTCTGGAGACTGTGAACCACCAGTTGTGTGCTCCTTTGAGACCTGGACAGGTGTGCTCAGGAATTAAAGCTCCCAGGTACATCAAAGGTGCTCAGTACATGCAGGTCAAGTCCATCTGTGCTTTCCTTGGCTCTCCCGGTGACCAGAATTAATCCCATATTTTCTTTTTTGGCTAATTATCCCTGCACAGGAGCAGTCCCTTTCCACAAAGCCAGGTGGAGGAGGAAAGACTGACCGGTCCTCACGTGGCCTCTTAAGGTCCTTTCTGTGGCTAGAACATCAGAACATATCTTGGGTCTTACAGAGGCAAGGATCTGAGTTTATTCTGCTCACTGCAACATTTACAGTCTGTGGACCAGCACTGGGCACAAAATAGGTGCCCAGTAAGCCAGCAGGGATTGAAGGGAGCAGAGAAAGTGTCCCCACAAACCCACGTCTCTCTCCCTGTCTTTGCTCATCTCTAGCTCTGGTGAAAGTAGAAAAGGGATGCAACTTAAAGGAGGGAGGCCCGTGCCTGCTTTGACCTTCATGCCGACGATAAGGTTCTCCTAGACCCGGTCTGAAGTGAGAGACAGAACCTGGACAGGCCCGCGGGAGCCACAGCCTGGGTGTGAGGAGTGGGCCCTGCCGTGGCTGCAGCAGACCCTGGTGGGTGGAGATAACACTTGATAAACAGGGTGAGTGCACCTCCCCTGCTCCATCCCTCTGTTAGATACCGGTGTGCTTTATGGCTTTGCTCAGGTAGATCATCCATGGCCATAAATTTTCTTATCTCCAGTGCTTTTCCAATTATGGATAACAACAGAAAAGCCGTCATTGGTTTCTAAAAGGTCATCAAGATATAGAGCCCGTTTGGGAAGGGAATGACTTATGCAGTTGGCTTGTATAAATCTGGAGAAGTTTTATGCACAAGTCGGACAAGAAATGTAAGTGCGATTCATAAAATATATGAAGATTTATGGGGTCTCGGCTGATGAAAATTGCCTTTCCTTTTGCTGTTTGTGTGGGAATTATTTGTTCTTTCTGAGTGTTTTACATATGGCCCGTGGTGAGCCAGCAAGCCCTCGTGAAGGCCCCGCGAGTGGCCAGTGGCATCCTGAGGGCATGGTGGCAAATTCGCCCACCAAATTGGGCTTGTGGAGCAGAGGCCGCAGAGAGCTCAGCAGCCCTGCTGCTTTGAATACCAGAGACGCCCAGGTCTCTCCCCGCAGCTGTCACCCTTCTAACCTCGGCCGAGAGAGAAAACAAATAATCCCACAAACAGCCAACTGCTGCCCGTGACACCATCCTCAGACTGGGGGCTTGGGATGTCTGGGCCTGGGCGCACACTTCCCTGCGTGGTTTTGAGCACCCCTGCACTGGGACCAGGGTGGGTTCCACCCTCACCCCAGAGAGCGGGGTTTTGTTGGTGTGACGTTGGGCCTCCGCATCAGCATTTTCAGGATGTTCCCAGGGCTTCATGTCTGAGATGCTCCTGCCCAGCAGTGCCCCCTCCACTCTCGGGCTTAGGGGAATCCCCAAGTTCCTAAAGGCGCCCCTCAAACGTCCCTGACTCATGAAGATCTTCCCAACCCCCACAAGCAGAAGAGCACCCCTTCCTCCCCAAGATACCTTTGGTAGAGCATCTGTGACGTCATCCTCCCTGACCGAGTGGCCCTAGCGGTGACCTCAGTGGTGTTTTCTCTCTACAGTGGTTGCTTACTGACTTTCAAATCTCCTTCATCCCCATGGCACCCGTGGCATCGGACCTCCAGCCAGGGCCTCAGAAGGTCTTGTTTCCCCCTAAAGACTAAAGATAGGGTGTCACCTGGCCCCTGCAACTTCACACGGCTCCAACCCGTCCACTTACAGCTGGGCAGAACCTGCTTGCCCAGGCCGGGCCCAGACTGCCTTTCTCCTGGGCTCCGGTCCAACTTTTCCCAGCTCTCTACTGAGAGACTTCATAGAGCAGATTCAAAGCCCACCTGCTCCTGCCAAGCTGAGCGTGGGCTGTGGTTCCCGCCTCAGAGAGAAAAGCTTTGGAGATGGCACATGGCCGGTGACACCAGCTACAGCCGCTCCTCCATGGGCTGAGCATGGCTGGGACCCGGATGACAGTGACTTCAGATGGGTCACCGCGCTGTGGGGCTGGTCTTTCCTCCACACTTTCTTCTTTTGTTCTGGAAGAAGAGTATAAGGCTCAGGCCTGGAGTCAGAGCCCCCTGAGTTCAAACGTCAGCCCAACCACTTGTATGCGCATGAGGTTGGACAGACGATTGGAACCACCTGAGCTCAGGGTTTTCACCTGTGCCTCAGGGACATCGGTGGTGTTAGTCCTGTAGATGTTGTCTCTTTGTCCCTGGCCTAGGCAGGGGCACATAGCAGCTTCAGGAGAAGGAGGTTGCCTGGGGGAGCATGGCAGGGAAGTGCAGGCCACGAAACCCCGGGCTCACCAATCTTGGAGTGAGGGGATTTGGTTTTAGCAGAGACAAGACGACCTCCTTCCGTTTTGATAACCAGCTCAGCAGCCAAGGGAGGCGGCCAGCGACCCACACGCTCAACTTACAGCACAGGGCTCCCGGGGTCACAGGCCCTCATTCCCAAGCCCAGCGTGTGGCCGAAATGGAATCTTGTCCAACTGCCACCCTGAGACATGGGGACGAGGGACCAGCTGACCCCACCCCGCCCAGGCTCTTCTCCACCGCAAAGGCAGCCGTGACGGTGCGCTGGCTTCCGGGCTGCAGAGGCGCTGGTAGCTGTTATGCAGGGGTGTTTATCACCATGGAGAATGACAGAGGGGAGCGGTGTCTGGCCCGGGATAACAAAAACACAGCAGCGAAGGCACACACGGGCAGAGAGGAGCAGAGCCCTCGTGTCAGCTCTCAGCACGACTTTCCCCCTTGTAATGTTCCCACAGATTATGGGACCCAATCATCCGGTGGCCTGTGATGTTTTATGGTGTCAGCACATAAGGTTTTAGGAGGGGGAAAAAAATAACTGTGAACTTTCTGTCCTTCAAAGGCCCTCATTGTCTGGAGAATATAAAGTTGATCTTGCTTTGCTTTTCTTGGAAATGTGCTCGAGATGAGAGAGATAAATAGGATTTACTGAGAAAATGGAAAGAAACCTCCTTCCTGACCTCTCTTTGCAGTGGGTGCGAGCGGATGTGTCCTCACACTCTCCTTCAGGGAAGACTTAAGATGTCCTCTCCTGGAACAACAGAGTTTAAGGCTAAATATGTTTGGAACTTTATGCGGCTTCTACTAGTTTCCTCCTGCACTTTTCTCTCTTCGGCTCTGTGATCGAGAAGATCTGAGAAAAGAGGTGGAAATTCTCTCTCAGAGCCACATGGATCCGAAGGCTCAGTGAATGAAAAGTCTTCTTTGAAGACTTGCACCGCTTTGCAAGGAGGAACAAGAATATAAACATCATAGCCAAGCAGGAGCCAGGAAGCAGCAAGAGACCCATTGCTTAGGGCAATGCAAATCAAAACCACAGTGAGATCCCACTTCGTACCTGCTAGGGCAGACAGGAATCAGCACAGACAACAGCAAGTGCTGGTCCCGGTGTGGAGGAACTGGAATCCTCCCAGGTTGAGGGCGAAATGTCACACGGTGCAGCCAGTCTGGATGCAGTTTGGTAGTCCCTCAAAAAGTGAAATGTAGCCCTCCTGTGTGGCCCAGCAACCACAGTCTTGGGTACCTACACCAAAGAATTGAAAACGCATGCTTATACATAATAATGAAAAGAGCCGGAAACAACCCATCTGTCCATTTGCTAACGGGTACAGGGCTAAACAAATAAATACAATGGAATAGTATTTAGCTGTAAAAAAGAATAAGGTGCTGATGCCTGAGACAATATGGATGAACCCCCAAAACCTTCTGCTAAGTGAAAGAAACCAGTCACATATTGGACAATTCCATTGATATAAAATATCTGGAACAGAGAAGGCCAGTGAGAAAGGAGGCGGGTTGGTGGGTTGCCGGCCCCTGGAGGAGGGATCGAGGGAAGGGCCTGGTCACTGGGTGTGGGGTTTCTGTGTTAGACAGCTTTCTATCACTGGAACAAAATCCTGGAGAAGCTTAACGGATAGAGGGGAAATGTTCCTTTTGACTCATGGTTTGAGAGGCCCCAGCCCATTTGCTTTTAGGACTCTGATGAGGATGCCAGGAGCAATGGCAGGGGCTGTGCAGGAGAAAACCCATCCATGCCTGTAGCATCCAAACCATGGCATTTTCCTTCAGAGGGGATGGAAGTGTTTTGTGACTAGAGCAAAGGGATGGCCGTGCAGCATTCTGAATGTGCCAAACACCAGTGAGTTGTTTCTTTTTATTATCTTTTAACGGTACTAGGGGTTGAATCTAGGACCTTCACACTGAGCTACATCCTCAGCCCTTTTTATTTTTATTTTTTAAATTTTGAGACAGAGTCTTACTAAGTTGCCCGTCCTCCTGCCTCAGCCTCCTAGTTAATTTTACTTCAATAAATGTATACCTATATATATATATACAAAAATGAAGGACCTAGGAAGTGAGCTGTAGGGTTTGTACAGGACTTCTGGGAGCGGGTATGTTAGCTCATTGTGACCCAGTATGTGAGAAAATCAACTTAGAGCAGGGCAGATTTATTTCGGCTCCTGCTTTCAGAGGTTTCAGTCCATGGTCAGCTGGCTCCATCGCAGTGGGCCTGAGGTGAGACACACATCATGGTAGTAGGGTGTGGAGGAGGGAAGCTGTTCACCTCATGGTAGCTGGGAATCAGAGACCCCTGGTGACCATGAAGTCATCCGTGGGCTAACCCAGTGGTTAGGTTAGCGCCCCATGATCCCATGACCTCCCAATAGCCCTGCCTCTGAACACATGAGGCCCTGGAGACATTTTGATCGGAACAATAACAAGGGTAGAGGGGGTTGGATCTTTCTTTTTGCTTCCTCCTGCCAGAGTGGAGGTTTGAGGAGGGAGTAAGGCAATGGCTAAACTCTCCTTGGGAGCAAAGAGCCAGGAATCCAGGGTTACAGGGAATGACAGCTGCCTCGCCCTATTAGCTTATCCCCTGCCTGCCCCCCAAAAGCATCCTCCCAACATCCGGGCCCCCTCATCCTGCATGGCCTTTGTCGCTGGACCCAGCCAAGGTAAGTTTGTCCACCAGGTGAGGGCAACTGCAGGGAGCCAAGAATGTGGAAGGGACATGGGACCTGGCATCTTTGGGCACCATTAGACCTGGCCTGGTTTATCTGGCTGTCTGCACAGGCGGTGGCCCAGGACACCCCTCAGGCTGGCTCCATGAGTGGTGCCAGCAGAAAAGAAGCAGGTCCTGCAGCCTCTGGGCCCTCCTGGAGAGGACGGGGACCCCCACACTGTGATTCCCTGGTCCCTATGTCAGAGCCCCTTCTGGCCCAATCCCACTGTGGCCTGGGGTTCTGAGCCTCTGCCCTCATGGAGGCCTTTCTGCTTTGGGAAGCCCTGCTTCCTCCACAATTCCTGCCTAGCTCTGCCTTCTCTGAGTTGAAGGACAGCTACTGGTGCACCTGAGCTGGCCCTGTGACACTACCTAGCCTGGCCGGGCAGTGGCCTGAGGGGCCGTGTTCAGTGGTGGGTGGGCGGTAGGGCAGAGGCCCCTGGCCCAGGAAGTCTACCCAACCCCATGTGCCAGGGGGCTGCGCTCTGCCCAGTGGAAGATTGGCCGGGTCAGTAGTCTCCTGGGGGAGCAGGTGAGCCTGGCCTTGACCTTGGCGTACTTGTCTTTGCCCAGGTGATTGTGGGAGCTCCAGGACCAGGGATCCTTTCCTCTTCGGGATGTGTCCAGCCTCCACTGCGATCAGTCACACATTTAGTTTGAAGCGTAAGCAATGCTCTGGACCGGTCTGTGACAAGGACCAGGGGAACAAGGACCTTCCCAAAGGACTTGTGTGAGCCACAGGGACAGAAGAGGCAGCTTCTTCTCTCCTTGGACAGATCTCTCTGAGCAGAAGCCTCTCTCCAGGGTCTCAGGGTCTCCGTGGGGATCTCAGGATTGGAATCCCTGCAAAGAGCGAGACCCCACCGTGAGTGCCACCACCCCCAAACCTGGAGGGGCAGGTACAGATGTGACAACTTCACTGGCACTTCATCTGTGGCCCCCACTGCCTCTAGCTTTGGAGCCTGAGTGCTCCTGGGGCTGGGAGATAATTAATTCAAAAAGGCCCACATCCCAGGGCCTCTGCCCCACTGACAAGGGAGAGGAGGAGGTGAGGGGGAGCCAGAGTGGAGCTGAGGAGTCTGTTGGAATAATCCCTGTCTCAGGGCAAGATTGTTCTGGCCCTAACGAGACTCCCGGGCATTATCCCTGCACGCATTGTCTATGGCAGCCAGGGAAAGGGCGAGACCAACTTTATTTCTGAATTTGGACTGACTTAGAGAAGTGGCATCACATTTGAAGGGCACCCAATCAATCGGTTACCCTTGCTGCATGAAATTGTATTTGCTTGCCACTTGCTATCTTGCCGGGCGCAGCTGGGCTGTAAGTCATTGGTGATAACGTTCTTTATTATGCCGTTGTGTTTATGAACTGTGCCTGGAAAGACATGATAGAAATATGCAGCAATATGCAAAGGGGGGAGGGGGAGGGGGAGGCCAGTGCTGGTTGCCAGGGCAACGATGGGGCTATTTTGGGCATCGGATTTTGTGGATAATGAAAGCCATTTTCCTGCAATGGTTGGACTCTCCCTTCCCCTTTCCTGGAGGCAACAAATGCGGAACCAAATATTTAGGAAAGGAGGTGGCTTAATTTCTTTAATTAACCTTGTATTTTCCTCCCGCCTCTTTTAAAAAACGGGTAAAAAAAACCCCAAAAAACCTAAGTTTGTTGATACGCATTCTGAAGCGGAAGGAGCGCTGGCATTCTGGTGGAAGAGAAGTGTGAATAATTTACTGATCTCCTCTGATCCCCGCCACCTCCCCCACTGTACATACCCGCCTCTCTTTACCTACACCGACCCAACTGCGATAAACTCCCTGGGCAAAATCCCCGCGCTCTGGGCCTCAGCACAATCTCCAGCCTCCAGGTGTTTACGAGCAAGCTGAATTCCAATGAGCCTCTGGCGAGGGGGCTGCGCAGGAGCCGGCAGGAAGATGCCTCCATCTCTGGGCGCAGCCGTCCCTGAGAAACAAAGACCCGCACTGGCGCCCAGCTCCTCCTCCCTCCATCTGGGCCTGGTGCTGAGCTGCTTACCTGGGTCAGCCCCAGGCCAGCCAGCACGGAGGCAGGTAGCGCTTGGGTTCTGGGCCCACATCCTGCCATCCCGGGTGCTGCATCCTTTAAACAGGGAGGGGAGCAGACGGTGCTCAGCCTGGCTTTCTCCTTGTTGCTTCTTCCGTGGTTGTCAAAGTGGGTGCCCTTTGGCCAGCAATAGCAGCATCACCTGGGATTTATTAGAAGTCCCAAATGTGGGGGATCCCACTGCAGATTTTCTGAATCGGATACTGGAGCCAGGCTCAGCAACCTGCATTTCAACAGGCACCCAGCGGGTGGTGAATCCCCCCCAGCCCCCGCCCAGAGAACTGCAGAGCTGAAGGAGACAGTGCCGCCTTGTTAGTATTTTCCTGCCCCCGAGCTTCCCACACCCCTGCCTCCTGGTTGTAGGTGCTCAGTGAAAGGTTGTTGAATATTCATTCAAGCTGGGAGACAGCCCTGGAATCCAACCTTCTGCTTCTAGGTGGTCCACCCACATGCCTGGACTCAGCTCTGGTGTGTGACAGAGCACTGTGGCCACTGGGGGCGTGGTGGGTGGGTTTCTCTGCCCCACAGTCCCGATGTGAGGTTGGAGAGAAGCGGTCCCTTGTGGCCTTTGTTCCTTCTTGCGAGGGCAGAGCTGCCTGTCCTGTATCCGCTGGTCAGGGATGCCCTATGGGACCAGCAGCTGCTGTCTCAGAGTTGCCCCTTGGACCCTGTCACTCCCCCCCAAGGCCTGCTGAGCTTTAGTATCAGGTCTAAAACATGGTCCTGGGTCCAGAAAGCATCTTTCAGGTTCTGGAAGATTCTGTGGGTCTGTAGGTGTCCAAGGTAGGGGGACAGAACGCAGCCAGATGGAAGGGGTCGGCACCGGCTCTACGGTGGGAATGTGTGCCGTTTCAAAGCACTTCTTTTGTGCTTCTGTATCTCTGGCTTGGCAACAAGAGCCCCATTGTGGCTCCCTAGTGCACCCCCCTGCCAGTACCTACTCTGGAAAGAAGAACCTGAAGATGTAGCCACTGTCAGGGGAGAAAGGGTCTGGTGGCTCTCAGAGCATCATTGCTCTGAGCTGAGAGAGAGATGGCGGTGGGCGAGAATTGATGCTTTCTTTTGAAAACAAACTTTTAATTGCGTATTATCCAAGTCATATGTATTCACGTAGGAAAAATAGAAAAGTCTAAAGGAGCAAACAAATTATGTATGCATTTTCTGCCTGGAGATAAAAGATAATGTTTTTCTGCTTTTTTGTTCTCTCCTTGTTTATTTCAGTTTTACAAATATGAGATCATATTGTATCTCCCTTTTTTTTTCCAGCTAACATCATAATGCAAGCAGTTTTCTTTTTCCTTAAATAGTCCTCCACATGCATCTTTTATTTTTTAAGCGGCAGCGTAAAATTTTATAATGTGGATCTATTATGGTATGCTTTTGTGGGGGGGGGAATAAATTATTTTCCATGTCTCTTTCGGGCTGTGGAAGTGCCAGCTTGTGATTTTAATACCAAAGCGAGCCCAGAGCTCAGAGAGCAGCCAAGCAAACGCTTTGTCTTTGATGCCCGCCACCGGAGCCGATGCTGGAGGAGGAGAAGCCAGTCAGTCAGTGGGGACTGAAGTCAGTGTCTGTGGTGACATTCAGGGGTAAGAGACAAAAGTACTACCCCGGGGCAAGCGGCAGCGTTCAGCATTTTGAAGATTGTCAGTGAGGGAGACGGAGCGGGGAGAAGCTCCCGAAAGGCTTTCTCACAGGGGGTGAGACGGGCTGTCAGAGGAGGGGGCGCCCGCAGGGAGCCATGCTGGTGTACTGGCTACCCGCTCAGGTGCAGGGCGGGGCCTTGTGTTTGTGGGTGGACAGAGGTCTCACGCCCCTGCTGGCAAGACCTGCTCCACTGCCCGGGAGACAGGAAGTCGACCCGGCATCCAGCGGTATTCCTTCTGTTTTTCTTCCCCTGTTTTGGGTCTGCACACCTGTTCCTGAGGCGGGGCAAGATGAATTCTCTTTAATAAGCTAGATGTGCACGGTGCGGTCTCCTGCCTCTGCCAAGACCCCACTAAGTCTCCACGTCTTTGCAGCTCTTCTTTGGCAGGACTCTAGACTTGCTGTGGGGTTCCAAGGTCCTAACAGGTTGTCTCCTTTCCTCTCACCCCTGCCACCCCTGCTGACAGGGGGCCCCGAAAACTATCGGTGTGGTAAACGGCGATGGTTTCAGTTATTTCAGCAGAATTTATTGCAGTGGAAATGAAAAACTCCCGTGATCCTCTGGTGGGAGGCTCACCCTAAGGCTGCTGACATTTGGGTGGGACAATTCTGTGCCGCAGAGACTGTCCTTGGTGTTGTGGCAGTCAGCAGCACCCCTGGTCCCTACCTATGAGATGCCAATTGCCCCTTTTCTGTCATGACAACCAAAAATGTCTTCAGTCCTTGTCAGTTACTCCCTGGGGACAGTTAATCTTGGTTGATCTTACCATATCTAGAACCGCATGTTTCAAAATACATTCTGTGTAGCGCAGGTTTAATGAGATGGTAATACATATGTTATGAAAAATGGGGTTCCACGGTCAGCTGAGTTTGAGAAGCTGTTATTAAACAAATTAGTAGGGCTCAAGGGGGTTATCTACGTCTTTTCTGTTTCCCTCCTGACTCTCTACTTGGCTTTCAGCATGTATGATCTACGCTTCTCTCTAGATCCCCTTCACTGCCTTCCTCTTCTCCGGGCTATTCTAGATCACCAATCATCTTCTCTGGAGCTCTTGTATTTGGAGTTGTTCTTTGGTTTCATGGAGTGTTGCATTTGTTAGTTTTCCGTTGCTGTGACTTAATACCTGACGCAAACAACTTAAAGGAGGAGAGGTTGATTCTGGCTATGGTTTCAGAGGGTTCAGCTCATGGTCACTTGGTTCTGTTGCTCCTAGGCCTGTGACAAGGCAGAAACATCATAGCAGAAGGGCAGAGTGGAGGAAAGCTGCTTGCCTCACGGCAGCCAGGAAACAGGAAGGGGCTGGGGACAAGGGACACCCCCTAAAAGCACACCCCTACGACCTCCTCCCCTGGGTCCTACTTTCTAACAGCCCATTTTGCTGCAAACTTGTTCATGGATTAACCCATTGATGAAGTTAACCCCTCATGATCCAGTCACTCTCTAAGCCCCACCTTGGAACATTCCCGTATTGGGGATCTAGACTTCAGTACACAAGTTTTGGGGGCACATTACATTTTAACCCTAACAAGCTTGTGGTGAAGAGCTCAGCTATGTTGCCTATCAGTTCAGGGGCGACATTTCTGGCCTTATGCTGTGAGCTCCCCGTGACCCCTCTGGAGACCCGAGACGTGGATCTGGGATGGGCACAGCATTCATTTCCCCTGATGCTTCTTGCTGTCTCCCGTCTGCCTCCCTCCCTCCTTATAGACCCCATTGACCTCAGGCCCTACTGATTTCCAGTTCTGACTTAATGTTGTTCTAAGAATAACAAGCCCCGTGTGTCCAACAACAGCTTGAAATCGTGGGGGAAGAAAAGACAAGTGCTCCACCTCTCCGCCTCAGGGACCATCAGCTCTGCTCCGGAGCGAGGATGTGGCTCTGTGACATGGGTGTGGCCTTCGCAGGGGACCAAACCCAAATGGGGTCAGTGGCTGCAGTAGGGCAGGTCAGCCCAGTTCCTCCCATCTCTGAGTTCAAGAGCACCGGTGTGTTTGTGTAAAGGGCTCTGGTGCAGACCTGCTGGTGTGAGTTCCTCTTTAGTTCTTGCTGATGACAGCAGGGGTAGAGGAGGAGCGAGAGGAATCGTGCTGGGGGCACTCGTTTAGGTCCGACTTCACCACCCGGAAAGCCCCAGATCAGTTTACCCATTGGCAGTGATTTGCAATGTTGTAATTTTGCTTTAGAAGAGTCATCGGTGACTTTTAACTCTCCCTCCATGTGTGCGCTGTCCTTAAATCCAACAAAATCCACACTAAATTTGTCAACCCAGCTCCACGCAGACCTCGTTTCAACTGTGAGGGTGCGAGACTTGGAGTCCTCTTTTGTTGTCCTCACATCTTCAAACTCTAGGATCAGTCTGTCATTAGTTATCGTTTTTTGTTGTTGTTGTTGTTGTTGTTGTTGTTGTTGTTTTTCCTTTCAAAACTGCTTTTGGCATCCTCCCCTAAGTCCCCGCTCAGGAAAACCACAGACGTACCCTAAGGCAAAGGGTGGGTATGGCAGGGTCGCCTGACGCAGCTGGGCTGGGTCGGTGAGACCCACACAGCGACCCGGGGCCCGCCCACGGCCTGCTTTGCATTTCTCCATTCATCTCCCTCTCCTGCCCTCTGGGGTCCTGTCCTGGCCCCGCTGACACCGCAGACCGGGCAGCTTTAAACAGCGCCTGTGTGTGTCCTGTCCAGGTTCCAGGACCAGAGTCTGAATTGAAGGTAGGGACCGGGCCTGAGGAAGGATGGTCCCAGGCCTCTCCCAGCTTGTGGGGGGCTGCGGGGGCCCTTGGTTTCCACAGACACTCAGCCGCATTACTTCTACCTCTGCCTCCATCTCCATGCGGCCTTTCCCTGTACGTGAGCCCCTCCTCAGGAGGACGCTATAACCCAGTGTGACCTTAGCCCTGTTTCCAAAGTGGACCACATGCACTGGTTCTGAATCTTGAACTATGAATTTTGGGGGCTCCCGACTCACCTCCCCTTCCCACTGCCTGGTGACCACACTTAGAACGGGGGGAGCAGGCGGGGAGCTCACAGGACCGGCAGAGCCTCCGGCTGCTCTGGTGTTCGAGGGACATTCCAGCAAGGCCCCACCTGACCGCGGACCCTGGGCCAGATGTGGACTTTCAAGGTTCTCCATGGGTTTTACCTTCAAGACAGTTTTATCCAGGGCCTGCTAGCATCGAGGCTGTGACTGTGGCTTCTGTGAAAGG